>NC_092634.1:70126008-70446841 GCF_039555335.1 Amphiura filiformis | reverse complement strand
AAAGGTCTGACACATAACAAACTATACATTTTTGGAATCCTCATGACCATACGAGTAATTTGATATATTACTTGACATAATTGGGAGCATTCTGAAAATTTGACCCCATAACCTGTACTTTGCATGTGCATTGTTGCCAGGAAGTGCATTTTTGACCCCCTTAAAAATCCATACAGAGGATTAGAAAGTAGTTTTTTCTTATTACTTGACTCAAGAGCAACTTGATATATCAGGATAAATAATACAAATGGCTATAAAGTGATCAAAAATATAAAAAATATCATACTAAAATTGGCATTTTGTACCGTATCCTGTATGCATGGTATGTTAGGCAAAAATGACTATTTTTGAAAGCGTCAACTTAATACTAAAACACAAAAAATACAAAACAAATCTTATGTTCCTAGTAACATTAAACTACATTCTTTCAGATGCAAAAGACTAGAAATTCATATCTGGTGTACACCTAAAGTTATTAGAGGTCAAAATTGGCCGACTTTAAGTGCCATTTGTGGCTGAACCACTTTAGGGGTGGCCTAAAATTCTGTAGGGGTCTAGAAATTTCTCTTTTTTTTTAATTGCTCATAGACATTGGCATATGGTTAATCCATTCTGAACATAATTAGGACCTATAAGTGCACTGTGACATTATCATGAGTCCTTCAAAATCAAGATAATTTGATTGAACAGTACGAAGTGCTGATTTTGACCCCCTCTGAAATCCCAACGAAATTCCGAAATCTATCTTTTTTGGCATTAGGTATTTCAGACACAGCCAGTGAGTGACCACATTCAAAAAGAGGATCACAACTGATTCATTAAGAAGAAAGTGCCCTCAAAGAGAGCACTTTGTCATTTGGACCCCTTAAATTCACAATTTTGGTCGAGGTCGCCAAACTTTGATTGCCCGCCATTCGCAAACGAAATGGAATTTGAATTTTTTTCTTGTGACCTCACCTAGGGATCCATGAAAGGTACCCCAGAGCCAAAGGAGAGCAAAATCCAAGAGGGTGGGTGTACACTCAATCTGTTTCGACATGGACTGACCCTCTATTAGTCAAGAATAACGTGAAGGATATTTTTGGGTGACGTTTTCCGCCTGTTTTATAATTCCGCGTAGTTTGCAAGTGTTCAATTTGTCATTTAATGTAAACGACCATGATATGGCCGTTATAATTTACCAAATACGTCAATAGCAACGCCCCTGTATCGTTGGGTCTCAACCTGTACACTCTTTAGTTATAGGAAATGTAATATTTCAAAAATCAAATGCATAGAAATTACTTGGCGCGACACCTAGTACTCTCCCTCCCCCATCACTGATCATGCGTTTATACTTGTCACAGCCTCACAGGTCATTTTAGAGGATAATTGTGTACATGTGACGTCAAATTTACGTCACTTCCTGGGTGGCATTGGCAGTAGAACTGTTATTCAAGGGCAATTTTGCGGCTGACGTCATGTCACTCAAACTATATACGGCGCGTATGTAGGGCTGTTAAGACCCCCTTTTTCAGCTTCGCTGTCACCCAAAGACCCCATATTTTTTACGAACACATGTTCTGTCACCCGAAGACCCCTTATTTTTCCATTTAATCTGTCACCCAAAGACCCTTACAAGTTCAATTTGAACAGCAACTTTCATTTATCACTCATTTTGTTACTTATTTTGAAAAACCAAAGAAATTTGAAGCCATTTAGAACTAAAAATTTGATTTTCTAGGTTTCTGTGGCACTTTTTCGGCTCTCACCCAAAGATTCCATTTAAAAAAAAGGTCATGTTCTCACCCAATGACCCCATATTTTTTACATTTTGCTCTCACCTAATGCCAAAAATCATGCTCTCACCCAATGACCCCATATTTTTTTTACATTTTGCTCTCACCGAATGCCCCTTAGTGCGGAAGTGCCAGCCCTACACCTATATCCATTTCATATTGAAGTGCCCCCACCCCCGGACTAAAGTGCTAATATTAAGCACTGTATAACAGTCTCAAAGTGCTAATTACTCAATGAGGTATGCGGAAGGTTGTGGAGGTAATAAGTATCGGTAACCCACTGATAATATCTAATTGACCCATCCATTTATTCTCCATCCATTTAGTAGCCAGTTTAGTTGCGCTCATTCGGAATCAAACTGGCCGAGACTTATGCTAGATTCTCAGCTAGAGCAGGAGGGTGGAATACACTGGTTCTATTTTTGAAATATGTGCTTATTTAAGCATCAAGCATTAAGCAAAAATTTTTAAGCAAAAAATTAAAGTTGCTCCGATTTTCGTAAAAATGGATGCAAATTGTTCTTCAAGTTCAAGTAAAATTCAGGAAAAGAATAGTTTCTACTATCTGCGATGTGAAGTTCAGAAGATAGATGATAAATAAATGTAAATTCCATTAAATCCTACGCAATCCTACATGTGTAACATGCTAACTAGACATCGCAGATAGTGCAAACTATTCTTTTTCTGAAACATCTGCAAGCTAGGCGAACAATTTGCCTCAACTTTAACCAAAGGACCCATACACAACAAGCAAATCGACCTGTGACCTATTGTGCCCCATAACTTCTTAACGATAGGTCGTACACGCGCGCACAAGCATTACATTTCTGGGATCCGAGGGGCCAGATGCATATTTTGACATGTTTGAAAGTGTTATTGGAATAAAATGAATTTTTGCCCCTATACTATCCTAGGAACCACCGCCAAACTTAAGACCTGTCATTCTATTATCTGTAATTAGACAAATTCTTGCCATAATAATGATCACAAGAACAGCAGAAAAGTTAAACAGCCGTATACCGATAACTCAAGCAGCATAGATCAGATAGAGGAACAACAGAACATGCATTTACTATCAAAACTCTTGCTATCAAAAGAGACTTACTCATGGAGGATTTAAAAGAAGTACTTGATGATGATGAATTACACAAAATGTTCTATTTTACTCAAAGATGCAGAAATACAAATGAAGAGCTTTGTTGCAAAACCCCTTACATCCACTTTTGACTTTTTGAGAAAAACAGCTTTTTTTAATTGTGCAAGTATTACTTGTTCGATTTGATTCAATTTGGGATTGGATAAAGTGTTGATGAATAGAAACTAAAAGAATAGGTTTGGGACAATTTTCAAGGCTTCCTATTTATTTTATTATTTCTTTTATATCGCACCTTTTGTGGATGTAAGGGGTTTTGCAACAAAATAAATTTACCCCTTTTCTAGAAACCACTTTTGCAATCAAATTTGAGCCCATTTGCTTGCACTACATTATGTAACTTGACAAATGCTTTGAAAATCAAAAAGAAAAATTGAAATATCTCATTTACTTTTTTAATTATGAATTTTTAATTTAATTCGGGAAAATGGCATTTTTGGGGGTATTTCCGAAGGTACACCTTTTGTTAATTAAAATGATTTTTTCAAACATAGTGACCCAAAAACAGTTCCTTTTGGTTTTAATAGGTAAAAAACATTCCAGGCTACCATTATACATCAAAACAAATTTAAAATAAAACAATTCTATATTCATTTAAAGTTCAGATTTCCGGAAATTCCCAAGATTTCCCAAACGGGAAATATGCGATAACTCCGGAAGGGAAGGTGGTATGAAGGTCAAACAACCACCAAAATGTGTATTTTTACCCACACTATAATATTATTCCAATAACTCAATTTGGCCAAAAGTGGATGCAAGGGGTTTTGAAACAAAGCTCTTCAAATACGGGTAGATAAACACACTGGTGATAACATAATCACAAACATAGTTGAGTACGCCGCCACATCCTGGGACCCTCATACTCAACGCAACATCAGAAAGATTGAGCAGGTTCAGAGAAGTTGTGCTAGGTTTGTCACAGGTGACTATGATCGCTCCAGCAGTGTGTCAGCCATGGTTCAAGATCTCCAATGGCCCACCTTGGCTACCAGACGTCTCCAAAGCAGACTGGAGATGATGTATCGCATACGGTTTGACCTCATCGACATCAGGTGGTCCCAGTACATGACTCCACTAGCTTCAATCACCAGAGGCCATGGTTCCCGCTTTCAATATCCGCGGTGTAGTTCGACAGCTTACTTAAACTCATACTTTCCACGCACCATCCGTGACTGGAACAGCCTGTCAACAGACCCAGCTGCATCCTGTTCCCTCAACGGCTTCAAGACTGCGTTGAGGGCCTGCTGGCAGTAATCATCTTGCTACCAGTTTTTACTCGCACCTGTTTATTTTGCGCATAATTTGTTTTGTTTATGTCATGCTTGTACCACGCATGACCACCCTCGCAGTGCGTTTGATACTCATCCATATGAGGACTGCACAACCATGGAAGAAGAAGAAGAAGCTCCACAGGGCGATTGTGCTAGTGCAATACTCTTCACTTTTTATCTGGCTAAATCCCTACAGGCTGAGAAGAGATGCAGATGAAACTGAACATAATTATGCCATAATAGAGAAGTCTCCAATGATACTCTACCATCACATATACAGGATCACTCCTATTTCAAATCCAGCCCAGACCAAACATTTCTAATTGATCGATAATATGCAGATGACATAAGCTGGATAACAACAAAATACTGCACAATCACCAAAATAAGAAAAACAGTACTATATACCAAAACTAAACAAAGAGAAACCTAACAATAAATCAAGTTAAAACAGAAGAATACAAAGTACACAAAGATGGTCCATCAGACTGGAAAAATGTAATTACCTAGGAACATTACTAGATCTTGATCTCTTAATATTGTAAACTGCTGATCCAACTCCTAATGGAACAACACTCAGCTTGGAAGAGGTGGGTGATGGATGAGCAGATTATTGACCTTTGAAGGATCTACGGGCTTCAGTGAATTGTTTAGAATCGGCAATGTTGGTGATGTGCTGCGGAAGATCATTCCAATCATGACTGGCCTGAATGAAGAAGGAGCCTTTATGCTAGTGAAGGGTACCTGAAGGTAGTTTGGTTTCAATGTCTAGTTGTAATTTCTGGTTTCCTGGTGATTATTTCTGGTGGTAATTTTACATCGATCTGGCTGCTGATGATCTTGTGGAAGTTGATGAGGCATTGGATATATCTTCTTTCCTCCAGGGTTGGTAGGCCAAGTTGTTGAAGAAGGGCGGTGACAGAAGTTGTGTTGTCCCAGCTATAGGTGTTGGTAGCGTGCCAGTGGCGTAACTAGGGTTGGTAGCGCCCGGGGTAAGAAACGTTTTATATGAATATTAAAAACGACAGCATTTTACATTATGTTGTTAAAATATTTTTGCAAAATATTTTGCCAACACTTAACTAACATTATGTTATGTTTTGCAGCCGTTTTTAATAATTTTTTAAAATGTGATTAAAACGTGTAATACTCTTTACATTTCTGTAAAACGTTTTGTGCTTTGTGACAAACTAATTCAAATTGCCTCAGCGCCCAGGTAAAACGATAGTATTCGTTTTGCAATTGAATCGCATATACTGCTACTTGCCTTGGAGGCGAGGGCAGACACACCTATATAATTCATTTAAAGACAATATTTTACAAGGATTTTGTAAATCCGGGGTAAGCTTGCTTCCATTGAAGCCATCTACCATTTACACGTCACTCTATCATCCAGTTTCATCTACATTGCTTGTTAACATGGTTAACATGCGCGTATGTTTTTTTTGGGGGGCTTTGGGGCGCCAGCCCCCTGGGGTAAAAGAAGAAGGAGAAAAAAAAACAGGGGCGGCAAAAACGAAGGGGCGGCAAAAAGAATTAGTAAATACAAAAAGGCGGAAAAATTTGATAAAGCATAAAAAATTGTGAAAAAATGGTACTATACATCCGCTTTTAGGGCGCTAGCTCCTGAAACCCTTTTTTTTTTTTTTTTTTTTTTTGCTCTTCACTTTTTCAAACGACCAAGAAAAAAATTGGGTCAACCTTTTCGGGCTGTTGAGGAAGGGGCGGCAAAATTGAATTTTCTTCAGCCCCCCGGGGTTGGGGCAGCCACGGTACGCCACTGGTTAAGGGGCTGATCAATAATCAAGTGTCCCAGGGTTAATCAATTTAAGGAAGGCAATATGTTTTGGGCTGCATGGCGGAAAGTAACCAAATTTGGGGCAGCTATTTTTTGCACAATTTTGTTGTCGGTTTTGCATAGTCGCTATCTGCGCTCAAGCATGCACTCCATGTTTTGTACGGTTTAGTAGTCCCGCATTTAGTGTATGAGTCCGACCTCCTCAAATGGGGATTAGAGTACTCGGGTCAAATTTCAAACTTGCTCAAATTGTGTTAAAAACCATTCCAATATGTCCAATCATGGAAGTATAAGTAGACTTGTACTTCCGTGGTCCAATGTATTCCTTTGGTTATTAGAATTCATAAAATATATAGTTTAACTTATCTAGGACGCACCGTTCTTGGTCAAAGGGGGGAGGTCAAAGGTCACGTTTTGCAAATATGTAGCGCAAATATAGGTTATCCACTTCACTCATGTGCGACTTCTAACAAATGGCACTGGTTCCCGTAGTATTCCTCATTCAAACCAATTCAATGCACGACCTCGGAGTTACTTGCATGAGTTTGGCGGGCTATTTTGAAACAGTCATGGTTGCACAATGTACTTCTTTTGAAAGTCCTAAACAAAGTATAGCAGTCGCTGATAGGATATGCAGCTTATAGAACACGGATAACCTCTATAGTAGCTTGTCGTAAACTATGTGCTTAAAACTCAGGTATTTACTAACTCTGGATTCAGAGTTGACCCACTTGATTTGATCCGCTTTAACGAGGATCAACAGGTAGTGCCGTGCACATCTCTTAGTGATTCAGTTTCACAACTCAAATCCATAGCTTAACATCCAATATCGAACTCCTGAAAATCTTGTTAGAATTAACACAATATCCCTTATAATTGAGTCAAAAGTGTGTTGAATAGGGAGTTATTGTGCTCTATTAAATGTAACACTTGTCCAGTGTCAATGCCCGGGGATGGGCATTTCAGTATGATATTTAAATATACACGTAACACATAGACTTCCAAAGTAAAGGGCTTTCGGTTCAAGAAAAATGTTAAAATATGTGGCATTTAGGTGAGAGATTGCCTTTCGGACCTAATTTATTTATTTATGAAATCAATGTAATTTCTCTACTTTTTCATTTTTAATAATACCTAATGGCAATTTTAATGACTTAGGTCTATCCTACACATTATTTGTGACACTTTTGCTGTGATCACTGAATAAGCCTTGTATTCAAATTATTGGATGTTTATGAGTACAACATTTGGTAAGAATATTTTCATAACGTGAGATATGAACTGTTCCATTCAGCCAGGTTTTAACAGTTCATATTTCACCGAATGAAAAAATTCTTTCCATTGACCGAGTAAAAACATTCAATATTTGTTTTGTAACTCATGTAAATTCTTCTCTTCCACCACAGGCTTGCTTTCCTTAAAAGGTTGCCATGGTAGTTCCGTATACAATAACCTTATTTGACAGTATTTTCCATGTTTTCACGCGCATCTAAAATATTTGAACTTAAAGAGCTTAAGAGTGCAGACACCAGATTAGCATTTTTTAACAGGCTTGCATACCAACAGAGCCGATAAGACGTATGAGCCTATGACAGATAGTAAGAACAAAAATTCCTATTATATTTACTTACTATTATCATGATTTTCTGATTATTATTATGCGAAAGTATAGGGTCAAACATTTAAATGGCTCACAAGTACTAGATTCGAGGCCTCATTGAAAATTCTTCAATAGAATACGTATAATACTGATTGATTAATTCGAATTAAACCATTCGTCAGTTGGTCATGGGCGCCACCTTTAGACATATTAGAAGACCATCAGATGACATTAGAGTCAGAAAACTGACTTCAACTTCGACGGCAACTTTTACTTCAACGCGACCGTCTGATTGGAATTACTGCACCAATAGCATCTTATCGTTTAAACTCGGGACATGTGTATCAATGAACGATCAAAAGAAGGGTATGTGTACGCGACTGCTGCAAAATTTGTTTGGTCAAGTAGGTTGTTGGTCACATCATTTTCAGGATAAAAGACTCAACCTTTTGAATAAACATGAATGGACTCGCCAAGCGATGTCTGTCCTTCTCAACAGGGATTATGTCGGGAGCCAGTGCTAATCTCATTATCATATTATTTTCTAAACTAGCTTTGTAAATGCATCTATGCACAGTTTCCACCTCGATACACCTGAGTACACGAATTGTCCAAGCACTGTGAGTCTTGCAATTCGTTGTCTCTACAGTATGTGTTTACACTACACGGTTGAGTGCATAGCATCATAAGACTGTGTGAGCTTCTAGCTGGTGACTAGTGGAAAATACGGCATATGTGATTGGTTTTGTCAAACCCCCGAAATAAGAAAATGATATGAAGGTATATACCAAGCTTTACGTTTGGAACAAAAAAAGAATTTTAACCTAATTCAATCACTAATTTTCAACGATATGTGGCGTGTTATTGGTCTTTTAACTAGATAATACATAACTTGGAATTTTTTACTGCATGCGGAAAATATAGAAACTATTGTTCTTAAATTGACGTATTTTCGTTCATAATTTACTGCTCACTATAGATTTTCGCGAATTCACTTCAACTTCTAGAGGCTCTCATGGCAGAATGGTTTTGAACAGATAATCTTCTAGACGATTGCATTATTCAGACCAATAACACCTACATAACCATGATAACGCCTACAATATGTAGGCGTTATATTACTCATATCTCTGCTGGTGAATATTAGACTACCAAATTTGCTAATTTTGTCTACTTTGATCTGTGCAGGGCAGGGCATATTCAAAGCATAAAATGGTTACAATAAATACAAACAAACACTTAAAGCCATATTATAACATTTTCAAACAAAATAGATTTTCTTTGCCATAAAATGTTAGCTTTTACTGTCAGATATATCCCTTTTTATTTTTGAGCCGAACAACTACGGCAAACCAAAGAAAATTGGAATTTACTACCAGCGCACATGTCGCCCACTCCTTCGGCCATGTTATGGTACGACCCTTTGTTGTGTATATCACCGTCCGGCACGCCGTGTACGTACTGTGTGTTATGAACATCGTGTATGCGTTCGAGTAATAATTCCATCGTAATAATAAAACGCTGATTCAAGCGTTTTATTCAAAATCTCGGATTTTGACAAAACTACACCACCTAGAGTCTTGATTTTTGCAAGGTACATGTGTATATTGGTTTAATAAAGTACAATATAATCGTGTGAAAAAAAGAATTGGAAAAATTCAGTGAGGGCGTCCTCCTCAGCAAATGTTATAATATGGCTTTAAGGGTAGACGAGGTAGGCCCTATTGTTGGTCATATTTGACTATAAATTATGTTAATGGTTTAAGCCTTACCCCAAGCATTTCGAACTGGTATGTATTTTTGTCGATCAGATCTTATTAATTTCACGGTGTCATGATATTTTACTCTAGTTTACTGCATCCTCAATATCGATTGTCATGATATATAGTCCTGGGGCACTCAACTTTGATAGTGACGGTATGTGCCTGTCAATAGGCCCCCTCTTTTGAAGTCGACTATACCCGATGACCCCTTTTTTAAAAGCCATACCCGATGACCCCCTTTTTTTTTTGGTTGCGGCTACCCAATGACCCCCTTTTTTGGTTGAGGCTACCCAATGACCCCTTTTTCTAGAATAGCATCATCAAAATGGAACAAAAAATTGCCGAAACTGTCAAATTATGCTCAATTTTTTCAAAATTATGCCGAAATTTTCAAATATTGCTCCATTTTTTCAAAATTTTCTACCCGATGACCCTTTTTTTTAAATCTTACTCGATGACCTCCTTTTTCAAAATATTGTACCCAATGACCCCCTTTTTATTTTGTTTGTACCCAATGACCCCTTTTTAAAATAACGCTTTGTACCCGATAGGCCCCTACTTCGCGACTCCGGTAGGCACATACCCGTCACTTCCAAAGTTGAGTGCCCCCCCCCGGGATATAGTCCATGTCTTAATGTCATGAATATTGCAATGTTAGATTATTCACACACCAGTAAACGCCTACAAACTGCTACATAACACCTACTTACCACGCACTACATGCCCACATGTACACCTCGATTACACCGCCAAATTTAACACTTTTGTCTGTTTTGATCAGTGCAGGGAACCTGTCAAGAACCATGGCATTTTTCGATGGTTACAAAACAAACCGACACACTCTCTTCATATGTCGGTAATTGAAATGACAAAAGCATTAGACGAAGATGTTGAACACCTGCTTACGAGAGGTTAGCCAGCGCAATATTGATGTTTGGGAGAAACTCCTTTAGAAAGTATAGTCTTAATCAAAATATCCCAGCCACATTTAGAATGACAGTCGAGTATGGCGTGTATGGAATATACTAGTACTGTGCATATTGATTTTAACGTCATTAGAAGTTTACTTGAAATTGTCTTAAACTTTTATGTCAAACTTCGATGTCGATGTGATTTCTCTGCCACATTTAACATCCACAGTCCACATTTCCCAATGCTGTATAATTGTTGTCCAATTTTACCAGTAATACCAACTACATGCGTACAAACAAACACTTTGGGTGTGATCTGCTGCAAATTTGATCATAACAACGCACAAAGAATATCAAATACTTGTTTTTACAACAGATAAAATGGTTATAGTGTATTAACAAAATTGGTAATGATTTTGCTAATCAATGTAAATTATCCGTTGCAAAATTTGAACTAAAGTCATAGTTTTGTATGATCCAAGACTCAGGCAAGGCAACGTATAAAGCAGATAACTACTCAAGTACAGATAAATTGGTTATAATAAACATTCCATATAAAAAGGAATAGGGCGAGCAAATGAGGAACTGTCAAGATAAAGGTGTAGTTATGATATTGATAATACAGTGTTACTTCAATAGGAGAGGAATGAAAATGTTGATTGAAATAATTGAAATATATAATTGAACTAGTAAGGTTGGTGTTGAAAGTTTATTTTGTTAGTATAAAATGTATAGGGTTGAGGCAGTCTTCCTGTGGTACACCAATGTTAGTCGTGCAGTGCCAAGGATGTGTCCTAAACCTGAGGTTACACATCTTTGTTAGAATTGCCATACGGCCCAGCGTCATCTGGAATTGTTTTGAAAAAGTCAAAGGCTTTACACATGTCGAGCATTTTAATCATGATTTCGTATAGTTCGATATTATGATTTGATTTTTCAGCGAGGAATTTGAAAACATGTTCCTTCTTGGTATGTGACTCGAGTATTGCTACTTATTTGGTATACACGGAGACTTATAATAGCCTGATAGTAAATCCATGCGCTCAAACGTTGGATAACAATTATCAGCAACAATATTCATCTCGAGCTAGCGTTAATGCAGAGATAATGGAGAGATTGAGGTTTTCCTAACTTCTTACTACTTGCACTTAATTATCTTTTTTAATTATTTTATATAACTCGTGTCAAGTGAATCGCCTCAACACGACAATATTTAAGCCTAAAAATAATTAACTGCATGTACAGTATGTTAATTTCATTAACAGTATTGGCAAAAACAACTGACATAATTTACTGATGTAAGGGCAGAAAAAAACTTAAAATGTGAGATGTCTATTACAAATTCTTGAATTAGTTCGATAAATGACTCGATTAGCCTCTATAAACTTTCATATATTTATACATTACTTTTTTATTTATATACTTTCTTTTAGGCCAAAAAAAGTTTGTTTCCTGTATAGCGCGCGCATTACACTCTCAGAACATTGGTTAAAAATTTTAACCAACTTGGTTAAAATTTTAACCAACCATGTATTTACAGGTGAACAGCCCAACAGTTGGTTATATTGTTAACCAACCTGGGTTGGGTAACAATATAACCACAGGTTGGTTAAAAACATTGACCAACTACTGGTTAACATTACGGTAACCAACCAGTTGGGCAAAGCATGTTGGGCAAAATATAACCAATAGTTGGTTAAACACTATGAATGGGAAGTTCATTTCATTGTTCATATTTTAATTAATTGGAGACATTTGAAGGCAGGAAATTATATTATAAACATTTTATCGGTATAACACTTGTTTAAGTGTGTGCGAGGTTGTGAGCAAGACTTACGATGCTTTATCGACTACAGCTACCACAAACCGGTAAGCTTAAGCTTAAGCTTTACCGGTTGTGGTGGTAGTTGTCGTCGATAAAACATCGTAAGTCTTGCTCACAGTCTCGGCCTCGCACACACTTAAACTAAGTGTTATTCCCGATGAAATGATATACATTATAATATAATTTCATACCTTCAAATGTCTCCAACAGATCTTGAAGACCCCGATCCACCGCTTTGCAGCAAGCCACTCATATCGGCCATCTTGTTTTCTGAAATGCATTTTTGCCCAACACAATGACCAATCACAGTTCGCAAAGGAACACCATGTGACCCCTCAGACCATGGTTGGGCAAAACCATACTTTGCCCAACTTTATTGGCGGGAAAAGGATGTTTTTTACCAAGGTTGGTTAACTTTTAACCAACATTGTGTAAATACCATATTGACAGGTTTGACCAACCATGTATTAAACTGTATTTTGCCCAACTTCAAGAATCTTAACCATTGTTGGGCATTTTTAACCAACTGTTTTCTGCCCATTAATTTTTTATCCAATGTTCTGAGAGTGTAGGTTTTTGACGTATAGAGTGTTTGCGCATCAGAATTTTTTTTCACTTACAAAACCGGAAAAAAATCGCACAAAATAATATAAAACACTACTGGATTAAATAACATTAAATACACATCACACAACAAACGAGCGTAGGGCCTAGTGACAAACTACTGGAGAAAAGATCACACATTTTTTTTAAATACCGTTTTTAATCTATAGGTTGAAAGGGGATCATAAATATACTTTTTGATTTTATTGTGTGTCGGAGAGACCCACTGTAAATTCCCATTCCAATTTGCAGCAAAAAAAGTAATTTGTTTTTTCATTTGAAGACATGGATTATATAAAAAAACCCGCATTTCGCATTTGACTTTTTTGACCTGCTACAGGAAACAACCATGTTTTTTTTGGCCTTATACAAGTTAATTATTTCTGGGGAACATATCCTGTAAAAATTTTCAAACCACTCGTGAGCTTTGAGACAAACCTTTATTTTGCCTAAGTAAAACAAATCTCCCACCCACTCTAAATAAAAAAATTCGCCCGCTTATGCTCATGATGGCAAAAAAAAAGCACCGCCTTCGGCGGCAACTTGAAAAAAAAATCAGCCCGACCCAAATTCCCATGTCCCCCCTGAAAATCAAATGGTAGGTCTCAATGTAAGATTATAAAAACAGAACATGAAAAAATCGGACCATACCCCTTTAATGTCATTGAAAGTTTGTATTAATTAAATGTCGAGCTTCGATAAAGAGTCATGGTTTTTAAACTGGGACCCCAAAAAGGTGGTGCCATCACATTTTGCTAAATCATTTTGTCTTTTTATTCCTATATTTTTGCTAAAATATCATGAACAAATGGTGTTGGTCTTATTTTGAAGAGAAATTATTAATCTAATGAATTAATAACAAATACAGTTGAACAAATGTATTAATTAATTATAACAGCTTAATCAAACTAATTAGTCAGGGATGGTGCCGGAAGCGGGGGAGCCGGAAGCGGAGGAGCGCTGTGTAAATCATGAAATCGAATGGGAAATTGGTGTTCACTACAGTAATAATATTAAGGCTATGAACTTCGGTGCCTGGTAGAAGTAAAAATGCATTTGAATAGCGTTAATCTTATTTTTTAAACATTCTAACTGTAATTGCCTAATAGTTTATCCTAATAAAGTTTAGTTATTAAGGATTTAACGACCTTTAAATTTTGCATGAAAAAGGGAATGAAAAAGGAAAAACTCTCTAAGCCTGTAATATGCATGTGCATGTTTTTGCTCTTCATATATGTATGTTCAAAGTACATGATAAAATCAATTATTCACCGTTTTAGTTATTTTAATTTTAGATTAGAATTTTAGAATTATTCTGGTTAATATGCAAATAAATTTGTTTAGGGATTCAGGAAGCAGCAATATAGATTTTCATAGAAAGATATTTTTTAATTGTTTTTGAAATATCTAATTAGGATACTTTAAATAGGCCTGATTTGTTTATTTTTCAAATATTGGCGTTCTCAACACCCTGCATGTTCATAATTATTTTATGTTATACCATGTATATTTACATTGTTGTTGTTGACTTTAAAATTGTTTACTTTGATATGTTCTATATACTTGATTAAATAGACATTCATTTCTGTTATTTATGTTATTTAGTGCAATCACTGGTCCTTATGTACACTATGGTGCAAAAATGGCCTCATAAGTAGGCCCTATGTTTCCTTTTTTTACAGGCGACGCTAGATGCTAATAACCTGCTGCCCCAGTTACTGCGCATAAACTGCAAGATTGAGAAAATTGAGGCAAGCAGCGTTATTAAGATCCTGCATTTGAAGGGTTGCAGTGCCTAGAAAATCAATGATGAAATGAAAGTTATCTTCGGTGGTGATTGTGATATTGTCACTGTTGCTTTTTGGAAAATGAATTTTTATTTCATCACAGATTTTTTGGGCACTGTAACCCTTAAAATGGAACTTAATCATGCTACATGCCTCAATTTTCTCCATTTTGCTGGTTATGCGGTTACATAGGCAGGTACTGACATCTAGCGCCTGTAAAAAAAGTAAACATTCTTATGAGACCATTCTTGCACCATAGTGTACATAAGGACCAGTGATTGCACTGACAAAATTTCATTGATATAGCTCTTTCACTTCTGGGCGATTTCTAAAACTTTTTGATACCCCTTCGTATATCTGTAATCACTACACTTTACTCATTAATTGTGTCAGAAATCCAGTTTGTGCACATACCTACATGTACGGTTAATTATCATTGTAATTATTCACTGTAGAATTGATTTTGGAACACTCTATATGGATATTTAAATATGATACTATACTGAAAATGCAACAAATATGCCAGTTTTAGCTTTATATTACACGCAGGGCTCGGATAGTGACGTTTTAACGTATTTTTTGAAGGACAAGAGAGCACATCAGACATCATCGAATTGCATTTTTTTAAACGAGGAATGTTCTTCTGATATTAAATAATTTAATTTTTTTGAAATTCGCGAAAGAGACCCAATTTTTTTTTCAGGTTTTTTAAACAAAATCTGTATAGATCTTCAATATGAAAGGGTAAAATTTCCAATTGATCGTCGGATGTTCATTCTAGCTACATACACTTAATGTACATATCATTAGATTTATACAATTTACTTCGAGGACTGTTAAATTTTAAAATTATAAATTTCTAATCATTTGCCATAAAATGTGTATTATATCGCGAATTAAAAAAAAATATCAAAATTATTTGATATCAAAAGGACATTCTTCGTTTCCAGAATGCAATTGGATATGTCTGTGCTCTCTGGTCCCGAAAAGTCGCTATCCGAGCCCTTGAAATTAAACAATTTAAAATACAACTATTTCACACCCTGTATAACACAATGGGCTTAACAAATATAGTGCAAACTATTATAAATTTAGTTCAGGCTTGGACAGCAACGTTTGCATAGTATTATTTGAGGGACATGAGAGCACATCAGACATATCGAACTGCTTTGAAGACTGTTAAATTTCAAAAATATAAATTTTGTAATCATTTGGCAATTTGATGTGATACATACCCACCTCAAAAAACATGGCCATAGATGCGATTTCGGTGCTTCCTTATAACATAATTATCCAAGTATTTGTTCTGTTACCAGTGGCGTAGATTTCTTTTTGACATTGGGGCCTGGGGGGTTTGTGTGAAAAAAAATCCACTATAAAATTGTATCCAACAGTGGAAAGTTAAACGTTGTGTAACCATGGTAACAGTCAGTCTCGAACGTTACCCTGGTTACATAGATAATTTTCAAATTCGCCTGGACGCCTTTATACTTGTAATTATCTTATAAATCATTTTGATATCACTCTGTAATATAGGCCCCTATAACAAGATTGCAAATAATTAACTGTGCAGTATTAAGTTTAAGACTCTATTTGCAAAAAGTTTCTTACATGTCACTTTGGGGCTCCGTAATTTATTTGAAGTTGCGTGAAAAAGTCAAATAATTACATTAGCCTAGTGATCATCTTGAACCGCGAGATGTCTTGGTGCGCAACGTACGGTGGCTCAATTTGATTTGAAATTCAAAACAAATAGTTTATAACCTGTATAAAGGCATATGGGCCAGAATGGTCCGACACTTAAAGCAAATTTTCATAGAGCAAAAAATTAAGCTCTTTTTAGCATATTTGATAGGGGCATCTATGTATCGCAGACACGCATCTTCGATGAAGATAACTAAATAAGGACATCAAAAAAGGTCGATGTCGGGTGTTCATTTTAATTCAGATATTAGTTGCTTTTCGGATTTCTTGCTCATTTTAAATATAGGATATAGGGGTAATATATATGATATAATGTAGCATAGAAAGTATCTCAAACCAATAAATAATACATGAATTCATAATTAGTCACACACTACGGGAAGCATGTAAATCTGGTAATATATGTAATGTGTGGTAAATCCCCGGGGGTAAATCAGCAATGGAAATGTTCATGATGCAGATGTAACTGCATACAAACAATGTCATGTATAATTTAATATAGATTTAGATGGTAGACACTGCGTGCTTTCTATAAAGATACAAATCTGATAATATCCCCAGAACATATCCTTACAAAGTGCAAAGAACTCCCGAGGGTGGGGGCATCTTGTACACAAGTGGTATATATCGACGCTCTTGTATTTCTGAATTGCACCGTACCTCCAATTAGGGTGTACAACATAATATGCAAGCAACCCTAAATGACGTAAACAGTTGCAGAGTTTGACGCCCGAAGGCTGATGCTGAGAAAACGAAAACGCTCTTTTCTAATTACGATCAAGTGTAAAATTAAGTTGTAGATGACAATTATAAGTCGTGACTTTACATGTTGACGTCGACAGATCTTAGGCACTGAGGTAACCTTCAGTGAGATGCCTCACATCGTCATCATCCCTATATCTTCGTGTCAAAAATTGCCGTGATAGTACAGCGAATCCTCTCGTTTTTTAACAGCTACGCAAGGCGATTTTGTTCGAGATAGGCCGAGCGACTCAGGCTAAGCATACCATGACTATCATATGAGATACCACAGAGTTTCTATATTCTACACATTATTACGATTTTTGCATGCTCTAGTACCCCATATTATGTTTCTATTACAAGAAAAATCGATTTGTTTTCAGGTAAAACCATGGTTTTGTTTCCATTACACCAACTCGAAAAGCAATATACTAATTAGCGGGGCCTTGCAGCTTGCTGTGGACATCTTTTACTGCATTTTATAAGTAGGGGCCTAAAGATTTTGAAATCCAAAGTAAAAATTGTGATATATTTAATTTTGAGAATTACAATTATACTTTATATGTATAAAGGAACACGTTTAGCCCATTCAGTTAGGTTCCAGGTGCAAGTCCTATAACACAATGCATATGTAAACTTTCTTTATCTGTGTCAATAATAGAATATTGATTTCAACGGAGTATAGAGCTGTATGGAAAAATATTTATAATACAGGGTGTTGACACTGTGTGCCTTACACAAGAAACCACATCTTTTGGTTTAAGGGTAGACGAGGTATCGTTGGTCGAAGCAACCTAAAAATCGATTTTCATTATCTAGATCAATATATTATTGAAAATTAACACCTTGATGTTTTGCAAACGTTCATTCTACAAATCGTATACTTTGCAAACTTGCTTAATTTATTGTTGTTAATTAGTTATGCACGTTTTACAAAAGTGTTGTTGTTTCAGCCCTCTTTACAACGTAACTCAGAACCGCAGCACCTATAAAAGTATATCTGTGATATTTTAATTCTTCTACACGCTCGCTATGAATTGAGCTATGCAGTTTTTGCCAAAGCTCACTACCATTCGTAAGATACTGTGAACTATCAAATCACAACAGTTTAAAATAATTAATAACCTAAAACGGGCCCAATCTTCTTTCTATCGATTTTTTTTGTTTGTTTTATATTATTATTATTGTTATTGTTATTGTTATCATCATCATCATCAGCAGCAGCAGCAGCAGCAGCAGCAGCAGCAGCAGCAGCAGCATCATCATCTCATCATCATCATCATCATCATCATCATCATCATCATCATCATCATCATCATCATCATCATCATCATCATCATCATCATCATCATCATCTTATCATCATCCTCATCATCATCCTTATTATCATCATCACTGTCACCATCACCATCATCATCATTAACATCAAAGAGGTGCTCTGCTTATTTTGTTGGTAATCATTTGGAGTTAAGCTGAACAATATTGGAATGCCGTCATTATTTATACGGATCACCCCATGTACAGGGTGATTTAAAATGAACTGTACCCAACTTTACCCATTTTTTATATATATTCGTGGAGATTGTACATATCAAAAAAACTATCATAGAAAGCAGTGATAAGTGTTCTGTAGTAGAAATTTTGAATTTTGATAATAAGTGGTTTTAGTCAGAAGATATCGCATTTTCAATTTATCATCCCATTTTAGACCAACACATGGAACTAAGTTTATCCGTGTTCTTTACCGCAGTAACAAAATTCGTGTGTTTTATAAAAATATACTTTTCTTCAAAACCATTTGAGGTAAAGACGTGATTTTTCACCAATAATAGGAAACATACTATCCTGTTACAGCTTACAAACACAAATTATTTTAATGTCGGTAAGTGTTTTATTTTAATTTTTGAATTTGGGTACAGTTCATTTTAAATCACCCTGTATTATAGTCCCCTGTGTGTATGATGCTCGTGTGTTTAATATTAGTGTTCGTGACACATTATACGTGAATAACCATGATAAGTGTCACATACTGTTTTTCAACACATTCAATTCATCCCATCATCCAAAAAATAGTGTCTTGAGATAACCCTCAAACCTTCAGAGAAAGAGGAATTTATGGAAAATAAATCGCTCGTTTATAAACCACGTTGAAGCATTATTTAGAAACTGCAAGCGCTATGTCATCAATTTATGAAATTTGATCCCTACATCGATGCAGGCTGTATCAAACTGACTGTTCTCAGACCTCTTTCCATTTTTGTGCTTTATAAAATCATGTTACTGAAATTGCTTGCCATTTTGTGTCAATATTCAAATAGCTCAGAATGCCAGTTTGTGCG
Organism: Amphiura filiformis; assembly: GCF_039555335.1. Taxonomy (NCBI): domain Eukaryota; kingdom Metazoa; phylum Echinodermata; class Ophiuroidea; order Amphilepidida; family Amphiuridae; genus Amphiura; species Amphiura filiformis. The sequence goes on along the minus strand of NC_092634.1, from coordinate 70,427,568 downwards.
AGCATTCTGTTTGGAGCGCACCTTTTCACGATGTTTTCACAAAGCAGGCTCGGTGGCGTATCCCCACTGGTGATAACAATGTTGTGTTGTGTTTGTGTGTATTGTATATATACCTCCATTGCCTACATTAGTACCCAGTTTTAAAAAAAACACCGTTTATCAGTGGGAGCTAGTGGCCTAATGGTAGGGCGTCCGTCTAGTGATCGGAAGGTCTTGGGTTCGAATCCCGCGCTGGTACAGTCCGTTGCTTTTATTTTTCATGTTGGGTTGTGCGCCGGTCGCGATTTGTGTTTATTTGTTGTCTTGTTTAATTGTAACACTTTGGCTTGGTAAAATGTTCTTTCTTTCTCTACTATAGATTTATCCAAAATTACAAAACTGGTTCTCTTTATTAAAAATCATTTTAGAAAGTTGACGAAATCGACAACCCGAATAGTCTCATTTCCAGTAGCAATAACCTCCATGTATCAATCAATGTATTAGGGGGAAATAACTGTGCCCTGCCAGATGAGTATGTTTGTGGCTGATTGTAGTGAGAACGGTTTCCTCAAATTAGTATCATTATAAGTATTAAGTATTACTATTAAGCAACTGTTTTTTCACATTCTTGGCACATTTTCCGTGCTGTTTAAATTCCATTTAATTTATTTTTACCCTAAAAACTGAGCTACGTTATTATGAAACTCCGATCATGACACTAATGGGACCTTTGCCTAGCTCCACACGTTTCACGCCAATAATAATATTCTTCCATATCATACATCACAAAATCAATGTTTAGCCGCAGATGTCCAAACTATGATGTTTATGTTAATTCCGTTTTCCTGCAGTCATTCATCTCTTCGACCACGCCAACCCAATAACCATGATAAACTTGAAGTTTAAGGGTATATACGAGGTATTGTTGGTCGAAGCAGCCACCAAATTTTTCATTATCTGAATCAATATATTATTGAAAAATAACACTTTGATGTTTTGCAACAGTTCATGCTACAAATCATATAGGCCTACTTTGAAAACTTGCTTGATTTATTGTTGTAAATGAGTTATGTATGTTTTACAAAAGTGTTGTAGTTTCAGCCATCTTTACAACAAAACTCAAGAACCACAGGACCTACATGTACAAAAGTATATCTCACTACCATTCGCAAGATGCTGTGAACTACTTTTTTTTCTGCTGCTTCGACATCGTATACCCTTAACTCTCTTCACGCGGGTGTCGACTGCAGACGACATGTTTAAAAAAAAATCAAATTCAAAAATTTCAGAAATGTAAATTTTCATGACCATATTTGGAATCAGCATGAAAAATGCATTAAAATGAGAAAAAACAAGCCTAGTATTGATTCAGTAGTTCTTAAGATAGTTCTTGATATTTTGAGAAAATATTTCAAAACTTGAACTTTTTCCAGTGAAGCGCATGGCTAGCACGCAGAGCATTAAGGGGGTACTACACCCCTGACCAATTTTGTGCCTATTTTTGCATTTTTCTTAAAAATTATAGCACATTGGTGACAAGTAAAATATGTATATTATAGGGGCAAGGACTGCAACTACTGCACTGGAAATTTTATTTCAGCACAGACAACAGTTGTGGAGTTACAGTCAAAAATGAGGGAAAACCAATATTTGATCAATAAATCTATAATTACTTGCCTTGAGTTGCTGAATTTCCAGTGCAGTAGTTGCAGTCCTTGCCCCTATAAATTACATATCATACTTGTCACCATTGCGCTATAATTTTTGAGAAAAATGCAAAAACAGGCACAAAATTGGCCAGGGGTGTAGTACCCCCTTAAAGTAGTTATTCGCAATATTGCGTTAAGGTGAGTCGGAGCGGTGCCTCATAGAGAAAGGTATGGGTTCAATACGTGAGATCCCAAGGCTCATTTGAATGGGTTTTAGTTTCCCCCCTTTGTGCATTATTTTCACTGCGAGGGAGAAATGGCGAAAATTTTCGTTTTGACCTATTATTTGGCATAACGATGTTGCCATAGATGCACGATTTATCACGGCCTGTTTTGTCACATGTTTTGCTACAATAAAGACGCATATGATTCAAAGTTCTCGCACATATCAAATTCATTTTTATTATAGATTAGTAGCAGGTACAATGAGTTAACAAAATATCAGTGGGATCACTTTTGTTTAAGTAGCAATCTATACTGATCATGCTGATATTTGGCTTGGCAGTACATGTACAGGGTGTCCCAAAAAAAAAGAGGCCCCTCATTACGCCCTCTTTTTCTCCTATTTCTGAAAAGTAAATCAAATGTATTTTGGTATGTAAAGAAACCTTAAATCGTTAGCTTTAATAAACCGAAACAATTATTTCAATGGGTTCATAACTTTTGAAGATATGCTCTTTTAAAGAAATGTATCCGTTTTCACTCTGTCCACGGAGGAGGTTTGGCTACTTCAAAGATTGAAAAGTGTATATACCATGCATGAATGTAAAACATTCCTCGATGATAAATTTATAAAATAACAACTTTATTTTAGCTAATGGGCTTTACCGGTGGGCTTATGGGTTATGGATTTTGTTAAGTGTCATTAATTTTGGCGAAATTGATGTGGGATGGGATTTCTTTTGCTATACTTGCAATTACTTATGTTTTTCTCAGTTATTTTATGCCTTTTTGTTTTATTATGTTTCTTGCTTTCTTTTTATTGACAACATAAGTCATTTCTCTCTTTGGAATAAAAGGTAGCCCTGAAAAGGGCTGATTAGTTTGTCTTTGGTTCTTTTGAAGTGAATTTACTGTGCTGCCTGGTTGCCTCCTTGACGAATACAGGTTTCAGCTCTAGTCCTCATTGCATCAATTGTTTTTGATGTAGCCAAACCTCATCCGTGGACAGAGTGAAAAACGGGTACATTTCTTAAAGAGGGCATATCTTCCAAAATTGTGAGCCGATTGAAATAATTGTTTTGGTTTATTAAAGCTAACGATTTAAGGTTTCTTTACATACCAAACTACATTTGATCAACTTTTCAGAAATAGGAGAAAAAGAGGGCGCAATGAGGGGCCTCTTATTTTTGGGACACCCTGTATGTTGCATGGTCAGTAGACAAAATGGTAGCCCGTCATTTGATATCAGAATGACTCCGTGCTACATCGTGCAATGACTTGCCTCACAATGAGGTGATACAATATTTTCCCACAAACCATTTGTTTTCAATATTTCTGTAAGGTACGGTATATCGTATATGTCTTTCACATGAATTGATGAAGTCTTTTCTTCACGGGACGGTATTAATTCGCCGTAGAAGTAACGATGTAACAGGATTGATTACCATAGCGATAGGTGAATACAATTTTTGAGTATATCGCCCTGCACTACAAGCAGGTTGCACTCATCACATGTGTATATATCTACGTCTGCAATCATAGGTTGAATACAATCTAAGATGCTTATCTTACAGGTTCGAGTGATCAATATGATATGGTTCAATGCAGAGGTACCGCGTGAACGTCCTAGTGCAGTGCGATATATTCAAAAAAGTTTTAACCTATTGCTGTGGTAGCTAATCTTGTTACATCATCACTTCTACGGCAAATACCGCTCTTATCAAAGATACTAACCTTACTATAGGTGCGAATGCTCAGCATGTTAATGTATGAATATTCTATTGAATTACGACCTAGTATGAACGTACTAGTGCAGTGCGATATATTCAAAAATTTTATTCACCTATTACTATGGTAGTTAATCCTGTTTACATCATCCCTTCTACGGCGAATCGTTAATTTCAGTACAACTCGTTTTACTCACCCTGTGTATTATTATTGAATATTTTGGACATGATGTTGTGATCATGGTGATGGTTTCCGTTTTGTTTAATTAATTGAACTCCATATATTGTCTCTCATTCGGCCATTGCATATTTATCAATTATTGACGTGCTAAATTATTTAGTAAATTGGTACCTGTTTCTACGAACGATTAGATACAATGATCATTACTCAACACCATTATAGGAATGGGCATGTAAACGCCTTTATTATCTGAAAAGGAGGTCTCCAAATATTATCCGGGTTATATGTGGGAATGGGTCAAAACCGTTCAACATTTAAACGCGTTTCTATTGGAACTCATATTTGGGAATATTATACCGGCTAAGAGATTCATTTTGCCCAAAAGACACTGACGTTCTCCGCCGTTTTTTTCTTGGTTTTGTTAAGACCATGTTTCTGCTGATATACATATTGCTCTTTTTAGCTTTGTGGAGAAAGCATAGGCGTAGATCCCGGGGTGGGGATGGGGTAAATCGCCCCAATATTTTGCCAGGGGGATGGTCCATACAATCATCCCCCAATGTTGACGACTGTGTGTGGGTTTCCGACCAAATTAACCTCATATTTGGCCATTTTAGCACCCAACCAGATTTTTACGCGCTTCGCGCGGATTTATCCCACATTGCACCATTATTTCAACAGTTTAGCTTCAAAATGGCAAATTTTTTCGCGCACATCGCGCGCATTTGTCCCACAAACTTATTCTGTCGCCAAAAGGTGCTGGATTCACTGTACTCCTAGAAATCCCCCCCCCCCCCATGTCAAAAAGAAATCTACGCCACTGGGAGAAAGACAACTACAATGTGTGCAATACTGATCTGAATTTTAACTCTCTTCACGCGGGTGTCGACTGCAGACGACAAGTTTCAAATTTTTTTTAAAAAAACATTTCAAAAATGTAAATTTTCATGACCATATTTGGAATCAGCATGAAAAATGCATTAAAATGAGTACAAACAAGCCTAGTATTGGTTCAGTAGTTCTTAAGATAGCTCTTGATATTTTGAGAAATATTTCAAAACTTGGAAAATTTTCCATTGAAGCGCATGGATAGCACGCAGAGCATTAAATAATGACATGAACTGCCCCTTCGGTTAATCTCAAGTGTACTCTTAAAACTATAAGTGTCCAATATATTTTTGCATTTTATGCACGAACACACTACATTACCATGTAGCTGGTGTATTATACACACACGTACATGCATGTATTCTTATTATTAATGCTCTGCCTGCTAGCCATGTGCTTCAACGGAAAAAGTTCAAGTTTTGACATTTTTTCTCAAAATATCAAGAGCTATCTTAAGAACTACTCAACCAATACTAGGCTTGTTTGTACTCATTTTCATGCAATTTTCATGCTGATTCCAAATATGGTCACGAAAATTTACATTTCTAAAATTTTTGAATTGTAAAAAAAATGTCGTCTGCAGTCGACACCCGCGTGAAGAGAGTAAAATATCTTTCTGCTAAGATCCACAATTTTAAACTTCAAAATAACACACCTAAATTTGAGTTCACATAAAATAGGCTTGTTATTTTCACAATAATTTATTGATTACAATCAAATCATTTTAGACACGTGTTCACGCGATAAATGTGTGAATTACAATAAACAAATTCATATACGTATTCGTATAACCCAGAAAAGTTTAGGGCTTAGATGTTTCCTTTAAAGGCCCATTCAGTGATTTGCTCATCCGGACGATCGTAAATATCATCATAATTCAGATTTTGGTACCTTTTTCATTGTCATAGATGTCCTAACATATAGCCTGCTAGTAGTTCAGCCGATAGCCATAATATGGAAGACAAAATAAGACATTTTACCAATGTTGTTTACATGAAAGTCTGTAATTTATATACTGACAGTATATAAATTAGTTTATACATGTATTTCAATGGGGCTTCAACTTTGTCAATAATGGCGTTTCCTTGTTTATTTGCCCAAATTTTTCATTTCAGAAATACCTAATTACAATTTTAACGACTTATCCTTCACTTTTAAGGGATTTATACACAATTTTGATTTTTGTGTATACTTTCGCTGGGATCACTGAACAACAAAAAAGAATATCCCATGCACACCCCCCCCCCCCCGGGGCATCCCCCAGCAACAACCAAATTGACTCACAGCTTTATTGTGGATAAAATAAGGCTATTCCAGATGAAATCCATACACCCCCATGCCTTGATTGCTCCATGGAAGCAATATCATGGAAGTAAGGGGCGCACCATTAGATTTCCAGGGGGGCATGGGAGTTTTTTTGAAAAAAAAACTTGCCCACTAGTGAGAAAAAAAAAAACTTTGCCCACTAGTGAGAAAAAAAAAAACTTTGCCTCACTGATGAGTAAAAAAAAAATTTCCCCCACCCAACTTTGTATAAAAATGTACATTAAAATTGAAAAAAAATAACTTCGCCGCCGAAGGCGGCGAAAAAAAAAAAAAAAATTTGGTGCTCTTGGAGGCAAAAAAAAAAATTCACCGCCTTCGGCGGCGAAAAAAAAAAATTCTGCCTGACCCAAACTCCCATGCCCCCCCCCCTGAGAATCTAATGGTGCGTCCCTAAGAGACAGTCTCTTACTTCAGTTCAAATTATCCTTTCATCGCACTCATTTTGCTCAGAGCGGATCCAGGTATTTGAGAGGGGAGGCGTAATGAAACAATTTTGCTTACTTTGCTGGCCCAGATTTCATTCATAGTATTGGCTATTGGCCATTCTAGGGAACCTGACTAGCATGGTCAATTCTCCCTTCGAGGATTCGAGACCCCCCCCCTCCCTCTTCTTAACACCGGAAAGAATTGTATATTCAATTCCTGGACACCAATATTAATAATAATTATTTTATACTCAAGTTCTATGTCCCATAGACATTTGCAGCAACGGATTGGTGACTTTAAAGAAAAAAAATTAAAATAACGGTTTGGAATGGGAGTCCAATTTCTGTTTAATATATTTGTACGAAGGCGCATAGATTCCCGGACGGGAAAAACACTTAGGAGGAATTATGGAAAAAGAAACAATCGTCCAAACATTCGACGTCAACTTAAAAAATAAACTTAAAAATTTCACATTTTACACAAATAAGACATGACGTCACGACCTGGGGTATGCCCTAAACAATATCTGAATATTTCCAAAGTGACACCATTAAATGTGTTTAGAAAAGTTTTTAAATTACCCAACACAGGTTTTGAAGTAGACCTTAATCTAGCCTTAAAACTACTCCTTAATGCTCTGCGTGCTAGCCATAGGCCTAGGCTTCAACATAAAAAGTCCTAAGTTTTGAGATATTTTCTCAAATTATCAAGTTATCTAAAGAACCACTGAACCAATACTAGGCTTGTTTGTACTCATTTTAATGCATTTTTTCATGCTGATTCCAAATATGGTAATGAAAAATTACAATTCTGAAATTTTTGAAATTTTGATTTTTTTATTAATTTGTCGTCTGCAGTCGACACCCGCGTAGAGATGATATTTTAACAAAGTGAGAAATTGGACTTACCTTGAGCTGATATATGTTGATTTGCAAACAAGGTGATGAATAAAACGGCACAAAATATAAGAGGCACCTTCATCTTAGGTTAGGATGTGTCCAGGCAGTATGCGATAGATAGGCAGTGAGTGATCCCTCTTACGATGTAATATCCTGCAAGCCCAACCAACCAGCTAGTAATCAGCACAACTTAAAAACTCCTATAGATTGGAGCAGATGACGAACTATTAATACGACTGCATGCACGCAATGCAAAGGCACCACCGATTGGCTTCAAAGGATGACACGAAATTCCTCCTAAACTTCTTATCATGTAGATCTATAAAAGTATAAATCCACTGTAAAACACCTGACCTACGGTAGTGAAAACGACCGATGACAATCAATTCACCTGTCTCCTTCAAAGACGAAAAATGAACTGATACAAATAAGTGGCATTTCTATAACGCATGTTGAAAGAACTCACGGCCTCCGCACAAAAGTGTGAAGTGCCTTTTCGCCCACACTGTAATTGGTATTATAATAGGCAGGCGGGGACTGACCATTTCACAATATTGAAAAACCATCGACTTTCCCGGTGGCATCTTTATAGCCATTTTGCACAGCCAATCAGGCGTATATATTTCAAGTATACCGCCCTAAAGCATGTTAAGACATTTTAAATATAATTCAGAATTTTTTAAGCATTGCATGATTTTACATAGCCAAGAAGGCCACATTAATTTGAAAATTTGACTTAAGGGATGGGGAATGATGAACGTTTGGACAGTATTTATTGTGGGACATTAGAGCACATCAGACATATCGAATTGCATTCTGAATACGAAGAATGTCCTTCTGATATCAAATAATTTTGATTTTTTTTGAATTCGCAATGTAATACACATTTTATGGCAAATGATTAAAATTGATATTTTGATATTTAACAGTACTCGAAGTAAACTTTATAAATCTGATGATTTATACTTAAAGTGTATGTAGGTGGGATGAAAAGCCGACGATCAATTGAAAATTTTGACCTTTCGTATTGAAGATATGGATTTTTTCCCAAAACACCAAAAAAAATTAGGTCTTTTTGGGAAGAAATCCATATCTTCAATATGAAATGTCAAAATTTGCAATTGATCGTCGGCTTTTCCTCCCAGCTACATACGGTACACTTTAAGAATATATCATTAGATTTACAAAATTTACTTCGAGGACTGTTATATATCAAAAATGTGAAAAATATTTAATAATTTGTCATAAAATTTGTATTATATCGCGAATTTCAAAAAATGAAAATTATTTGATATCAGAAAGACATTCTTCGTATTCAGAATGCATTCGATATGTCTGATGTGCTCTCATGTCTCACAAAAAATACTGTCGAAACGCTCAAAACGCTCATTCCAGATCCCTTAAAGCTCCTCTGATGTTCAAAATCTAATTCAGAATGCGGGGAATTTTTGGGGAAAAAATCCATATCTTCAATATGAAAGGTCAAAAGTTTCAATTGATCGTCGGCTTTTCATCCCACCTACACACACTTTAAGAATATATCATTAGATTTACAACATTTACTTCGAGGACTGTTATATATCAAAAATGTGAAAAATATTTAATAATTTGTCATAAAATTTGTATTATATCGTGAATTTCAAAAAATGAAAATTATTTGATATCAGAAAGACATTTTTCGTATTCAGAATGCAATTCGATATGTCTGATGTGCTCTCATGTCCCACAAAAAATACTGTCGAAACGCCCAAAACGCTCATTCTAGATCCCTTAAAGTTCCTCTGATGTTCAAAATCTAATTCAGAATGCGGGTTTTTTTTAAATATTTATTTTCTATTTAGTGATTTACGATTGACGGGAATCCGGTTTTCTTGTAATATTGGGCTATTCCATTTAAGATTCACACTACCCCTGTGGAAGATTTAGCTAAAGTCTTCCACAGAGGGAGTATGAGTTTTGAATAAAATAGAAAATTTGGTAACTTCCATTTGAAATACTCACTCCAGTTGTGGAAGATATAAGTAAGCCATAATACAGAGGGAGTATGGGTTTCAAAATGATTTACCCTGACCATTTACATTTGAAAAATATACTCCCTCTGTGGAAGATATTTCCAAAATCTTCCACGGGGGTAGTGTGGATTTCAACTGGAATAGCCCATTGCACATAATGTTGCACACATCACAGATATAAAATACATTGAGTCTTATGTTCTTTATTTTATGTTGTTGGGACATACATAATTATGACAAGATTTGCTATTAAAAACACAGCAAAGAAATTTAAGAAATTTTATTTTTTGCCTACAATCTCGGCGTTCTTTTATGATTTCAATGGTAAAAATTAAAATCGTTTTGGACTATTCAGGCATGACTAACGCACACACATTTTCTAATGCGTGCGGGAGCTTTGAGACAAACTTTGAAATGAATAAGGCCTAATCAACCGTAGGGGCCTATACCTGATTTCAAGTACCGACTTTCAGACATTTCAAAGATGATTCAGAAATAAATAGAATCTATCTCCATAGCACCATGACAGCACTTACATTTGGTGCCGGCTACATTCAGCACTTATCGTGCCAGCCTGGCAAGTTAAGCCACAATAATTATTTGTTGTATAATCATGATAATGGGGGATTCCACTTTTGGAATTCTAAAAGGCATGAATGAGCTACAAATGATTTAGTAAACATAATCGGTGATTTAGTTTCGTTATTGTTTGTTTGTTGCTTGTTTGCTTGTTGTGATTCCTTATGTTGTTTTCTCTTATTATGATGTATGGTATCCATGGTTATATAAAGCATCACTATGGTGACAAATAACTTGTTTGTGTATCACATTGCAAAAAAAAAATCGCATTTTCATCATGTTCACAACAAATCTTCTTATCTCTCTTTTTCATACCGGTAGTTGAACAGATTATGGTTAATTCGTAATTTACATTGTGGTATTATAATGCATGTAAATAAGGCGTCAGCGGCCATTATGACGCTTGATAGGATTCGTCTTTTCCATGTAAATTTGCGGTAACAACTAACATGACTAAACTAAGTTTAGACTTTGCATAATACCAAACTTACGTCAAGTTTACTGACGCACAACGGATTATTGGCGAATGATAGGGCCAATAAATGGTTTCATGTCAGCAGCCATTTTTTCCTTCTTAACCAACATTTTCAATACTAAGTATTTTGTCATTATTCCTGATGCAACATGTGTCATACTTCACACTTCTCCTCCGAATCATTTTTAATAAATAAATAAAATAATGAAAAATGGGCTATTCCATTAATGTGGGGGGCAATGGGTAAATCATACAATTCTATAGTTTAATGAGGATCATCCATGTTCATATAGGCTATATGTTACTTTTTATGTTTTGATTATTTCATCATCATTATTATGCACTAAATAAACAAATAAAATTGCACATCGTGAGAATGCAATGTTATTGCATTTGGCAGAAAATGAGCGAAAATTACGACATTTACGCAGTTTTTTGCGACATTAAAACCTAGCATCAACAATAATATTAGATGTCCTTTACAATTTAAATAATTAAACCTACTCATTTGTAAACTTAAATGCAACTTCAGATGTCAAAAAAAGAAAACAAAACTTAAATTTAAAGAATAATTTAATATTTTCACCATGTGAGAGGTTTGGAAAAATGAGTTCCCTGTGTAAACTTTGGTGTCCCCGAAAAGTGTTTACACGGGGAACCACATTGTTGACCAGCATAGCATCCATACAAAGGCTTACACCATGTCAATTTTAATAGCTAAGTTATGCTTGTACATGTTTCCAACCCATAAGAAAGAATGAAGAGGGAATTGATTAAGCTAAAAAAAATATTGACAATTTAAATTTTGAAAACTTAGTTTGGTGTCCCCAATTTACTATGTGAAACTTTGCAGCCATATTGAAATAATTTGCTGGACCTAATTATTATGAATTTCTAGCTAAAATGCATGCTAGACTGGGCTTATAACATGTATGATATAACATTTGGTCAAACTAGTCCCAATTTTTAAAATAACAGGCAAAACGACTTTGGTGTCCCCCCAACACATTTACACGGGGAATTTGGTTTTTGAACCAGAAATACCCGAAAAAGCCTCGGAGAGTAGAATAAATGGGGTTTTTAGCTCAAGAGTAACCAAACCTCCTAATATAAACTCAGGATGGGTGTTTTGAAAAATGCAGAAGCAATTTTCGCAATTTATCTCGGTCAGTGCACCTGATTGACAACCTGGTTCATCTCAAATTACGAGTTCAACATAACTACGCACCGATAACCCTTGGCGTTAAATGAATTGCTAACAGAACACCTGATTCTTGTCCTACACTTACTGGCAGAGAAGAACGGCAACTGCATTTTTGAGAGCGTACACAGCGTAAACACGGAAGTGGGGTTCTGATTGGCTAATTCAACTAATCTATATTGGCCGATTCGCGTCAAAGCGTTGGTCGACGCAGAATGCCGCTCATGAATGCTCCGCGTAAGTTACTGATTAATAGGGCGCCCTCGCCAATAAGAGCAAAAGAGTGTCGTACTTCTCTGGAAGCCAGTGTAATATATTTTGGCAAGAATCATGAGAAGTAACAAGAATAACTTGGATTTATTGCTTTGTTTTCTTGAAATATTTAAATAATCTTCATATCAACGAACCCAATAATTCGATACGTTTGTTTGTTATCATTTTTGTTTTCAATTTCCTTTTAAAATAACCACTTATCGATATCTTTATTGAAATTTCAAAACAGTTCAAATACAAACAAACAAAGCAAATCTTCAGGTCTATTGAATAAATTGGCCAGGGGGGCACTTAACACAAAATGACCACTACGGGTATGTTCCCCGGAAAGACCACCCCCCCTCCCTTTTTTTTTTTGGATTTCGCGGCTCTGAAAGACGGTTGACCAAAATAAAGCTCCGAAAGACCCTTGATTTTGATCATTTAAGCTCTAAAATTCCTTGTATTTCCGGTTTTTTCAAGTGATATTCAACCAGAAAGCCAAGAAAGATCCTCAATTTTGACTGTTCGCAGCTCAAAAAGTCCCCATTTTACTTGTTCGAAGCTCCAAAAGACCTCTTTTACCGGTACGCCGTCGGCTCCCAAAGACCCACCACCTCAAAATTCCGCGAGAACTTAACCACCAGAATTTTTTGATGTGCTCCCCGAGTAAATCGGATTTCAGAATTACCTGTTGGGCTCTGTATGAGCCCTCTTAAATACTTGAATTCATGCGAAATCCACATAGCATAAATCAAAAGCCGCCCTCCTCCACCCCTAGAAAGAAAAGCACACGGTAATTCTCTCTCATGATTGATACACAATTAAAGGGAAAATCAGTGATAACTAGACTAGACTAGGGAGAAGTAAGAGGCGTCCCCATGATGATTAATGTATTGTTAGTACACTCTAAATTACAGGGATTTAAATTCAAATCCAAAAGACTTACTTTCAAAACTTTCAGAGACAGTAGTTAGGGACCAATCAATATAGGATTAACATAAGTCTTTGGATTAAAAAATAAGACTATCCTTAGACTTAAAATTTCAAATCCTTGAAAGATTAAAAATGCAAGTCCATTTGATTTGATATTCAAGTCCTTTAAGATTTACTTTTAAGCATAAAATAATATAAATCTTTATGGGGATTTAAATATCGATATTAAATACAAGTCTGTGTGACTTCTTATCAAGAAATACGTCTATTCTCATAAAGTTCAAGCAATAGTCTGCAGTGCCAGTGATAATCCCAGTGTCACTGCAGTGGCCGAGAGTGATCCTTCATGGAAATAAGCTTACCCATTTATAAATTATATTATGTGTAGCTATGTGTATAGGTAAGCTTATATAGGGCCTACAGCAGAAGCACAGACTACTACCTCGGCGATTGAAGATAATGTTCACATTGGCCCTTCGTGCACAACAATGTAAGCTTTTTCATGGAAGTTATAGTCACTGACATTGGCAATTTCAGCATCTGGGATGTCATTCTGCAAAACAAATTCGTCCATATCACTTCATTCATTCGCTCGCCACCACACGAAATCGCAAAAGAAAGATGGCGGCTGAGCAGTCTAGGAAAACGTTTCGATTTGATCACGTGCGTGCACCATCGCGTTGTGATTGGTTTAATGTTTAAGTCTTTCGAAAGATTTAAAAATAGATTTTCTTTTTCCCGATCCCAAAGAAAATTTAAATAAAACCCCGCGTAAAATAAATTTATCTTAAAGATTTAAAAATTTACAAGTCTCAACTAAGATTCAAATTTTAAGTCTTTCTAATTTAGAGTGTAAATTATGTGACACGTATTACTATAACACAACACAAAAAGAAAGTCCTCACTCCAGTGAGCCGAAATAAGCTAAACCTGCTCATGTTATGACAATTAAAGGAAGGTGAGCTGATATATTTGGAAAATCAAATTCTTTAAAATTTATGTATGACATAAAATGTCATCCCTTTCCAACATTCATACAAAAAGAACATGTAAATATTTTTTGTAAATGTGACTATTTCCTTATGGAATTACGGACATTTATGTAGCGTGATATTTGTAGTCTACATTGACTGGTGTTTTTATTAACCCTAGAATGACTGAGCCATATTCTGTATCACGGACTACGACGGGGACACCCCTCTAATTTTCAATTATAAACGCCATAACTTGTAAACACAGGTGGTATTTTAATATTACTGAAATTGACCAACAATTCAATTTTACGCACTTATAATGACCACGCGCTGACATTTTTGTGGATTTTCGTAAAATCCACATTTGGATGGGTTTGTTATAGTTTTTTTCCAGTAATGATTTCGCCAAGCATCGATCGCGGTAAATGGATCATACATGAAAGTAAGTACCATTGATAGCTTTTCTTTTCATGCGTCAATAGATAAGCGGATTAAAACTTGGCCGATCGAAGTCGTTGTGGTTCCTTCTCATCTCTTTCTTCCATGAGATGATCAGTGCTCGGACTTGTTGAAGTGCGATGGACAGGAATAGGAGAGACCACCGCAGATGATGGACATACATTATGCATTATGTTATAGCGGTGAGGAGAAACTACATGAGAAAGATGTTGGTTTTCTGGTTCACAAAGATGTAGAAAAATCAGTACACGAGTTCAGATATACACCTAGTCGTATAATAATTGGCAGGACAACCGCTCGTTATTACAGGTCTACGCACAGGTACTGATGAAGAGATGGAGCAATTCTATCAGCATCTATATACATGAAAACAATCCCGAAAAGGATCTTATTTTAGTAGAATGCGAAAGTGGGAGTTACTGCATATCCAACATGGAACTGTAAGGCACCACTGGCAAGTTTGGATTGGGAACAACAAAAAGAGGACTTACTAGAGTTTACAAAGTTCTACGATCTCGTCTCGACAAACACAATGCACACACAGAAGCAATCTTTATTGGAATGCTACCTGACTCTCTCCTGATGGAAAAACTCATAATATGATTGATCAAGAAGCCCTTTTAGTGAAAGTGTGAACTTAGCTCAAACAACAACATTTGCTGATATCACTGAGAGTGAATCACCCAGCCCACTTTGACATATACAGCTTCAAGAACCAGCTGAATGAGTAGTTCTTAGAGTTTTGTTAGACACTGCAGCAGAGGTCCTAGGAAGAGCAAGAGGCATATTAAGAAACTTATTCTATGGGGACACATTGCACAGTTTTCCAGTTCAGTGGTAAAGTAGTCAAATGGTCATTCACCATGTTCACTGCCCGGTCACACTGAGCTACACTCAGCACAGTGTCGTTCACTATACAGTCTTTCCGCCCAAGGTCAGAACTACCCGAGCGTGAGCTGCTATATTTAAAGAGAATGGTCTTACGCCCAACCCTGTATGCAACAGTAAAGGGTTGAAATCAATCAAAGGGCGAGCTTTGCTGTTCATATATCGAGGGTTGACAAACAGAAGGCCTTAACTCACTTTTAGCCATTTTGAGATTTTGGTACCAAAATAATCTGTAATACCCACAGATTCTTAAAATCATAAAGCCTTAACTCAATCAAGTTCCTATTGCATCTATAGCACAATAATACTTGGTCACATTTAAATGCAAAATATTATTTTACTCATTTTTCTCAAAAAGGCACTTTTTGAGTTAAGGCCTTCTGTTTGTCCACCCTCGATATAATAATAAGTATTTCAAACATTCTTGTGTAATTATGTTCTATGTAACCACAAACTTACTACTATATGCAGATATTTTACACCAAAAGCTCTTTGGCTTTGGTGTGCGTTAGGCCTTATAATTCAGTATGCATGTAGAAACGCAATGAATACATTTGAAATGGGTTTTGATGTCGGAGGAAGTGGCAGAGAATCGAAGAAAAGCGCTTCTATTCAGATCAGGCTAACTATTCAGCATCGAAGTGGTTACGTAATTCTCTTGGTTACCGGATCACGCTATTTTGATATGCCTTCAAGTGCCATATACTTTGTGTGGTGATTGTTTCGATCGTGGTTCATAACTCAAGCGCGTGATCCCGTTGACATAGTAACATTACGTAACTTCGATACTGAATAGACAGTTGAATAGATTCAAGGGGGAAACTGAGGTGGCCGAGGTAAAGTGGATACCAGTGCTCCACAATTGACAAGGCAACTAGTAATAGAGGACAAGGATGGCAATTTACTGACTGAAAGAACAGTAATTTCTAACCTTAGATTATTAATACACAGATTGGAATATTCCATGCCTGTGCCTTCTAAGCGTACTCGAATTCAGCTGACGCCGGTACAGCGTACAGACCTGGCGACATCGCTTATCTTACGCGCGAAGTTTCTTTTGTGTACGCTCGCGCTGTTTGCGCTATTTTTGAGTTTGCTCACGCGGTACCTGACTTAAGAAATAAAGACACGACGATTCAAAAGCCCAAGGAAGATGCCAATTTTAAAGTTGCAGTTTGCTTCATTGCACGCCCTATTGATACATAAAGCGTTCATGAGTAAGAGAACTAGCGCCGTGCTTCAATTGTTTAGCACGTTGAAACTAGCGTCATGATTTCATTGATTAGAACACAAAAGTGCAACTTTTGATTTCGTTTCTTCATTAGGTTTTAGATCGCCGTTTCTTTAATTCTAAACCAATTTTTAACAAATAAGGACTTAAATCAGAGCTAAGGGGTACAGGTATTTGCTGCTTGTTTTAATTTTTACATTTTGTCTTTATTTAGGATATACAGCGGTGAACACAACTGGTACCTTTCTTCTTTGGCTTACTGTATTATCACATCTGAGGTACACGAAGCAATTGAAAGCCTGAAGGATGAGAAGTCGTGTAAAGTTGTGTAACGAGGTGTGGACCTCTGGAGTTTGGCCTTTTGCCTGGACACAGCCAATCATCATCCCTCTTCCAAACAAAGGCGACCTCAAATCTTGCAGTTACTACTGTACCATCAGTTTCATCAGCCATCTTAGCAAGATACTCTTACGAGTATTCCTATTAATAGACTGGGTAATCCATGTATTCCAGCCGTTCAAGGTACCTATGAATAATTAAGCAGATGACGTATTTACCAACTCTGAGGACGTAGTGTTTCGTCTGTTTTGACGAATACAACTATGTTTGAATGTCAATCCAAAGATAATATTCAATTTATTATTTATTGTTACTACTGCTCTTATCATTCATTATTATTATTATTATTATTATTATTATTATTATTATTATTATTATTATTATTATCATTATTATTATATTATATTATTGTTATTGTTATTGTTATTGTTATTGTTATTGTTATTATTATTATTATTATTATTATTATCATTAGGCCCTATTATTATTATTAGTGTTATTATTATTATTATTAGGCCTATTATTATTATTACTATTATCATTATTAGTCTAAAATCGGACCTCTTCCCATATCCCTGTCCCATCATATCCGGATGGCGTCCCTTAAATTTAGTAGCCTCTGAGCACTATTGGGATTAGCCTGGCTTCAGCCGAATGTTATAAATAAAATAAAAATATTATTAGGCCTATTACATCATTAAATATCTTCTATCAGGGCAGCCAGCATCCCACATGGGGGGGGGGGGGTTTGTCACTGAACTCAATCAGTTAATTAACCTAATCAATTTATTAATCTAATCAACTAATCAATCAATATCTACGATATCCATGAATGCTGACGTTGCTGCTGATGATGCTGCTGACGATGCTGATGCTTATGATGATGCTGATGATGATGCTGTTGACGATGCTGATGCTGCTGATGATGACGCTACTGATGATGATGCTGCTGATGATGATGCTGATGATGCCGCTGATGATGATGTTGATGCTGCTGCTGATAATGATGTTGATACTGATGATGCTGCTGATGATGCTGCTGCTGACGATGCAGATGCTGATGATGATGCTGATGATGTTGATGATGATGATGTTGATGATGCGACTGATGATGCTGATGATGATGCTGCTGATGATGATGCCGATACTCATGATGCTGCTGCTGACGATACTGCTGCTGACGATGCTGCTGCTGCTGCTGATGATGATGATGTTGCTGCTGATAATGATGTTCATACTGATGATGCTGCTGATGATGCTGCTGCTGACGATGCAGATGCTGATGGTGCTGCTGCTGATGATGTTGATGATGATGATGTAGATGATGCGACTGATGATGATGCTGGTGCAGATGATGCTGCTGCTGATGCTGCTGATGATGATGCTGATACTGCTCATAATGCTGCTGCTGACGATGCTGCTGATGATGATGTTGATGCTGCTGGTGATGATGGTGATACTGCTGCTGATGATGATGCTGCTGCTGATGCTGATGATGTTGATGATGATGTTGTTGATGATGATGCTGCTGATGATGCTATTGGCGATGCTGATGCTGCTGATGATGATGATGCTACTGATGATGATGCTGATGATGTTGATGATGATGATGATGATGCTGATGATGATGCTGCTGCAGTTGCTATTGGTGGTGCTGCTGATGATGATGATGAAGAAGCTGCTGCTGCTGATAATGTTGCTGCTGCTGCTGATGCTGCTGCTGATGATGATGCTGATGATGGTGATGCTGCTGACGATGCTGATACTGATGATGCTGACGCTGATGCTGCTGCTGATGATGCAGGTGTTGATGATGCTGATGATGATGTTGATGATGATGTTGATGATGCTGCTGGTGATGACTGATGATGCTGATGTTGCTGCTGATGATGCTCTTGCTGATGATGCTGATACTGACGATGCTGCTGCTGATGATGCTGATACTGATGACGCTGATGATGATGCTGCTGCTGACGATGTAGATGCTGATGATGATGCTGATGATGATGATGCTGATGCTGCTGCTGACGATGCGGATGCTGATGCTGCTGATGATGTTGATGATGATGTTGATGATGCTGCTGATGATGACAATGATGCCTCGGATGATGACTTGCATGATGATGATGCATGATGACCGTAGCATGATGATGACATGTAAGGGTGGTGCAATAATTATGTGTACCCTGGGGGTGAATTCTCAAAATGGTCTGCCAAAAACGCTTGCCCCCCTTTGGCAATGCCAAAAATCTTTGCCCCCCTTTCGACGTGCCAAAAACCTTTGCCCCCCCTTTTGACGGGCCTAAAAATCTTTGCCCCCCCCTTACACATGCAAGATTTTGGGGCACCCGAATTTAAAACCTTAAATTGTCTTATCATATAATGCGAGCGCAGCGAGCAGGAAATTTTGCATATTTGAATGTGTTCCTAACGTTTTCCTATGCCTTTTTAGGGCGTAATGTAGAAACGGTACCCAAAATATCTGTGCCAAAATTGCTTGCCCCCCCCTTTCGACCTGCCAAAATCGCTTGACCCCCCTTTTGACCTGCCAAAAATGCTTGCCCCCCCCTTTCTGGCCTGCCAAAAATCTTTGCCCCCCTATAATTCACCCCCGGGTACACATAATTATTGCACCACCCCTAAGATCAGTAGCTGTATCATCACCATCACCATCATCGGCAGCAGCAGGATCATCATCAGTAGCATCATCAGCATCAGTATCATCCGTAGCAGTATCAGCATCATCATCAGCAGCAGCATCATCAGCAGCAGCAGCAACATTATCATCAGCAGCATCATCATCAGCAGCATCAGCATCGCCAATCATCTGCAGCAGCAGCATCAGCAGCATCATCATCATTAACATCATCAGCAGCAGCAGCAGCATCTGCATCGTCAGCAGCAGCATCATCAGCAGCAGCAGCATCAACATCATCAGCAGCAGCAGCAGCATTATGAGCAGAATCATCAGTATCAGCATCATCAACAGCAGCATCATCTGCAGCAGCATCATCATCAGTCGCATCATCATCAGCAGCAGCATCATCAGCAGCATCATCAGCATCTGCATCGTCAGCAGCAGCATCATCAGTATCAACATCATTATCAGCAGCAGCATCAACATCGTCAGCAGCAGCAGCATCGTCAGCAGCAGCATCATGAGCAGCAGCATCAGTATCAGCATCATCGCAGCATCATCATCAGCAGCATCATCAGCAGCAGCATCAGCAGCAGCAGCAGCAGCAGCATCACAGTCAGTCGCATCATCAACATCATCAACATCATCAGCATCATCATCAGCAGCATCATCAGCATCTGTATCGTCAGCAGCAGCAGCATCAGCAGCATCATTACTATCAACATCATTATCAGCAGCAGCATGAACATCATCATCAGCAGCAACATCAGCAGCAGCATCGTCAACAGCATCATCAGCAGCAGCATCATAATCATCAGCATCGTCAGCAGCATCATCATCAGCAACGTCAGCATTCATGGATATCGTAGATATTGATTGATTACTGATTGAGTTCAGTGACAAAACCCCTGCCCCTTTTAACTACACCCCCCCCCATGTGGGATGCTGGCTGCCCTGATAGAAGATATTTAAATGCTGTTTTTATAATAATAATGATGTAAATAATAATAATGATAATAGTAATAATAATAGGCCTAATAATAATAGGGTACCTGCAGGTAATATGGGACCATTAAGGACGTTTAGCTTATGTGCATAAAAACTATTGAAGATATGCCCAAAAGAGATTGTTATGATGAACAACCTGTCCTTTAAGATTAATAAAACAGGCAATGTTATCTTGTTTTTATGTTTGTTTGGACGCTATGACGTCAAAATGACGTCATCGTCAAGTGTCCCATATTACCTGCATGTGCAGGTAATATGGGACACTGTGTTATCTCTATGGTGAAAATCAAAATGTTCAGAAAATCACTCTTTTGTTCTAAAAACATTTTTGTTACATGATTTTGAATGTTAAATGCAAATTTTAACAAGAAAATTCAATTTTCTAAATAGTTTTGCTTTTCGCATTGACAATGCACACAATTTCCTATGTGTCCCATATTACCTGCACCCATTCAGTTGAAAATCAGAGAAAATAATCATTTATAAAAGTAAAGTGCCACTTTTCAGTGGAATTTTACCTGCTGATAAGCTTAACCCATCACCTAAAGATCATAAAAAGTGACAAATGCACCCTCAGTACCAGAGTATTTGGATACACAATCATAAAATGTGGCGTCATTGATTTTATATCAGGCCAAAAAAACGACGTAAATTTTGGGCAATTTCACTCTTTGGCATTGATTTCCAAGAGTTTGATACACAGACTCCAAAACTGCATTTCTAGAAGCACAATTGATGTCTCTAAACACTTAACAAATCAACTTAAAGTGTGTACCTTCTCTAAGCTACTTTTTGTTAAAATGAAAACAGGTGTCCCATATTACCTGCTGTCCCATATTACCTGCAGCTACCCTAATAATAATAACACTAATAGCATAATAATAATAATAATAATAATAATAATAATAATAATAATAATAATAATAATAATAATAATAATAATGAATGATAAGAGCAGTAGTAATAATAAATAATAAATTGAATAGGCATATTATCTTTGGATCGACATTCAAACCCCGGATTCAAACATAGGCCCCTATAATAGTTGTATTCGTCAAAACAGACGAAACACTACGTCCTCAGAGTTGGTAAATACGTCATCTGCTTAATTATTCATAGGTACCTTGAACGGCTGGAATACATGGATTACCAATAGACTGCGACTTCAAGCAGAAAGAAACATTGCAAAGAAGCAAGTAGGGTTCAGGAAGAGGCGTAGTATGTATGGCAGAACAGATCTTCAAGCTGAGAATGCTGAATGAGAAGTTCCGGACAGATCACAACTTCATTGACTTCATTAAAATACAATTGAAACTCTGTATGAATCATCCAAGAGTGACCATGGTGACTGGTTCTGTACACGTGCTGGAGTCAGACAAGGCTGTTTGCTGTCACCCACCACCTTTAACATCTATCTTGAATACATCTTGGCGGAAGCCTTCAATGTTTTTGAAGGATCAGTCGGCATTGGTGGACGAACTATCACAAAGCATCGGTTTGTTGACGACATACATTAGATATGGTTGCAGGCCAGGCTGACAACAAGACTAGAGAAGAGTGAAAAACATCTTGGCTTGCAGAGAAGAGTAAAGTCATGCGAATGGGATCCAACGAGCAACTAGAATATCAATTGATGGCGAGCGAGAAACTAGAAACTGTGACTCAATCAAGAGTCAATAATTATAGAAAATGCAAGATCAGTGCAAGAAATCGGGATTTCTTTTGCCACATCATCACTTGCAAAGCTGAAACTCATATGGTGGGTCAAGCAAATATCCATGAAAACCAGGATGGGGATACATCGAGCACTGGTCACGTCAGTTTTCCTCTATGGGTTCGAAACCTGGATGCTGAATGCGGAAATGGAAAAACGAATCAACGCTGTTGAGATGAAATGCATGCGCAGACTACTCCAGGTACATTACACTTCTTATGTTATAACCGAAAAGGTCAAAGGTTACGTTTTTGGCTCTATGTGGGTCAAAAACATCAAAGTGCTCCGATTTTGCCAACAGAGGTGTCAAATTGTTCGTTTTGATAAAATAAGTTAAAAGAAACATCTTGATACATTGACCTTTATAATTCTTTCGAACACACTTGGATGACAACCCCCTTCATATCAAGATTTCTAGCACATTTTGGTGAGGCCTATCACGTTCAGTATTACCACTTTTAAGTTTAAAAACGCTCTGAGAAAAAAGGGGTGCAATCGCTATGTTCATCCATATATCAAGCATTCCTTGGGTTATTGACATGTACTCAAAGCATGACCAGCATAATCTCTAACGTAACACTACTCACTCAAAGAATAACCCCGCGAAAAAATCCAGGATGATTTTCGTCCAGAAATTATTCAACACAACCCTATTATTATGTACGTTCATTTGTTTGGAGTAACCTTTATTTAGTTTCATCCAGTAATATAGAGGGGTTCAATGCGCATCTCACAGGACTTGATCAAACCTTTAGCTTCCTTCCAGGACCAAAGCAACCTTTTTAGCTTCAATAACATATTTGAGATTTTTACCAAACATATTTGTGATAGGCGATAGTAAAGATCGAAGGTCAACACAGAGGTCAAATTTCAAAGTTGCTCAAATTTGGTTTTAAAAAACACACTACAGTATTCCTCTCATTTCAAGGATTCAGAAAAGTATAGTTTGAAATATCTGCGACAAAAAAACACCATATATTGGTCCATATGTTTGAACAAAATAGACTCAACCGATAATTACCAATATTACGTACCTTAAACTAACAACTGTGCTGAAAGTCAGTTTAAACTTTTCATTTAAAAATATCTACGCCAACGGACATGTATAATACTGTCGCAATCACTCACACAACCTTTTTAGCTTCAATAACATATTTGAGATTTTTACCAAACATATTTGTGATAGGCGATAGTAAAGATTGCGACAGTATTATACATGTCCGTTGGCGTAGATATTTTTAAATGAAAAGTTTAAACTGACTTTCAGCACAAAAATCCAACTAACCTTGAATTTTCGATGTGTGACACACATCTTCATCAGAAGAAGTCCTAGGATGTTGTGATGGACTTGCCCTTTTGTTGACCATTGGCGACTTTCGGTCAAATGAGGGTGTTGAGGATTGGCAATTCCAGTCCTTGATCACGATTTAGTTCTGGCGTTTTCTTCTTGATCTGGAGGGCCTCCCGCACTAAGCGGGGGTACTCACGATCACCCTTGGCTAAAACCTTGGTGGATACCCAGTTAATATTGTGGCGACTGGCGAGATTCAGTTTTATGCTCTACGACAGCAGAGGGTTTGCGGCTGGGGGCAGTTGACTTATGCTCTTTCAGTGTTTCAGTCTTTCTCCTAGTTGTCCTACATGTAAGCTTATCATGCCAGCCCAGGGTCTTCCACAGGTTCTATGGTTCCAGAGAAGATCTTTCTCATCTTCTCTGATACGTCAAGTCCACCACACAAGCTCAGACTGCTGACCCGCCCATAACCAACCCGCCCACCTAAGGCCCTCTGTTGTGCCCGTTGTGCCATTATTTAATTGTCAGTAGTGAGATTGATACTGAACGCTGACTTAAGGGATCTGGAATGAGCGTTTTAAGCGTTTCGACAGTATTTTTTGTGGGACATTAGAGCACATCAAACATATCGAATTGCATTCTGAATACGAAGAATGTCTTTCTGATATCAAATAATTTTCATTTTTGAAATTCACGATATAATACAAATTTTATGACAAATTATTAAAATTTGATATTTTCACATTTTGATATAACAGTCCTCGAAGTAAATTTTATAACTCTAATGATATATTCTTAAAGTGTATGTAGCTGGGAGGAAAAGCCGACGATCAATTGGAAAATTTTGACCGTTCATATTGAAGATATGGATTTTTTCACAAAAAGACCTAATTTTTTTTGGTGTTTTGGGAAAAAAATCCATATCTTCAATACGAAAGGTCAAAATTTTCAATTAATCGTCGGCTTTTCATCCCACCTACATACACTTTAAGTATAAATCATCAGATTTATAAAGTTTACTTCGAGTACTGTAAAATATCTAAAATATCAATTTTAATCATTTGCCATAAAATGTGTATTACATTGCGAATTTCAAAAAATCAAAATTATTTGATATCAAAAGGACATTCTTCGTATTCAGAATGCAATTCGATATGTCTGATGTGCTCTAATGTCCCACAATAAATACTGTCCAAACGTTCGTACTCCATCCCAGTAAGGTACACCCCATGAAAAATTTGTGACTATTTTTCCATTTTTCTAAAATAATTATATCTCACTGGTTACAAAAGTTATGTATGTTATAGGGGCAAGGAATCCAGTTATTACACTGGAATTGCAGCGACTCAATACAAGCGGTACGTTATTTATGATAAGAAAAGAGGTACCGCTATAATGTACCTCATTTCTTAACATACATAATGAACCACTTGTCTTGAATCACTGAAATTTCAGTGAAGTAATTGGATTCCGGGGGGGGGGGGCACCCCCTAAAAATGGATGACGGGGATGTGCGGCCACATTGACCCCGATTTTCAACTAGCCCTCATCCAATGACACCCTTTTTTGTTTTACTGAACTCCCTCACCAAAAGACACCAAAAGACTCCTTTATTATAAAAAAATTTGGGGAAAATTCTGATAATCTCTCATCACTGAATTTGAATTTTTTTAAATTTTTTTAAATTTTTGAAAAACTTTTATATCTTGACCCAACATTTTTCCCAGTCTCACTGAATGGCCCCCTTTTTAGGTCAAAATTTCCCAAGTCTCACGGAAAGACCCCCTTTTTTGGAACCTTCTCACTGAAACCCCCGCCCCCTTTTCGGTGTCTAGGCTCTCGCCAAAAGACCCCTAGTTTCGAACTGATGTCCGCACATCCCCGTCACTTCCAAAGTCGAGTACCCCCCGGCTTGCCCCGATAACATACATACCCGTGTGTAGTTATTGTTTTAGAAAAATGCAAAATTAGTCACGAAATTTATGAGGGGTGTAGTATAAGTACCACCTTAAGTATTAACACTATTTTTGTTTAATTGTCAAGTCTTTGTCTTCGAATGGAAAGTATTAAATTCATTTTTTTTTTTCATTTTGTATAAATAATAGCGACGTGACCTTTATCAATCAGGTGAAAATTCCGCAATAATAAATCCTAATAGTCATGTATTATGTCAGTACGAGCATACGGTTTAGCAACACCTGCCCATAATGGACTTCTATTCCTGTTGTATTGTGTTTCCTGGGCATAATCCAATAGCTATTGTTTTATATCGGAATGAAATAAACATATGACATAGTAGTTTACATAACAAAAAAGTAAAGCCAAAGTTAAAAGATGTTGAAGGAACTTGAGAACGACACATGTGCTCCTTTGTTAAAACGGAAAATACCTGTTGGGTAAAGTTGAATAAAATGTCATTTGCATGGATGCACGACGCCACCGGGATACGACATAGTGTTTAATATCTGAATATTTTAACTGTCATTTATTGTTTCCTTTGGAAATCGCTCAGAAACATTTTGTATTGTGCGCTGTATAAATCTTTTCTGCTATTATAAATAAATAAATGTAGATATTTATATAGCGCTTTATGCCGTAAACAGCCTCAAAGCGCTTTACATTTACATTTGCAGCCTACAAGTGGCGCGGCAGGGTCCATCAGTACAACGACTGTGACTACCCCTAACAGCTTCCCATTGCACCTGGGTGGGGTGAGGCAAGCGAGGCAAAGCGCCTTGCCCAAGGGCGCAACACGGTGGTGGGACGGGGAATCGAACCCACGCACGTCGAGCAAGCTCTCGGATTATGAGTCCAAGGCCGTAACCACTGAGCCACCGTGCCCTCAAACATGCAGCACTAGCATTTTATAATGTCCTTCACAATGTTTGTAATCTTAAGGTAGGTTGGAGGGGCACGTGACTTTGCACTCAAATATTGAGACACACAAGATGCATACAGGGTGTAACAATAAAATGTATACAATTTGGAAAATAGAATTACACAAGTATGCCGCTTATGTTTTGGTTTGATATTTATATGTCTATCAAGATAATTTCTTTAGCCACCAGATAAGCTGTGTTCCAATAAAATTGATGTTATACAAGTGAAGATATGGCCAATTATGTAACCTTGTCTTAAAACCGGTTTAACCACTTTTGTCTGTGCGTGACAAAGGTGACCTGAATAGAGTTGAACCATGGACCAGCTGGTCGGTGCTCTTATGATAGGTAGATAAGATTAAGATACATAGTTTTAAACAATGGGGTATTCGAAGTCATAGAAATTATAACATAATAGAGTATCTCATGAGTTTTTTTAAGTCACAACTAAGGACTGAAATAACAATCTCATTTACTAGGCATCATGGCTGTAGCTCCACAACTTCAACCCCAATTTACGTTGGAAGAGCGTATGTTATACTGTACCATATGGAGTCAAAAAGAAACTTTTAGATTGTAGCTCATTTTCCAAACTCACTTCAGTTTTACCAATGATGATATCTCAGGGATATGAGAAATTACGTTATTTATAAGATGATTTGAAAGAAATAAACCATGAACCACTTATGATTCTTTTGTGTCAGTTCTTTGATGTTTAATGCACGATAAGCATATTTACGTGGTGCAAACTTGATATGCGCAAACATGGCAGTGGCCCAACACGTTTTCTGGACGATTTAGTTAATCGGACATAGCTTTTGAACCGAAGCTGGTAAAGAAACCAACTAAACGTCTTCTTTTAGCCAAGACATTACTGATTGTATTGCATAACATTTAGGCCTATACCATAACTCTTTTAGTTTTTTTCCTGAGAAGTCAAAATGTAATTGTTTACACCCTGTAGTATGGGCTCTATAATTAGAGTATTTTAAGTAGAACAACAAAGCGAAGACGAGTTGTTTTTATCAAAATAGGTTGCTTTGTCAAATCTTGGAATTCACCATTTTTACGCAATCCTCTCTAACTTCTACTAGAAACGTCCAATTTTTAAAATTTAAAAATTCTGAGAAAGCTAAATATATGTAGAACTTTAAAAAATGCAAAACAATATGACCAATAGAAATGCCGTTCATACCTCAAAAATCCATCTTTCCCGGTATAAATCATTCTGGGACACCCTGTAGTACCAGGACCAGCCTAACCTCTAATGGAACTTGCACACATCAAGATGTTCCAGCATTGCAAGTCCTGCCCTGCAGATCCATGACAAAGGGTTTGCTTGGTATACTAAGGGGTGATGGTTTGGCACGTTGGTTTGAACACCTTATACCAACAGTTCCTGGTCTGCAAGAAGGGAGTAGCCACTACTGTAATGTGATTCCCTGATGTCAACATTTGCTGCACTGGAGAGGGATGGTTCCCGGGAACAAAGCGCTCAACCCACCACCGCCCGTCCAAAGTCGGGGGCAGTGCAGCAGAATGTTAGATTGATGGAACAGGATGTGTCTACCTGGGCTTGATACAGCAAACAACAACTTGCTTCATCTGTACACGTCCTTAATAAACGTCGATTGCAGATCAAGCCAGGAAGCAGCCACTCCACGGCTATGGAATTTCACTCGTATGCTGGATGAAAAAAGCTTTAATAATAATAATAATAATAATAATAATAATAATAATAATAATAATAATAATAATAATAATAATAATAATACCAAAGTATCAAACTAAACATGCTGGTGCCATTTGGAATCCATTAGTGTAATCATTTTCATCATATTTGCCGGCGGTACAAAACAACAAACTGCGTAACTTTATCATTTACGTCTGCTTTGGTCTCTCCGCGCACGAGGTATGCCGCGTATCGCGCTACGAGTTGCGAGCGACAACGCAAAATGTGCGCGTCGGTTCAGTATCAAAATATCTTGCACGGTAGTACCGTGCAGTATTCAAAATTTGTGGTATAGCTAAAAGCTTCGTATTATATAATAATGCAAACATTGTCAATAAATGGATAAAAAATGAAAAATAAACCATCATACTGCAAACACAAAAAGAAGTGGAAAAGTTGAAAAATATTACTTATCCTTTTTCAACAGAAATGATTATCATCTTGGTGTAGATTATTCATCCAAATGAACATTATTTACACAGCCTTATTTGATAAGTATGCTTAATGTCATTCATCGGTCGGTTTTGCATACATGTAGTATTGTTATTGAGTCATTTAAAGAAATCACATTAAATTTAATGAATAAATCAAATGAGTCTTTAGATGGCTCTTGAAATAGTAACTGATCCTCACTTTTTTGTTGTTTCATTTTCATCTTGTTATTTTACCATATTGTTTGTGTAGAGAACTGTAATACATAAATAAAATTGATAAACAAATTTCGAATTTCAAAACACTTCATTCCACACGACTTTTATTACGGTGTATTGTTGTTATAATTCGCCGGTCGCAACACATAGAGTGATTTGTCCAAATTTTCGGTTTCACATAGTGACGTATAGGTTTAGAGCTAGGTATAGGCCCTGTCATATAATTATAGCTATTCCTTTTTAACTGTTAAAGATACAGCCTTGAAAAGTTTGAAAACTTTAAATGGAATCGGGCCACAGTGAGATAACAGAGGATCGACTCCATTATTAGTACATATCCTTTAAACGTGTTTTTCTCGGAAACGTATTTTGTCCTTCTTATACGCCAGTATGTGTTGTGAACGATCAATTAATGCACGCTATTTCTTTTTCCTATTTTGTTTGCTATTTTTGCCCTTGTATATTTTAATTAACATGCATTCATGAATGAATAACATGTTGTTGTTTTTCTCAAAACGTGATAATAATGAGCACAATTTTTTTTTTTTGGATCCCAATTTTCATATCTTAATGGTCTGGATACGTAGCCCGGGCTCATAATTATTGCATAGCCCCTAAGCCTCAGGCCCCTGCCACGTACTCATACATGTATTAATGACAAATTATTAGAAGTGTTTGGGACGGAATAAATTTACGGGAACATGTAGGGCCTATTATATATATGACGAGTCCTTAAATGGTTTTAATGTCACTGTTTTGTTGTTGAGTTCATAGTTGGTTTCTTTACAACCTGTTATTGAACGTAAGTGCATATCAGAATATTTGGATTACTTTAAGTATGGCAAAAGATGCAGGGAACCACCCTTGCAAACGTTGCTTTAATGATAATAACTATTATGGTATAGCGCGGGCTCCCATTGAACACGTACATTATCGTGCCACCCTAACTGCGCCTGACCGTTCAAATCATATCAATAAATCATGTTTTAATATTGAGGGGTAGTTCGTGGGTAGATCACCAGCGCGGTCATCTTCGGAGTCTAATTTCACCCTACTTAAGATGAGCACTCCTGGTAGTTGTCTCTTGGAAGATGACAAAATTGGAACATCACCTTGTTGCAGTCTAACTAACAAACAAAGTCATCTTGTACTTAAAAAGGACGCCCCGCCAGAGCAGTTCTTCTGGGGTGAACCACACCTGCCTGGTTATCAAATTAACCAGTGACAAAATTATCTCTGAATTTGACAGGTACTAATTGATGTTTTAATATTATTGCATCAATAATCACCTGCAAATTCAGAGATAACTTTGTCAACTGCTCTGATGTGGCTTCCTCTTAAAGCCTATGAATAACAGGGCTTAAGCTACACTAGCAAGTGCCACACCGTTGCAACGGTCCACCCGGGGTGGTGTAAGGCAGCAGGCAGTACTAGTGTATAGCTATGAAAAGTGTCGTTGAGGAATTGTCGGTGGTAAAACATCAACATTGTCACCATCGAAACCTATTTTCACAGTATAGTGTGCATTGGGGTCTTTGGACTTAAGACCAGACTTTGGCGGGTTAACCGGTTTATGAGCTCAACCTTCCCCATTCCCCCAGTGTATATCGATGGTGTTGGTATAAACTCTATCTGTCGGAATGCCTTTGTATTTCTGCATCCAGATGATGTAGCTGGCTCTTAGATCTGTTTTGGAGGCAGTGTCTATGATTGGTTTTCTTTTCCCCTTTGGGTCTTCTAAGGCAGCTAAACTCTTGGTTAGTGATGTGTTATAGAAGCCTCTGCTTCCCACTTCTACTGGGAAGTAAAACACAGTCCATCCTCTGTTTTCACATTCGGCTAACAGGTCTTCATATTTACCCTTTTTCTGGCGTACGCATTGGCTAGGATCTCCTCTGATGGTACTGTCAATTCCATGATGATTGCATGCTTGGTGGTGGCTAAATAGATCGTAATATCAGGCCGCTTGGCAGTTTCTGCTATTTCTGAAGGGAACACTATTGGCTTGTGCTCCTCATCCATCAGGAAGGTCCAGTCTCTAGCCTTCTTCGGGATGTTTTTTACTTCTGTCTTTGACAATGTTTGGAGTACGTAGAGCTGGGTTCCTGTATGTTGTGCCATCGGCTGTACGGGAAGCAATGGTAGGGATGAAGTATTGCTGTTATGCTGTTATGTTAGCCTCATCAATATATGGTGCCAGGCCTGATGCTATTGCTCTTAGTGTTTGGTCATGGTGCCAGTACCTTCCATTCTCAGCGAGTAGCTGCAACAATTCAGGATGTGGAGCAGAGTACAGTTACGGTAGTTGCAGAGTTGGCACAGTCCAAGATTTGTTTCCCCCACAGTTTCAGATTACCAGGTGAAGGAAGTTGGTCATGGATGGCATTGATATGGAAAGACAGGAGCTCTGGTGTCCAGACATATAGGAGCTTCTTCCATGAGGTGCCAGTCTGCATGGCAGAGTCCCATCTCAACCACTGTCCTTGTTTAGCACATCCGTAGAGGTTCTGTGCTCATTTTGCGGGTAATCATATGATTGTATATCCACATTTTCATGATTCCATTCAGTTGACTTTTATCAGTTAGTTTTCAGCATGGTTGCTAATGTTGCATGTTTCACTTATTTCAAGTGTGACCGTCATCAACTAAATTGCAACAATGAATTTCTTCACCCCATTACTTTGTTAACTCTTTAAAAAAAATAGCCCACCAGAAGATTATACAGTGTGTATCAAAATAAAGTATAGAGTTTGAAAAATGCCGCTAGATAAAAAGAATGGGATCTTTGGTCAAAATGCTCTAGTTGATAACTTAATCAACATCTTGTCCTCCTACAGCTTCAATTGGGTTTCAATGCCTGGTATTTGCTATTGTTGTGCAACCAAGTGAGACATGCAGGTGTACAGATCATTTGTCCTCATTGCTAGGGTTCCAATCCTGTGCATGTGCGAGTTACATACCACGTGATGTTTGGTAAATCTGGGCATCTATCTCATTACATATGCTAGGTTTTACTTGACAAGGAGAATAGCAACATTACAATGGAAAATTGCAGAGTACCATCGCACCAAAGTCCTTCAGAAGTGCTTCAAAGATTCCGTCAGTAGTACCCAAAATGCACGTCCCCTTCACGTGGCGCTATTTACAAAAATATTTCGAAGTATCAGATAACTGGAACGAGTCGCAATCTGAACAGAGAACATTGTGGTCACTCCCTAACTGGAAGATCTGCTGCTAATATCCAAGAAGTCCATAACACTCTGCATGCAGGCAGGGCA
The DNA here is from genome assembly GCF_039555335.1 of Amphiura filiformis. Taxonomy (NCBI): domain Eukaryota; kingdom Metazoa; phylum Echinodermata; class Ophiuroidea; order Amphilepidida; family Amphiuridae; genus Amphiura; species Amphiura filiformis. The sequence goes on along the minus strand of NC_092634.1, from coordinate 70,395,732 downwards.
AGCAGGAGGTCAAATTAGCTGCCGTCGTAATGGACTTGGAATACCATCTGCAACTTTTAACAGAATAACTCGTTTAGACTTACAATTTCATCACTATCAGATCAGATGATAAGGAGACAACAACTTCAGCAAGCAAGATTACCAACGTCGTACTGTGCTCTGTCAGTGGCTTCTTGCTTGTCATCTACGTTTCCTGGAAGATCTCATCATTGGCGAGAAGCAAGGTTTGATTACATTTTTTGACAAGTCCTCCTGCAGACCTTGATGAACTTCAGAGACGCATAATTGCACAAGTTGACATTCTCAGGCAGGACAGACCTCTCATTAGACGTGGTGTGAATGCCATATTGAGAAGAGCCGAAATCTGCATACAGAAGAATGGTCCACAGCGTCATCATCCCTATATCTTCGTGTCAAAAATTGCCGTGATAGTACGGCGAATCCTCTCGTTTTTCAAAAGCTACGCATGGCGATTTTGTTCGAGATAGGCCGAGCGACTCAGGCTAAGCATACCATATGCAACCGATATGAGATACCACATAGCCTGCAACAGAGTTTCTATTCTATGTTTTTACGATTTGCGCATGATCAAGTACCCCATATGATATTGCCATTACAAGAAAATTCGATTTTTGTCAGGTAAACCCCAGGTTTTGTTTCCAATACACTAACTGGAAATGCAATACACTAATTAGCGGGGATTGCTGTTTGCTGTGGATATATTTTACTGCATTTTATCCGTAACGATTTTTAAATCGTTCGTCAAAATTGTGATATATTAAACTGTTTGAGAATTACAATTATGTAAAGGAACACGTGTACAGAATATTAAAGCACAAGTCTATACAATGTACTTTATCAACTCACTATACCACTTTCTTTATCTGCATACCACTTTCTTTATCTGCGTCAATAATAGAATATTGATTTCAATCGAATTGAATACATCTCTCCATTTTGAGTTTATACTCCACCACTGAGCGATCTAGCGATCGATTTCTAGCCAATCAGATGGGACTCCTTTTCTTGCGTTCGGTGAAATACCAATCGCCCGTCGCTCACCAATGGAGTATTAAGTTTATATTTATAATATAGGGTGTCGACACTGTGTGGTGACCATGTGGAAGACTAAGACTAAATCTGTCAATTTAACAGTAAACAGTAAAGAAAGTGGTGAGACTTTTTTGTGATTTGTATGTTGTTTTGATATAAATGACTTCGCGCAACTACATTTTGTACTTGGTTCACAAAAGCAGCCACCAAATCCTTAATAGTGGTCACACGCCAGTGATTTTTCAGAATTTCAAAAATCAAAATTATTTGATATCAGAAAGACATTCTTCGTATTCAGAATGCAATTCGATATGTCTGATGTGCTCTCATGTCCCACAAAAAATACTGTCGAAACGCTCATTCCAGATCCCTTAATCTAGCGGCATTTTTCTTTTTTTAAATTTTATTTTGATGCACCCTGTACTAGATTCCAAAACACATTGGAGTGGTGGGGAAATGTTAAATGCCATTGGACCTCTACTGTTGTCCGAAATAGGTAACGGAATTAAGAATTATTGATCTCCTCCTAACTGCATAGTGTGGAGTCAGTGAGCACATCAATTAATAATAATATCTCTACAAAAATAAATGTTACTCCGAACGTATAATATAATAGCCTTTCTGGCAGTAGACTGTACCATACGGCACTCCTCCATACGTCATACATAAATTTGCATAGCCACATTTCCCTAAAATTAAATTCTCACCGATTGTTAAGTACGATTGAAATACCAAATGTACACCATAGTTACATTATAAGCGTATGTTATGGTAATACTGTCATGAGCAAAGCAGGTGGTGGCCGCCGTGCATTCTCTAAATTCAGTAAATTTCCATCGTCAACCGTGTGATTGAATGGGATTATTTTGAAATTTTAAAACGCTTGAAATATCACAAACAAATAAGCCTGCGTTAATAAATAATATAAATACAAGATAAAACCGTTGGGGTTCGATAATGAACCCCACAAAACTAACCGAGTATATGGAAAATGCCATACGGCCGGGCGGTTTCACAAGTTACCGGCTCGATCATGCCACTCGCCGCCTGGAGCAATGACTCAAAATGCGCAGTCTGGTGATTTGTACCTACTTATTTACAAAACATATCAGCTGATATAATTTACAAAAGAGAACGTGTGAAATATTTACGTGCTACTACATTATTAAAATAAAAGGATATGGGATTGCACATGTTTTTTCCGATGTCATCCATTAATTTGCGACATATCATTAGATAAATGCCTTGACAGAGTTGCAGTTAATGCTCTGCATGCTAGCCATGCCCTTCATCAACGGAAAAAGTTCAAGTTTTGAAATATTTTCTCAAACTATCAAGAGTTATCTTAAGAACTGCTGAATCAATACTAGGCTTGTTTGTACTCATTTTAATGCATTTTTCATGCTGATTCCAAATATGGTCATGAAAATTTACATTTCTGAAATTTTTGAATTTCTAAAAATTTTGAAACTTGTCGTCTGCAGTCGACACCCGCGTGAAGAGAGTTAATTTTTTTCTGGTCACATATAATAATAATTTACAAAAGAGAACGTGTGAAATATTTACGTGCTCCTACATTATAATAATAAAAGGATATGGGGTTGCACACGTTTTTTCCGATGTCATCCATTAATTTACCAGGAAAATTGTGGTGGGAGAATGATCGGATGGAAGAAATTACCAGCCTAAGAACACAAAGGTCATTCAAGGTCTGCAAACACCAATTTTTTTTAATTTTTCAAATCATATTGACCATAAAAACTATTAAAACATCCGTCTCTCAACACGCGATATTCAAAATTTCCGGGCACCGAAATTGTCTGGAGAAGAGTTTTGGCGAATGTTGAGGTATTTTCCGAGATAAGGGAGCGATCGTTATTTATGACAGAGGGGGAATGGGAAAATTTAGGGGGGAACACAAAATTTTTGGGGGTCTTTAGGGGGAACCTGAAATTTTTAGTTGAACCAGGAGGGGGGATTGTTAAATTTTAAATGGAGAAAATTGGGAAAACATGGGGGAACTCGAAAATTTTGAGCGGACGCGAGGGGGGGAACGCGAATTTTTTGTCGATATTTTTCTAAAACGCCCACCCCCCGCCGTAAATAACGATCGGTCCCTGAATTCACCTGATCTTCATTCTACTACCTTTAGATGACTTGTTACTATAGTAACATAGGAAATGTGTTGCCCATTGGGTAATTTTGTGCTGTTTTACCTGGAATAAAACACATAAGTGTAAGGTGTTCTTTATTATAGAATTGTTATGACAGGTAAAATCACTAACACCTTCAGAAAATATCATGGGAAGCTACAATTAGAGCAAATGTCATTTACTGACCCAGTGAATTCTAGAAATCCTCATATCCCCACTCTCCATGCAAAATGTGATATTGTATAAAACAAAACAAGCTTTTGTTTCAACCCATCAAGTCTGCTCCCAGCAAACACAAAACGTTTTCGACATCATTCGCAAAAGGTTATAAAAGGTTGTCAGAAAACGTTTAAATGTCGGGTTATATAAAGGGTATATTAAGAGTATAAAACGTTTTCATAACCTTAAAAACATTTTTGATAACCTACTGCTCAGCAAACAAAAATGTTTTACAGAAAGCGTTTAAATGTCGGGTTATATAAAAGGTATAAAAACGTTTTAATAACATTCCAATAACATTCTTCAAAACTTGATACAAAACATTCTAAACAGAATGTTATTTTGGGAGTTGAAAAAATATTTTGCGAAAAATGTTTGCCCAAAATATTTTCAATAACGTTTTAAAAACGTTTTCATGACCTTTATATAACCCGACATTTAAATGTTATTAAAATGTTTTGAAAAAAAACATATTAAGAACATTTCTGTGTTTGCCGGGTTCAAATATTTTAACATAATGTTATTTAAGTATTGACACAATATTTGGCAAAAATGTTTGCAAAAATTGTTTACAATAACATTTTTTGAAAACATTAAAAAATATTGTTGTAGTGTGTTATCATACAAAACGTTTTAAAACGTTATCATGACCTTTATATAACCCGACATTTTAATGTTATTAAAACGTTTTTACCTAAACCAAAAGCCAAAATATAACTTATTTAACACGGTTTTAAAACGTTTTTGTGTTTGCTGGGCTATCACCATATGGGCGAACTATTCCCGTTCGAATGACACTATCCAAACTATTTGGGTGATGTGTAATCAACATATTGTAGTACATATCAAAACGGCGGTCATTTTGGATTTGGAGGTTATCGCCATAATATTTTTCAAAAATATAAAGGCTGATCAATAAACGTGTACAATAGCACCACACACATCATGCACACAGAATGACCGGGGTATTAATCGGCCGTTACATTCATAATATTGTTTTAGCTAGAATAAGGCTGTCACTTTCTGCGTATTTTGTGACAAACACATTTTCAAACTATGACACAGTATAACGATATATTGATACAAGATATATAAGTTTCACAGACTTAGCAAGTCAATTTTCTGATAAATAGGAATTCGATTAATCCAAATATAATTGAAATATGTAATACGAGCTGTATGATTCAAGCCAAAATCACCTTTTACTCAAATTCACACGAATGCACAACAAAAATACACTGTTTGATTAAGGTAACAATATCTGGTCTTTAATTAAAAGTAAATTATGATTGATACATGAACAACAAATGCAATTATATAGACGAGTTAATTTACGTATGAGCTAGACAAAAATGGAACACCAGTGATTTTGCTTGCTAGTGACTCTTAACAATCTCTTGATCAGCATATCCAAAAAGGACAAAAAAGGACGCAGGGGAAAAATGCTAATTTGCATCTATTCAAAATGGCCGCTAATACAGGGCTTGAATTTCAAAATTGGGCGAATATGGTTTTTAAAAAACATCTAATAATGTATTTCTCTCATTATTAGGATTCAGAAAAAGTATAGTTTGAACTATCTCCGATGTACATTCCTCGAGTTATGGGCATAAAGGTAAAATTATTCCGTTTGGAACAACGTTTCAAACAAAGAATTGCTTGCTATATCTCGGGTATTTTGTTTATGTTACCTGGGTAACATCATAAAATAGGTCAAGGTTAACATGATTTAATTGTTGCCCTGTTACCAAGGTTACGAGATATGGCAAACTATTCTTTGACTAAACGGAACAATTTGAGACCACTTTGAGCGAAATCGGGGCATTTTTATTTTATTTATTTATAATAATGATAAAATTGGATGCTTTACGTCCAATATTTGAAGAGCTTATTTCCAAACTGTGTTAAGTCCACAACCCCATGTGTCTCATTTACTTTACGACAAGTTTGACATTAGCAATAATGAGTTGTACCATCAACAAGCTATTATTTACCATAACAATGCTGCATAACAATATGCAGACTATTGTTGTCATTTGGGAAACAAAGGCCTAACACAGTATTGTTACTGTGCGTCCATCCACTGTTTGCTTTGTAATGGTGCATCCAACTGAAATTATAATACCTAGCATCACAACACGACTACGTCTCGTCCAATATTTTAAAACTCATAGCGAGACCAATAAATATGTGCTCAATCGATCCAATTTTATATCAATATATGGCTCATTAGGACAAAGGTTAAAATAGTGACATTACACTCTTTTACGTTATTGTTAATGAGTATGTATATTTTGTGCTTCAAAATGTGATAGATATAATGATAAAAAATGCAATGTTTCCCAGATTTGACGATTGTTATTGACAAAAAATACTTAGAGAATAAACTATAGGATTTTTTTTTTATCGTAAACTGCACTAAATATTGGACCTGCCTGTCGTCTATCACACAGTAGATGATAGTAAAAACAAATATTGCTATCGTTTATTCTCATTCTTAGTCAGTTAAATATTATTTTTATAACTGTAAACTATTTTTTAAGCAAAACTAAGTTACCGTCATAAAAACTCCCCTCATTATAAGATGAACGAAACTTGTTTACAACTTCATACTGCAGTTACTGTCCGTTTTCCTATACACAATACACAGTGCTCTTACCATTGACGCGTAACCTATACAAACAGTGTATGATATGAGTATGGGTAATTGCCTAGTTAACGTCGCTGTGTGAAAAATAACCGGCCAATATTAAAAGTACTCTTCTGAAATTCTAGAAAATATAGTTTTGTAACATGTCCTAAATTTTTAGCTAATTTAGGTGTTTGGAAATATTCGCACTTTGGTGTTTTAGGAAGGATATGTAAACGACAGATAACACCAAAAATGTGACCATCCATCTCAAACCTCTCGTAAAGTCGGCAAATTGAATTTCGAGTTACAGTCCAAAATGTGCATAAAGCTTGTATTCATAATGTACCTAATAATTGTCCTACAAGTTTCTCATTTCAGTCCAGTCATATACCAATCTTTAATCCTATTGTTGAAGAGGATAATAAGCTTATACTTATAGTAAATAGCTTTAGTCTTTGTTTGCTTTGGCTAAATCCTGTTCAAGTGGCGGGTTAACCAACAATTAACAATGAGAGGACATTCCTGAACCTCGTTGACTTGGGGATGATTTGAAGTGACCGCCAATTATGACCATTTGATATTTAATACCAGCAATGTAGAAAAAGAGATATATTGTAGCATCAAAATAATGTACCTTTTTACTGAAGGAGCAAAGTTTAACAAGCCATAACTCCACTTCTGGATATCGTTTGAAGTCAAATGATATATCATTGTAAAGCTTATGATATATATTTTCTAAACATAGAAGAAAACAAAATTGACCAGGGGCCGACTTTACGAGCGTTTTGATGTGGATAGTCACAAATATGAAGAAATTATTTCCAAACCGTGTTACGGCCCACAGCCATTATGTTTCTCATTTTCAAGAATGTGGTTAACAATATGCACAGTATTGTCTCATTTCGTGAACAAAGGCCACACAGTAATTGTTACCTTGCGTTTGCTTTATAATCGTTCACCCAACTGAAACTATTAATACCAGCTCATTGCTCATTGCACATGTATAACAGACACATGTGTGTGTGGATTTAACCAGAGAAGATCTGATGTAACATAGTTGAGCTGTTTTCAATGAGTGTTATCTTGGTTTAATAGCTTTTAATGGGGTTTAAGTCGGCTTAATTCCCAAATTCTTCACTCCACCCAGGTGTAAAATGTGGAACTGATGGGGTACGTAATCACAATCTAAGTGAATTCTACTGTAGACATGAGTGCATCATGTCACGTATTCTGTTGCACGTACTGCTAGGGTGTGCGTGTATTACGCACTCATGATGACGTGGGTCGTCTACGGCCTGATAGACGGCACCCGAAATCATGCAATTGAATACCTGAGTGGAAGAAGGGCCCAACTCCAATTTTTTACGAAAATGAGTTAGACCCAGCATTTTATTGCCAGCAGACTGTTTTTCCTTTTGTGTGAAAGATGAGCCAAAATCCACTCTCGAAATAGTCTTCCACTTTAATACACTTAATCATGGTTTTCATGGAAGAAAGGCCCAACTCCATGGAGTTGGGCCCTTCTTCCACAAATATTGGGTTAAAGAGGAATTTTGTTCATCCATGAATTCTGATTTTCACTACAATAAACTTTCTTACTAACATACTACATGTTTCTATTTGTGCAATTAATGGATAATTACCAAATTTCTGTTGCTATTTATAACACATCTGCTTACGGAATTGGCACTTGCAGTATATTAGTGGAAGAAGGGCCCAACTCCAGCTCGTATTAAGACCTGTACCGTTACCATGAAAACGTCATATATAATTTTGAATGTATGTAATATTGTATGTTTATGGTCCCCTGAAGATGAAAACATTCTGTCTATAAAACTTTTCCAAATATTAAGTTTTTTCTTAATATCTCGAAAACAGTTTTGATGGAGTTGGGCCCTTCTTCCACTCAGGTATTCAATTGTCCAATCAGAAGTTGGTAACGTTAAAGAGGGTAATGGCCATGCGCAGATCGTAAACATGAGTCATTTCTCGAACAAAATCGCCATGCGTGGCTGTTGAAGAACTAGTGGATTCGCACTTCTATCATGGCAATTTCTGACACGAAGATATAGGGATGATGACGCTGTGCCTCAATCATCCCCCTCCTATTGGTCGACTTTGATGGTCGGCCCTATGGTGGGTTAAGAATTGTTATCACAGTTATCACTATCACTAAAATGAGTGTAAAGGATGAATAGCGGAAGTCAGTTCGGTGTGGAAACAAGCGTTATTGTATCCGAATGAAAAAGAGTTAAATAGAAAATTGTCAACACTTTTTTTATAAGTTATGCATTTTAGTGTTGTGTCTTGTTATTTTACTTTATTTTACTTATTTTACTTAATCATTGAATAGCCCCTAAGCCTCAGACGCCTGTCACGTACTACGCTATGTATATAACAGATTATTAAAAGTATCAAAAACAAAGTTTGGACGGAATGAATTTAAAAGGAACATGTAAGCTGTAATATAAACTGCGTCCCTTTGCAATGGTTTTAATGTCATTGTTTTGGTGTCGAGTTCATAGTTGTTTTCTGTTTTTCTTTCCAACATGTTCATGAACGCAACTGCATATCAGAATATTTTGATCATTTTAGTTATTGCGAAAGAGTGGAATTTATGTAAAAAAACATCCTTGCAGACGTTACCATGGTTACTTTGATGATAATAACTAGTATTAGCCTGTCTTGAAGATTATAATGAAGTTATAATAATTGTGTTTTAGGATTGACCATTACGTAAGTTTAAAAAATGTTAGTTTTAGTTTAATGCTTAATGGGCTCTTGATACTTTGACCATTATTGACCAATACAAACCCTTGACGACAACTCATTCATATCAAGATTTCTACCCCATTTTGATCAGATCTATCACGTGCAGCATTATCACTTAAACGCTCTGTGAAAAAGGGTTCAGTCGCTAAGTTCGTCCTCAGTATAAATCATGCATTCCTTGGGTTATTGAAATGCACTCAAAGCATGGCCACCATATGTCCCTAGCGTCACTCTCCTCACTCAAAGAATAACCCCAGGAGGAAAACCCAGGATGATTTTCGTCAAAAAATTATACTTCACTAATAGTTGTCTACTTCCTATATCTGTACTTTTGTGGTAACAAAACATAAGTCCCGGAACAAATTAATTCTCTTCACGCTGGTGTCGACTGCAGACGACATGTTTAAAAAAAATTTAAAAATTCAAAATTTTCAGAAATATAAATTTTCATGACCATATTTGGAATCAGCATGAAAATTGCATTAAAATGAGTACAAACAAGCCTAGTATTGGTTCAGTAGTTCTTAAGATAGCTCTTGATAGTTTGAGAAAATATTTCAAAACTTGAACTTTTTCCGTTGATCATGTTGATGAAGGGCATGGCTAGCATGCAGAGCATTAAAGTACGCAAATCGACATAATGCACAAAACAACATGACTTTAAACTCGATGTAAAATTTACATTTGACTATGAAATTTACACCATTGTATGACTTTCAATGCACCATCATTATTTTGATGAATTACCGCTTTCATGAATAACACAATTAATGAATAATGCATGATCTTGTATATTATGCACGTGTTTACCGAAATAGTGAAACGATCTTCATGCGGACAATCAGCAAGGCGACTAATCTCTTGAAAATGGATGAAGTCATAAGTGAGTTAGTGAGATCAGATCAGGGATATTTGTGACGTGTCATGTCAAAAGGAGACATTTTTGGGCAGGTTATAAATTTGGAGGTTTTTACATATCTTAAATGTAGAGATATTTTGCTCCACAATGCCGTTTTCCCCAATGTAATCGGACATTCCTAAGCGAAGATATTGAGTTCCTAAGTTATGGTATTATAAAATTGGAAATTGAGATATCGGCCTTTCAAAAATATTATTGACAATGTTGAGAGTAGGAATTACCTTGAAAAATGTCTCAAAAAATACAAGATGCCAGTTATATTCGGGTCTGAAACTATCAGACAATATTTTTAACATTAATAACATCACAAATTCGCAACAAACCGAAATTGTGAAAAAATCACCCCCGGGCAGATTTTTAGCTATTTCTCCATTTATAATTCTGCCCAAAAGTGTCTCCTTTTGACATGACACGTCACATTTTGTCCTAGTGAGATCCAACAGAGCTGGAGAAGGAAAACTGTTGAAATCTGGAACAATGATCTCAGTCAACCACGTCAACCATTAATTGAGCAATTCCACAATATTGCTTTCAAGTTTAATGTTATGCTATACATTGGTGTTGCGGTTCAAGGTTCTCAATTAAGGCATACCTGCAAACTTCACCATGTAAACGTATGTATGAGAAATATGCCAAAATATTACAAAAACAACTCTCGTTAGTACACATTATTGTCTTGTTTATTAGAAGCCTTCGAGTGTATTATTCATTTTGAGACAGATTTCCTCAAAGCGTCAAAATAATCAAATTTTCTGTTGCAAAGTCAGTGCTGGAGGTCTTGTCATTCCAATCGCAATTACGATCAAGAAGATATGCAAAGTTTTCCAATTTGATCATTGTGTTGATAGATACAAATCCTTGTTGTGCGGTTTGTTACGCGAGCTACGAAGTACAAACCTCCAATGGGAAGCACGGTGGTCCGACGGTTAGGGCGCGAGCTTCGTAATCGAAAGGTCGTGGGTTCGAGCCCCACCGCGGCCAGTGTGTTGCGTCCTTGGGCAAGACGGCTTAATTCCCAATTGCTTCACTCCACCCAGGTGTAAAATGTGGAACTGATGGGGTACGTAATCACAATCTAAGTCAGCTGAGAGTACCTGCGCATCAGTTGCGGACTTGTGGAAGCGTAAATGATTCTGATATAGCCTATTGGTAGCGGAATAATTGTTGAAGTGTGCTGGTACTTAGGTGTAGCGCACGTTAAATCACCGACATTTATTAATTAATTACCGTTATACTGTTTTATTTGGCACCAAGGTGTAATTGCTATGGGTCTCTTCTATCCAAGGGGGGGGGGGGGCATTGGGTATAAAAATTTCTTTTAAAAAAGGGAATCATCAGGTAGCATATTGTGAAAAAATGGATTTGTTGTCCCAAGTTTCCCAAATTTACAATACAAAGTTCCTGAATAAGAGAATTTGAAAGTTAAGGAATTATTTTGTCAATTTTTGATAAGAAACTGAAAATTTAATATTTCCGAGTTCCGACTGATTTGCTTGATCGCTTCACATATGGAGCATATAGCGTCTCAAAAGCAGGATTCACAGGACATATTATATTACATTCATTGTGTTTTCAAACAAGGCACGTGACTCTAAACATGGCTTTGTTTATAGCGTCGTTTGCACAGATATCAAATCGCATTACATTACATTCCGCTGGTACATCACATGACTACATCTGGACCATGCTGTTGACCATCTCAAGACACAGGCTAACTGGTCTTTTAAAATGTTTGCCATATACTGGCATACGGGATAGGAACTAACTTCCTGTTTAAATCCAGGTTAAAAGCTTATCTAAATATAGTCAATCTAGTTTATCAAGCATGTTTTCTCATGCCATATGATGTTGGTCGTCCGGTTTCAAATAATATTTTGAACGGTATTCTCCACTTTGTTGTTTCACAATGTAATGCATTTGATCATGTTTTATTGTTTCTGGGAGCTCTTGAAATTAGCTTTACTATCTGGGTTGATGTACATAGACCGCTCGATCACTTGTTCAAAAAAGTTCAAAAAAAGATAACTAAGTCGAAGCCAACCAATTTGCATGTACTATATGAACGATAATTGTACAAGGATTACTTAGCGACTTCAAAATTTGAAGAAAAAAATCGCCTTCGGCTTAAAATTCCGGTAAAACTTGAAAATTTATGAAAATTCAGCTCAAAATCCAAGATGGCGGCCGTAAAGTGAAAATTGTCAGAAGAAGAAAAGTAAATCGAAGCCAAGCCATTAACATGTCTCACATGATAGGTAATTGCATACAGATTAATTGGGGACTTTAAAAAATGAAGAAAAAATTCGTCTTTGGTTTCAAAATGCACAAAATGACAAAAATCCAAAATGGCGGATATACGAACAAATGATCAGGGCCAACACCATCTGACTTTCCCATCTGCACACGGGTGTGTCTTATTATTAAATCCAGTATTTGAATGTAAAGAGAACTGTAATAAATAAAGAAATAAAGAATATTGAATTAATTTACCTTTCATTACCACACTACTTTTAGATTGTGGTATGTTCACCATCTTCAAAACATTGTCAGATATCAAAGCAATGTATTTTGTTGCAAATTGTCCCATGTTTTGGCGGTCTACTTTCCTCATCAAATGACCTTGTTTAAAATAAAATGTACATTTTCAATTTCAAGGAAGTGAATTGATTCAATTTACAATTTGCACAATAGCCCTTCGATTTTACAACTTCTGAATATGTAATAACATAAAGCGTAAATTGGTAGATTCATTCACCCATATGATGTTGTAATTTCATTTATGTCTTAAAGATTATAATGAAGTTATAATAATTGTGTTTTAGGATTGACCATTATGTAAGTTTAAAAAATGTTAGTTTTAGTTTAATGCTTAATGGGCTCTTGATACTTTGACCATTATTGACCAATGCAAACCCTTGACGACAACTCATTCATATCAAGATTTCTAGCCCATTTTGGTCAAATCTATCACGTGCAGCATTATCACTTAACACTCTTCACGCGGGTGTCGACTGCAGACGACATGTTTCAAAACATTTTTAAAAATTCAAAAATTTCAGAAATATAAATTTTCATGACCATATTTGGAATCAGCATGAAAAATGCATTAAAATGAGTACAAACAAGCCTAGTATTGGTTCAGTAGTTCTTAAGATAGCTCTTGATATTTTGAGAAAATATCTCAAAACTTGGGACTTCTTATGTTGAAGCCTATGGCTAGCATGCAGAGCATTAAACGCTCTGTGAAAAAGGGTTCAGTCGCTAAGTTCGTCCTCAGTATAAATCATGCATTCCTTGGGTTATTGGAATGCACTCAAAGCATGGCCACCATATGTCCCTAGCGTCACTCTCCTCACTCAAAGAATAACCCCAGGAGGAAAACCCAGGATGGTTTTCGTCAAACAATTATACTTCACTAATAGTTGTCTACTTCCTATATCTGTTCTTTTGTGGTAACAAAACCCGGGTAAATAAGTCCCGGAACAAATTAATTCTCTTCACGCTGGTGTCGACTGCAGACGACATGTTTTTAAAAAAATCTAAAATTCAAAATTTTCAGAAATATAAATTTTCATGACCATATTTGGAATCAGCATGAAAATTGCATTAAAATGAGTACAAAAAAGCCTAGTATTGGTTCAGTAGTTCTTAAGATAGCGCTTGATAGTTTGAGAAAATATTTCAAAACTTGAACTTTTTCCGTTGATGAAGGACATGGCTAGCATGCAGAGCATTAAAGTACGCAAATCGACATAATGCACAAAACAACACGACTTTAAACTCGATGTAAAATTTACATTTGACTATGAAATTTACACCATTGTATGACTTTCAATGCACCATCATTATTTTGATGAATTACCGCTTTCATGAATAACACAATTAATGAATAATGCATGATCTTGTATATTATGCACGTGTTTACCGAAATAGTGAAACAATCTTCATGCAGACAATCAGCAAGGCGACTAATCTCTTGAAAATGGATGAAGTCATAAGTGCAGTTAGTGAGATCAGATCAGGGATATGTTGTCCTAGTGAGATCCAACAGAGCTGGAGAAAGAAAACTTTTAAAATCTGGAACAATGATCTCAGTCAACCACGTCAACCATTAATTAAGAAATTCCACAATATATCTTTCAAGTTTAATGTTATGCTATACGTTAGAGTTGTGGTTCAAGGTTCTCAATTAAGGCATACCTGCAAACTTCACCATGTAAACGTATGTATGAGAAATATGCCAAAATATTACAAAAACAACTCTCGTTAGTACACATTATTGTCTTGTTTATTAGAAGCCTTCGAGTGTATTATTCATTTTGAGACAGATTTCCTCAAAGCGTCAAAATAATTAAATTTTCTGTTGCAAAGTCAGTGCTGGAGGTCTTGTCATTCCAATCGCAAGAATAAACTAGTAACATGAGCCAGAGGGATGCAAAACCGTGAAATTGCCCAGAATAAAATCAAAAGAATCTATCTGCTGAAGACGGTTTTGATGCAAATTTGTTGACTCGGAGCGAGATTAAATCTTAAGGCAAAATATTTGATAAGAAATCGATACTTAAAAATTGCATTTCAATGAGTATTTAATAAGCAGCCGTGTACGTGTTCCGCAGTTCTTAATCATGCTTACAGTACACAAGGCAGGCATGGCATATTCGACTCAGGGTGAGTTCCAGTGACTTATTGCACTAAAAAAGCCTTTAAAGATTAAAAACCTTTCTCAGCACTACTTTACAACAAAATTAAATGTAAACGTGGTTTATGCTTCACAGTTTGGTGACTATAATGATTACGATCAAGAAGTTTTCCAATTTGATAGATACAAATCCTTGTTCTACGGTTTGTTACGCGAGCTACGAAGTACAAACCTCCAATGGGAAGCACGGTGGTCCGACGGTTAGGGCGCGAGCTTCGTAATCGAAAGGTTGTGGGTTCGAGCCCCAGCGCGGCCAGTGTGTTGCGTCCTTGGGCAAGACGGCTTAATTCCCAATTGCTTCACTCCACCCAGGTGTAAAATGTGGAACTGACGGGGCGGGGTACGTAATCTAAGTCAGCTAAGAGTACCTGCGCATCAGTTGCGGACTTGTGGAAGCGTAAATGATTCTGATATAGACTAATGGTAGCGGAATAATTGTTGGTTTTTAAAAATAAATTTTTTGGTTTTCTGTGTTAATTATATTAATTAATTATATTAATTAATTACCGTTTATACTGTTTTATTTGGCACCAAGGTGTAATAGCTATGGGTCTCTTCTATCCAGGGGGGTATTGGTTTTTTTTTAAAGGAGTCATCAGGTAGCATATTGTGAAAAAAATGGATTCTTTTATCCCAAGTTTCCCAAATTTACAATACAAAGTTCCTGGAATAAGAGAATTTGAAAGTTAACGAATTATTTTGTCAATTTTTGTGGCATTATGATGATACAATTCTAGAAAAAGGGGATCATCGGGTAGCCGCACTTAAAAAGGTATATTCCAAAGTTGAGTGCCCAGGCTACTGTACCTTTGTGACTTATGCTGGTGTCTTGCGTACAGACATAATTGTGTGTTTACTTTAATAATATGTAATGCGATCAAGCAAAATCAGTCGGAACTCGGAAATATTGATTTTGAGATACAGCCAAACAAAGGAAATATTTCCTTTTGTTTCCTGTTGTTTTGGAAACTCTGTAATTGCTCATATCTTTGAAACTGGTTGTTCAATTTCAATGGGATTTTCTCTCAAAATACAGCTTTGTAAATGCTATTTACTATCCCATAAGAAACTGAAAATTTAATATTTCCGAGTTCCGACTGATTTTGCTTGATCGCATCACATATGCAGCATCTAGCGTCTCAAAAGCAGGATTCACAGGACATGTATTATACATACATTGTGTTTTTAAACAAGGCACGTGACTCTATACATGGTTTTGTTTATAGCGTCGTTTGCACAGATATCAAATCGCATTACATTACATTCCGCTGGTACATCACATGACTACATCTGGACCATGCTGTTGACCATCTCAAGACATAGGCTAACTGGTCGTTTAAAATGTTTGTCATTATACTGACATCCGGGATAGGAACTAACTTCCTGTTTAAATCCAGGTTAAAAGCTTATCTAAATATAGTCAATCTAGTTTATCAAGCATGTTTTATCATGCCATATGATGTTGGTCGTCCGGTTTCAAATAATATTTTGAACGGTATTCTCCACTTTGTTGTTTCACAATGTAATGCATTTGAGCATGTTTTATTGTTTCTGGGAGCTCTTGAAATTAGCTTTACTATAGTCTGTCCACATAGAAGTACAAAGTAAATAGACCTCGGAAACTGGAGGTATGAGAATAATCATTTCAATGCAATGCTTCTTTGGCGCGCCAACTGCTGCGCGATTTGTACTTGCCGAGCGCACCACGCTCTTTACGCGTCGCGTCGCGTTCGCGTGTGACGCAAAGCATCGACCCCCGATGCCACAGATTTGGTTTGTACTTCTAGGTGGACAGACTATATCTGCTATCTGAGTGTCCCATCTGCACACGGTTGTGTCTTGTTATTAAATCCAGTATTTGAATGTAAAGAGAACTGTAATAAATAAAGAAATAAAGAATATTGAATTAATTAACCTTTCATTAGCACACTACTTTTAGATTGTGGTATGTTCACCATGTTCAAAAGATTGTCAGATATCAAAGCAATGTATTTTGCTGCAAATTGTCCCATCTTTTGGCGGTCTACTTTCCTCATCAAATGACCTTGTTTAAAATAAAATGTACATTTTCAATTTCAAGGAAGTGAATTGATTCAATTTACAATTTGCACAATAGCCCTTCGATTTTACAACTTCTGAATATGTAATAACATAAAGCGTAAATTGGTAGATTCTTTCACCCACATGATGTTGTAATTTCATTTATGTTATTTATAAAGTGTCGCAACCTAGTTTTGATGTACCTAATTGCACATTTTGCACATGTAATGTCAGTAGTTGACCATGAAATGGTGCTGTTATAACGTCATAATTTCAAAGCTACTGGTAACCCAAACTCATCTCCTGTTGCCATGGCATTCTAAACAAGAACTGTCTTTAAAAAAAGACAACGCCACGAATGAATGTTCACAATGTTCAGGAATGTATTTTAAAAATTTGTTATAAATACATTCAATGATAATCATATCTACTAAGTTTCACGTCAAAACAATAATCAATATTCAGTTGACCTTAAAATGACCTTGAAATGTTTTATATTCACATCCACCAAGAGTCATGGAAATCCAATAGTTGCCCTCAGATGACCTTGACATACATGACCTTGAACATTTTTGGTTCTTGTGATTACATCCACCAAGTTTCTAGACTATGCCATAGTCGATTTTTGATAAATAAAAACATGTATTAATCATGATGAACGCATTCAATTGAACTCGAAATTATACTGATATTTATTACATCAAAATACTGGCATAAAATGGTTATGAAAAAGTTTATATAATTATATTATAGTGACAGTAAAAGTAAAGTATACGTAGGCTTATACCGTAAACGTTCGCCTAATGGCGCTATGGGCTTCCTTGACATAAGTGGAATTTTAGGCACAACCTAAAAGTGCCCTCCCGTAAAATTCCCACCAGCAAATAAGGGCACGCAACTGTAATTCTTTTTGAGCTTTCAGAGGAAGGAGCCTCTCTATTTGTACATGAAATTTACCCCAAGGTCAGGAGCACAGATGCGCCATTAGGCGAACGTTTACGGTATTATTGAATGCAACATAATTATAATGGCACTTCAATACTGAACAATTCTGATTTTAGAATCTACCAGTTCATTAATATCTTGGGAAGCTAACAAGCAGAGGGAGTACGGTGACTAAAAAGATCAGAATGTGAAAATCTATCAAGTGTGCACAAATTAATTAAATCAGAGTTTTAAGCCAGAGTATGCACAATGGGCAAGTGGACTACGGAGAAGTCTACCAGGTTT
The DNA here is from genome assembly GCF_039555335.1 of Amphiura filiformis. Taxonomy (NCBI): domain Eukaryota; kingdom Metazoa; phylum Echinodermata; class Ophiuroidea; order Amphilepidida; family Amphiuridae; genus Amphiura; species Amphiura filiformis. Next base: position 70,378,015 of record NC_092634.1, on the reverse strand, counting down.
CATGATAATCCAACAATTATACTCAGCTGACCTCAGATGACCTTGACAAAAATGTCTCCCCCCCCCCAATTTTACCCTCCCCAGGGCTCATAATTATTGCACAGCCCATAACAGAAGCCTCTATTTGTGCTGTATATCGCATGTGGGTTCAGTACGATACACACTGGATACCAGGCCAGGTTGTCTAAAACATGAAGGGTCTGATTGTATCAGGGATAATAACAAAATGTTCCGGAATCATTTAATAGGACCCGCTGGCTGTGTAATTAGGAGTCTGAATGCGCCCTCACCTGCCTTTTAGAAAAGTAAATAAAAATTCGTTGTTTGTATCCTGTTATATCCAGAATATATTCCAATTCATCCCAAATGCAGTGGCAGCACCAGCATTTTTTTTCGGTGGGAGGGCATTTCAAATGACCAATATTTTTAATACATTGGATTACATTTAGCAGACACATAACCAAGATTAAAAATAGTCCACCTAGGTAATACGTATTCAACAAGTTTTATAGACGCATTTAGGTTAATTGAATTTGGTCATCACCTAAGTGAAATTGAGACTTTCAGTTCTTTGCATTTCCAATATTCTCTAGAGGTCCTGCGGCTTTCATACCTTATCACATGAACAGGGGTCCTGTCAAAAATATGATCAGCTTCCGTATTAAATAAACATTTGCATCTCTATTAATACAAGCGGGATAACACCTGTTAAATTCCATAAATAATGTTCTTAATGTTCACAATTAACCTATACATACCAACTGATTTTGGCCATTAATGTAATGATTTTTTCACACAAAAAATAATGAAAATGAAATTCTTGGTACAACTACATGAAAACAACAAATATATTTTTAGCTTTATTAAAATGTGGCGAAGCTCCGATGCTAAACATTTATGTTTAATGGGAAACTGATCCGTGTACATAAAAGTGCGGATGATTAAGTGTCAAATGGCAATCACTTCTGTAATGAGAACATGATCCAAGTGAGGAAAGGTTGATATTTACATCAGCTCATATGTGTTATTAAAGTAAACCGAGGCTCGCAGGGCACAGGCTCGAAACAATCAATTATAAAGTTCCCAATCCCCTGGCGCCAAGTATGTTCAAGCATGAATTGCTATATAGATAAGTTGCTATAAACTGCTGCAATGAAGAGCATTGTTAGAACTTGCGAGTTAAAATGAGATTGGTCCTATTTCATGACCTTGAAATTCCATCCATACATTTAATTCTCTTCAGATATGAGAACCAAAATTGTGCAAACTTTTGTGAAAAATAAGTGGGTTAAATCAGGTTTGACCTATTTCGGCCTACAAATCCCCAACAAAATCATATTTGTGACGTGTCATGTCAAAAGGAGACACTTTTGGGCAGGATCGTAAATGGAGAAATAGCCAAAAAAATCTACCCGGGGATGATTTTTTCACAATTTGGGTTTGTTGCGAATTTGTGATGTTATTAATGTTTAAAATATCGTCTGATAGTTTCAGACCGGAATGTAACTGACATCTTGTATTTTTTAAGACATTTTTCAAGGTAATTCCTACTCCCATCATTGTCAATAATATTTTTAAAGGGCGATATCTCAATTTCCAATTTTATAATACCATAACTTACGACCTCAATATCTTTGCTTAGAAATGTCCGATTTCATTGGGGAAAACGGCATTGTGGAGCAAAATATCTCTATATTTAAGATATGTAAAAAACTCAAAATTGATAACCTGCCCAAAAGTGTCTCCTTTTGACATGACACGTCACATTTAGCCCCAATATTTCACAGGTCAATCAGAAAAGTATGACTTATCCATTGATACCAAAATATCAATTTATTACCATTGGTAATCTTGTCGAGGATTTTAGCGCCGTCCCAATATGATTATGCTGAACTGCGTGGTCTGCGATTGCCAGTTAATTTGGTTTAGTAAAGATACCTTTACTTTTTACTACTTTGTCCGATTCCTTCTTATGTTCACCCAATCTAGTTTCAAAACGACGACCTGTCTCACCCACATAAGTATGAAGCCTATAGTGTCACAATTGGCGCAAGGTATCTCATACACACAATCGGTAGGGTCTCTTTTGTCCTTGGGGTGGACTAACAATTTCCTCAGGGTAGTATGAGGGCGTATCCCGGTGGCATTGCCATGCTTTTTAAAATGCGAGTGGTCGTTTCTGACAATTTCTTAACATAAGGAATGATGACAAGTCCTTTGTTCTTCTCTGTGGAGTCCTTGTTCTTGTTCGGTTTTACCACATGTTTATTGTCCATTTTGCGTTTTACCTGGTTAAACATCCACTCAGGGTAACCACACTGATTTAGGACGCGTTTGATTTTGTCCTCTTCCTGCTCTACATCCTTCTTTTTTGTAACAACACAGTTCATCCTATCCAACAACGTGCAAACCACACCTAGCTTATGATGTATTGGGTGATGTGAAGCGAAATTGAGGTACTGGTCTGTATGCGTTGCTTTCCTAAAAACCAGCAGCTTAACAGAACCATTGGGTTTGCGGACGATAAGTGTATCGAGTAACGGTATTGACCCATCATGTTCTTTCTCATATGTGAACTTAATATTGTCCGTGCATGGGGTCGGTCTGAATCAAATGAGAGGTTAAATTATCAAACTGGTTTTCGTTGACAATCTCCAAAATGTCATCAACATACCGTTTCCAATGGCTTGTTGTTCAAAAACTCCATATATAAATTCGCGACCACCGGGGGACACCGGGCTCCCCATAGCTGCACCAAATCTTTGTTTGTAGATTTTCCCTGGAAACAAGAAATAGGTGGTGGTGAGTACAAATCGTAGGAGGTCGCTAACATCGTCTACCGCGAGCAAAGTCCTGTTTTGAGAGTCTTGTCTTGTTGTAATCTGATTTTAATGACATTTAAATCGGCGTGTTAGTAAACAGCGAGACGACATCATGAGAATTGAAAATCTCACCCTCCTCTATTATGACTTCCGCTAAGCCCTCGGCAAGATGTTTAGAGTTCTTAACATGATGATCCGTTCCTCCAGCTAAAGGCGATAATATATCGACTAAGGCTCTAGACGTTTGGTAAGCAATTGACCCTGTGTAGTCTACAATTGGCCTCACTTGATTACCTGGTTTGTGAATTTTGGGAGTGCCATAAATTCTAGGAATGTTTTCTGCCGTAGGAAATAGAAGGTCATATTGATACTTTTGATTTACTTCATGATCTTATTCTCCTTTTTCAGTCTACTGAGAATAGCTACTAGATCTGTAGCGTTGGGTAGGGTCTGAAGGCAATAATAGTTCATATGTACGCTCATCCGACAACATTTCCTGTATTTTCTCCTCATACTCAGAAGTGTCCATAAGTACTGTGGCTTTGCCCTTATCTGCTGGTAATATAAGTATGGAATCCTCCTTTTTCAGATCTTGAATGGCGCGTCTTTCTTCTGCCGTGACGTTATCCATGTGGATAAGATAGAGAGCTCCAAACACCATGAGATGAGGACCCATTTTCTCAGTCACGTATACGACCCATTTCTAGGCGCTAGTGCGCCCTCTGCTGGTGACCAATTAACCAGAAGGAAGGACCAAATACCCAGGCGGTGATGGAAGCGATATCGCCAATTTTGAGGTCGCCATTGGATTAACACATAATCATGAAATCTTCACAAACAATTCTAAATTTGTTATGTGGTGTCAAAGCAAACTTATCTCACTCTAAAACCGTCGGGGTTCTGCAAAGTACCCCACTGCAAGTATGTTAATTTTCCATTTGTAATTGCTAACTGTGTATTTTGAATGGGGCTGTCAGCCCTATGCCGCCTGAAGTACCATCACTCCGATGATCACCTTCGACCATGGCCGAAACTGTCAGGTCAGTAAAATATAATTGTTTTTTGCAAGAAGAACATTCTGTTAATTGGCATGAATATCCAAGAAGCGTAGACTAGGTATTGTTGTTCGAAGCAGTGAAAGTAATTCTCCATATTACGGGAGCATGAACAAAATCAAGCCAAGGTCACTCGAGGGCAAAGGTCATATGGGTATGCCCAATTGGGCATAAAAGTGTTAAAAAGAATCCTCGATATGACGGAAACATGTCAAAAGGGGTCATCAGGGGTCAACTAGCATCGCTATCAGTTACTCTCGCAGCTACGGGTGAACTAGTTAGGCTAAAAAAATAATGCTTTGTCTCAAAGCCCATGGCAGTTTCAAAAACGAATGCAGAATGAGGTGTTTTGTGGTTTTTTTAGATTTTTTAATCTTAATTTTGAACTAGAATGTCATTTTCGAGTGTTCAAAAGTACACTGCATAAAATCGTGGTTAATTTACACAATTGGAACTTTTCTTCCAAATTTGTCACAGAATTTCATGATTTTATGGCAAGAAACTTTTTTAAAAGGGGAAATAAAAAATTAGTACTACTTTTCAACCAAACCACAATGACAAGAAACTCACAAATTAAATAAGATGAATAAAATATTAAAAATAGTTTTCACCCATGGTTCTAGAACATCGCAATGTAAACCCGCTAAAACTCTCGCTCCATGTAAAGCCTCGCTACTGCAAGTACTGGTTTGCAAGCTATGGCTGGACTGTGTAAGAGATAGTGGTTTAAAAAAATAAAAGAACAAATACTTGATGCAACATGCTATTTTTAAAGTAATACTAGTACCCTTTGTCTGTTTATTGAGAATTTTTACTTGTTCGAATTAAATGACACATTACGAACAAATTTGATAATTATTTAAACATCATATTTAGAAATTTACGTGTAGTTTATGCGTAAAAGAAAAAACTTAATTATTTTTGAATAATATTTTGAACAATGCCAACGCAACGTTCGTATTTGGTCTGCAGGCAGTATGTAAGAAACATGGCGGCGTATGCAGTATGTTTGTGTACTGCATATGCTGCAAGCTCGGTATTAAAGTTTTATTTGACCGGGTTTGCAGCGTTCGTTCCAATTAATTGCACATTATTAGAGGTATACAACAGTAATATGTCAGTATAATGTGGAGGTTGAAGGAATAGTTCGTTGAGGTGTATTTAAGTGGCGGTAAGACAAGTGTAGGAAATGAGATCGATGATAGCGAGAGCATGTAGAAGCCTATTGGGGTTAAAGAACTGTGCACTGACAGATGATAGCGAGAGCATGTAGAAGGCTATTGGGGTTAAAGAACTATGCACTGACAGATGATAGCGAGAGCATGTAGAAGCATATTGGGGTTAAAGAACTGTGCACTGACAGATGATAGCGAGAGCATGTAGAAGCCTATTGGGGTTAAAGAACTGTGCACTGACAGATGATAGCGAGAGCATGTAGAAGCCTATTGGGGTTAAAGAACTGTGCCCTGACAGATGATAGCGAGAGCATGTAGAAGCCTATTGGGGTTAATGAACTGTGCACTGACAGATGATAGCGAGAGCATGTAGAAGCATATTGGGGTTAATGAACTGTGTACTGACAGATGATAGCGAGAGCATGTAGAAGCATATTGGGGTTAATGAACTGTGCACTGACAGATGATAGCGAGAGCATGTAGAAGCCTATTGGGGTTAAAGAACTGTGCCCTGACAGATGATAGCGAGAGCATGTAGAAGCCTATTGGGGTTAATGAACTGTACACTGACAGATGATAGCGAGAGCATGTAGAAGCATATTGGGGTTAATGAACTGTGCACTGACAGATGATAGCGAGAGCATGTAGAAGCATATTGGGGTTAATGAACTGTGCACTGACAGATGATAGCGAGAGCATGTAGAAGCCTATTAGGGTTAATGAACTGTGCACTGACAGATGATAGCGAGAGCATGTAGAAGCCTATTGGGGTTAATGAACTGTGCACTGACAGATGATAGCGAGAGCATGTAGAAGCATATTGGGGTTAAAGAACTGTGCACTGACAGATGATAGCGAGAGCATGTAGAAGCCTATTGGGGTTAACGAACTGTGCACTGACAGATGATAGCGAGAGCATGTAGAAGCCTATTGGGGTTAATGAACTGTGCACTGACAGATGATAGCGAGAGCATGTAGAAGCCTATTGGGGTTAATGAACTGTGCACTGACAGATGATAGCGAGAGCATGTAGAAGCCTATTGGGGTTAAAGAACTGTGCACTGACAGATGATAGCGAGAGCATGTAGAAGCCTATTGGGGTTAAAGAACTGTGCACTGACAGATGATAGCGAGAGCATGTAGAAGCCTATTAGGGTTAATGAACTGTGCACTGACAGATGATAGCGAGAGCATGTAGAAGCCTATTGGGGTTAATGAACTGTGTACTGACAGATGATAGCGAGAGCATGTAGAAGCATATTGGGGTTAATGAACTGTGCACTGACAGATGATAGCGAGAGCATGTAGAAGCCTATTAGGATTAATGAACTGTGCACTGATAGATGATAGCGAGAGCATGTAGAAGCATATTGGGGTTAACGAACTGTGCACTGACAGATGATAGCGAGAGCATGTAGAAGCATATTGGGGTTAATGAACTGTGTACTGACAGATGATAGCGAGAACATGTAGAAGCCTATTGGGGTTAATGAACTGTGCACTGACAGATGATAGCGAGAGCATGTAGAAGCATATTGGGGTTAATGAACTGTGCACTGACAGATGATAGCGAGAGCATGTAGAAGCATATTGGGGTTAATGAACTGTGCACTGACAGATGATAGCGAGAGCATGTAGAAGCCTATTAGGGTTAATGAACTGTGCACTGACAGATGATAGCGAGAGCATGTAGAAGCCTATTAGGGTTAATGAACTGTGCACTGACAGATGATAGCGAGAGCATGTAGAAGCATATTGGGGTTAATGAACTGTGCACTGACAGATGATAGCGAGAGCATGTAGAAGCCTATTGGGGTTAATGAACTGTGCACTGACAGATGATAGCGAGAGCATGTAGAAGCCTATTGGGGTTAATGAACTGTGCACTGACAGATGATAGCGAGAGCATGTAGAAGCCTATTGGGGTTAAAGAACTGTGCACTGACAGATGATAGCGAGAGCATGTAGAAGCCTATTGGGGTTAATGAACTGTGCACTGACAGATGATAGCGAGAGCATGTAGAAGCCTATTGGGGTTAATGAACTGTGTACTGACAGATGATAGCGAGAGCATGTAGAAGCCTATTAGGGTTAATGAACTGTGCACTGATAGATGATAGCGAGAGCATGTAGAAGCCTATTGGGGTTAAAGAACTGTGCACTGACAGATGATAGCGAGAGCACGTAGAAGCCTATTGGGGTTAATGAACTGTGTACTGACAGATGATAGCGAGAGCATGTAGAAGCCTATTGGGGTTAACGAACTGTGCACTGACAGATGATAGCGAGAGCATGTAGAAGCCTATTGGGGTTAAAGAACTGTGCACTGACAGATGATAGCGAGAGCATGTAGAAGCCTATTGGGGTTAAAGAACTGTGCCCTGACAGATGATAGCGAGAGCATGTAGAAGCATATTGGGGTTAATGAACTGTGCACTGACAGATGATAGCGAGAGCATGTAGAAGCATATTGGGGTTAAAGAACTGTGCACTGACAGATGATAGCGAGAGCATGTAGAAGCCTATTAGGGTTAATGAACTGTGCACTGACAGATGATAGCGAGAGCATGTAGAAGCATATTGGGGTTAAAGAACTGTGCACTGACAGATGATAGCGAGAGCATGTAGAAGCCTATTGGGGTTAACGAACTGTGCACTGACAGATGATAGCGAGAGCATGTAGAAGCCTATTGGGGTTAACGAACTGTGCACTGACAGATGATAGCGAGAGCATGTAGAAGCATATTGGGGTTAAAGAACTGTGCACTGACAGATGATAGCGAGAGCATGTAGAAGCCTATTGGGGTTAATGAACTGTGCACTGACAGATGATAGCGAGAGCATGTAGAAGCCTATTGGGGTTAATGAACTGTGCACTGACAGATGATAGCGAGAGCATGTAGAAGCCTATTGGGGTTAATGAACTGTGCACTGACAGATGATAGCGAGAGCATGTAGAAGCCTATTGGGGTTAATGAACTGTGCACTGACAGATGATAGCGAGAGCATGTAGAAGCCTATTGGGGTTAATGAACTGTGCACTGACAGATGATAGCGAGAGCATGTAGAAGCCTATTGGGGTTAATGAACTGTGCACTGACAGATGATAGCGAGAGCATGTAGAAGCCTATTGGGGTTAATGAACTGTGCACTGACAGATGATAGCGAGAGCATGTAGAAGCCTATTGGGGTTAACGAACTGTGCACTGACAGATGATAGCGAGAGCATGTAGAAGCATATTGGGGTTAATGAACTGTGCACTGACAGATGATAGCGAGAGCATGTAGAAGCCTATTGGGGTTAAAGAACTGTGCACTGACAGATGATAGCGAGAGCATGTTGAAGCCTATTGGGGTTAAAGAACTGTGCACTGACAGATGATAGCGAGAGCATGTAGAAGCCTATTGGGGTTAAAGAACTGTGCACTGACAGATGATAGCGAGAGCATGTAGAAGCCTATTGGGGTTAAAGAACTGTGCACTGACAGATGATAGCGAGAGCATGTAGAAGCCTATTGGGGTTAAAGAACTGTGCACTGACAGATGATAGCGAGAGCATGTAGAAGCCTATTGGGGTTAAAGAACTGTGCACTGACAGATGATAGCGAGAGCATGTAGAAGCCTATTGGGGTTAAAGAACTGTGCACTGACAGATGATAGCGAGAGCATGTAGAAGCCTATTGGGGTTAAAGAACTGTGCACTGACAGATGATAGCGAGAGCATGTAGAAGCATATTGGGGTTAAAGAACTGTGCACTGACAGATGATAGCGAGAGCATGTAGAAGCATATTGGGGTTAAAGAACTGTGCACTGACAGATGATAGCGAGAGCATGTAGAAGCCTATTGGGGTTAAAGAACTGTGCACTGACAGATGATAGCGAGAGCATGTAGAAGCATATTGGGGTTAAAGAACTGTGCACTGACAGATGATAGCGAGAGCATGTAGAAGCCTATTAGGGTTAAAGAACTGTGCACTGACAGATGATAGCGAGAACATGTAGAAGCCTATTGGGGTTAATGAACTGTGCACTGACAGATGATAGCGAGAGCATGTAGAAGCCTATTGGGGTTAATGAACTGTGCACTGACAGATGATAGCGAGAACATGTAGAAGCCTATTGGGGTTAATGAACTGTGCACTGACAGATGATAGCGAGAGCATGTAGAAGCCTATTAGGGTTAATGAACTGTGCACTGACAGATGATAGCGAGATGTAGCATGGGGTTAAAGAACTGTGCACTGATAGCGATTAGAAGCCTATTGGGGTTAAAGAACTGTGCACTGACAGATGATAGCGAGAGCATGTAGAAGCATATTGGGGTTAAAGAACTGTGCACTGACAGATGATAGCGAGAGCATGTAGAAGCATATTGGGGTTAATGAACTGTGCACTGACAGATGATAGCGAGAGCATGTAGAAGCCTATTAGGGTTAATGAACTGTGCACTGATAGATGATAGCGAGAGCATGTAGAAGCATATTGGGGTTAATGAACTGTGCACTGACAGATGATAGCGAGAGCATGTAGAAGCCTATTAGGGTTAATGAACTGTGCACTGACAGATGATAGCGAGAGCATGTAGAAGCATATTGGGGTTAATGAACTGTGCACTGACAGATGATAGCGAGAGCATGTAGAAGCCTATTAGGGTTAATGAACTGTGCACTGATAGATGATAGCGAGAGCATGTAGAAGCATATTGGGGTTAATGAACTGTGCACTGACAGATGATAGCGAGAGCATGTAGAAGCCTATTGGGGTTAAAGAACTGTGCACTGACAGATGATAGCGAGAGCATGTAGAAGCCTATTGGGGTTAACGAACTGTGCACTGACAGATGATAGCGAGAGCATGTAGAAGCATATTGGGGTTAAAGAACTGTGCACTGACAGATGATAGCGAGAGCATGTAGAAGCCTATTGGGGTTAATGAACTGTGCACTGACAGATGATAGCGAGAGCATGTAGAAGCCTATTGGGGTTAATGAACTGTGCACTGACAGATGATAGCGAGAGCATGTAGAAGCCTATTAGGGTTAACGAACTGTGCACTGACAGATGATAGCGAGAGCATGTAGAAGCCTATTGGGGTTAATGAACTGTGCACTGACAGATGATAGCGAGAGCATGTAGAAGCCTATTGGGGTTAATGAACTGTGTACTGACAGATGATAGCGAGAGCATGTAGAAGCCTATTAGGGTTAAAGAACTGTGCCCTGACAGATGATAGCGAGAGCATGTAGAAGCCTATTAGGGTTAACGAACTGTGCACTGACAGATGATAGCGAGAGCATGTAGAAGCATATTGGGGTTAATGAACTGTGCACTGACAGATGATAGCGAGAGCATGTAGAAGCATATTGGGGTTAAAGAACTGTGTACTGACAGATGATAGCGAGAGCATGTAGAAGCCTATTAGGGTTAATGAACTGTGCACTGACAGATGATAGCGAGAGCATGTAGAAGCCTATTGGGGTTAATGAACTGTGCACTGACAGATGATAGCGAGAGCATGTAGAAGCCTATTGGGGTTAATGAACTGTGCACTGACAGATGATAGCGAGAGCATGTAGAAGCCTATTGGGGTTAATGAACTATGCACTGACAGATGATAGCGAGAGCATGTAGAAGCCTATTGGGGTTAATGAACTGTGTACTGACAGATGATAGCGAGAGCATGTAGAAGCCTATTAGGGTTAAAGAACTGTGCCCTGACAGATGATAGCGAGAGCATGTAGAAGCCTATTGGGGTTAAAGAACTGTGCCCTGACAGATGATAGCGAGAGCATGTAGAAGCCTATTGGGGTTAATGAACTGTGCACTGACAGATGATAGCGAGAGCATGTAGAAGCCTATTGGGGTTAAAGAACTGTGCACTGACAGATGATAGCGAGAGCATGTAGAAGCCTATTGGGGTTAAAGAACTGTGCACTGACAGATGATAGCGAGAGCACGTAGAAGCCTATTGGGGTTAAAGAACTGTGCACTGACAGATGATAGCGAGAGCATGTAGAAGCCTATTGGGGTTAATGAACTGTGTACTGACAGATGATAGCGAGAGCATGTAGAAGCCTATTGGGGTTAAAGAACTGTGCACTGACAGATGATAGCGAGAGCATGTAGAAGCCTATTGGGGTTAAAGAACTGTGCACTGACAGATGATAGCGAGAGCATGTAGAAGCCTATTGGGGTTAAAGAACTGTGCACTGACAGATGATAGCGAGAGCATGTAGAAGCCTATTAGGGTTAATGAACTGTGCACTGACAGATGATAGCGAGAGCATGTAGAAGCCTATTAGGGTTAATGAACTGTGCACTGACAGATGATAGCGAGAGCATGTAGAAGCATATTGGGGTTAAAGAACTGTGCACTGACAGATGATAGCGAGAGCATGTAGAAGCCTATTGGGGTTAAAGAACTGTGCCCTGACAGATGATAGCGAGAGCATGTAGAAGCCTATTGGGGTTAATGAACTGTGCACTGACAGATGATAGCGAGAGCATGTAGAAGCCTATTAGGGTTAATGAACTGTGCACTGACAGATGATAGCGAGAGCATGTAGAAGCATATTGGGGTTAAAGAACTGTGCACTGACAGATGATAGCGAGAGCATGTAGAAGCCTATTAGGGTTAATGAACTGTGCACTGACAGATGATAGCGAGAGCATGTAGAAGCATATTGGGGTTAAAGAACTGTGCCCTGACAGATGATAGCGAGAGCATGTAGAAGCCTATTGGGGTTAATGAACTGTGCACTGACAGATGATAGCGAGAGCATGTAGAAGCCTATTGGGGTTAAAGAACTGTGCACTGACAGATGATAGCGAGAGCATGTAGAAGCCTATTAGGGTTAATGAACTGTGCACTGACAGATGATAGCGAGAGCATGTAGAAGCCTATTAGGGTTAATGAACTGTGCACTGACAGATGATAGCGAGAGCATGTAGAAGCCTATTGGGGTTAATGAACTGTGTACTGACAGATGATAGCGAGAGCATGTAGAAGCCTATTGGGGTTAAAGAACTGTGCACTGACAGATGATAGCGGGAGCATGTAGAAGCCTATTGGGGTTAATGAACTGTGCACTGACATATGATAGCGAGAGCATGTAGAAGCCTATTGGGGTTAATGAACTGTGCACTGACATATGATAGCGAGAGCATGTAGAAGCCTATTGGGGTTAATGAACTGTGTACTGACAGATGATAGCGAGAGCATGTAGAAGCCTATTGGGGTTAATGAACTGTGCGCTGACATATGATAGCGAGAGCATGTAGAAGCCTATTGGGGTTAATGAACTGTGCGCTGACATATGATAGCGAGAGCATGTAGAAGCCTATTGGGGTTAATGAACTGTGCGCTGACAGATGATAGCGAGAGCATGTAGAAGCCTATTGGGGTTAATGAACTGTGCACTGACATATGATAGCGAGAGCATGTAGAAGCCTATTGGGGTTAATGAACTGTGTACTGACATATGATAGCGAGAGCATGTAGAAGCCTATTGGGGTTAATGAACTGTGTACTGACATATGATAGCGAGAGCATGTAGAAGCCTATTGGGGTTAATGAACTGTGTACTGACAGATGATAGCGAGAGCATGTAGAAGCCTATTGGGGTTAATGAACTGTGCGCTGACAGATGATAGCGAGAGCATGTAGAAGCCTATTGGGGTTAATGAACTGTGTACTGACATATGATAGCGAGAGCATGTAGAAGCCTATTGGGGTTAATGAACTGTGCACTGACATATGATAGCGAGAGCATGTAGAAGCCTATTGGGGTTAAAGAACTGTGTACTGACAGATGATAGCGTGAGCATGTAGAAGCCTATTGGGGTTAATGAACTGTGCGCTGACAGATGATAGCGAGAGCATGTAGAAGCCTATTGGGGTTAATGAACTGTGTACTGACAGATGATAGCGAGAGCATGTAGAAGCCTATTGGGGTTAATGAACTGTGTACTGACATATGATAGCGAGAGCATGTAGAAGCCTATTGGGGTTAATGAACTGTGCGCTGACATATGATAGCGAGAGCATGTAGAAGCCTATTGGGGTTAATGAACTGTGCACTGACAGATGATAGCGAGAGCATGTAGAAGCCTATTGGGGTTAATGAACTGTGCGCTGACAGATGATAGCGAGAGCATGTAGAAGCCTATTGGGGTTAATGAACTGTGCACTGACATATGATAGCGAGAGCATGTAGAAGCCTATTGGGGTTAATGAACTGTGTACTGACATATGATAGCGAGAGCATGTAGAAGCCTATTGGGGTTAATGAACTGTGTACTGACATATGATAGCGAGAGCATGTAGAAGCCTATTGGGGTTAATGAACTGTGTACTGACATATGATAGCGAGAGCATGTAGAAGCCTATTGGGGTTAATGAACTGTGTACTGACATATGATAGCGAGAGCATGTAGAAGCCTATTGGGGTTAAAGAACTGTGCACTGACAGATGATAGCGAGAGCATGTAGAAGCCTATTGGGGTTAAAGAACTGTGCACTGACAGATGATAGCGAGAGCATGTAGAAGCCTATTGGGGTTAATGAACTGTGCACTGACAGATGATAGCGAGAGCATGTAGAAGCCTATTGGGGTTAATGAACTGTGCACTGGCAGATGATAGCGAGAGCATGTAGAAGCCTATTGGGGTTAATGAACTGTGTACTGACAGATGATAGCGAGAGCATGTAGAAGCCTATTGGGGTTAATGAACTGTGTACTGACAGATGATAGCGAGAGCATGTAGAAGCCTATTGGGGTTAATGAACTGTGCGCTGACATATGATAGCGAGAGCATGTAGAAGCCTATTGGGGTTAATGAACTGTGCGCTGACATATGATAGCGAGAGCATGTAGAAGCCTATTGGGGTTAATGAACTGTGCGCTGACAGATGATAGCGAGAGCATGTAGAAGCCTATTGGGGTTAAAGAACTGTGCACTGACAGATGATAGCGAGAGCATGTAGAAGCCTATTGGGGTTAAAGAACTGTGCACTGACAGATGATAGCGAGAGCATGTAGAAGCCTATTGGGGTTAAAGAACTGTGCACTGACAGATGATAGCGAGAGCATGTAGAAGCCTATTGGGGTTAATGAACTGTGCACTGACAGATGATAGCGAGAGCATGTAGAAGCCTATTGGGGTTAATGAACTGTGCACTGACAGATGATAGCGGGAGCATGTAGAAGCCTATTGGGGTTAAAGAACTGTGCACTGACAGATGATAGCGAGAGCATGTAGAAGCCTATTGGGGTTAATGAACTGTGCACTGACAGATGATAGCGAGAGCATGTAGAAGCCTATTGGGGTTAAAGAACTGTGCACTGACAGATGAGAATATTTGGGATTCTAGTGGTCCAAGAGTAGACTCGACAAACCAAACACATTTCAACATTCCTCGGATCATTCAAGTGCGTTTCATCACTTAAAACGTATCCTTGTAGCCTTTTATGTCGTATCAAACTTCAATAAATTGCATGCAAAATAAAACAATACAAAAATAAATTTGATTGAAGAAACCTCCGGTTGAATTCCAATTGAAAAAAAAAAATACATACCAAATTAAACCATATACTCAGTCTGCCAGGAGAATAAGAAATGCTGGTCTTTTGTAAGAGCAGGTGATAAAAGAGAAAATGAATTAGATATTAACGCCTCATGCGGACCCATGAGACTGGATTTATAGCCCACTACTCGCTTGGTGCTCGTCATCGATTGATTTCTAACCAATCAAATTAATTGTATTTTGGAAGCAATAAAATTACGACGCATTCCATTGGTCAACATCACTGTTAATAGTCAAAACTAGTTAATAATCAAATATTCATTAGTTGCAATTGAACCATAAATGTGAAATTCAACTTCACGGCTAAATTGGGTTTTTTTCCTTCTTTTTTCGATCATATTATTTTTGTTTATTGTATCCAATAAGTGACCGGTGATAATTCAATTCATTACATAGCACCTCCTTAGCTTGCTGATTAAGCTCACGTGAACAACGCTAGGTGTCAACAGAAAAGGGTAATTTTGATGACTGCGGGTAATTAGTCACTATCGTAGCAATGGCAATGCGTGTCATCATATTGGTGGGGGCACCGACCCTGATTGGATGGGCACGGATTCTGATTGAGGGGCACAAGCCGTTTTTTGGCAAGTGTCCTATGGGATTGTCTAAAATTTCAGATCGATTGGGGAACACGTGCCCCCCACCCCGTGCCCCTATGACGCTACACCACTGACCCATGGTGATAAACGAATGAAGTTACTAAAAATCATATCCCTGCTAATATTGTCCGAAATTGAAGTTCTAATGGGTCGTTTTTAATAGCAAGTCAAACAGCTGAATTCTAACGCTTCAATAAACATGAAATAAAATTTCACTGCTGGAATATAATTCAATTATTATGGTATTGTCTTGGTAAATTTTCTAAGATATGTAAACGTGTTGCCAGTTGTTCTTAGAAGAACTGTAGAATTCTGCTTCCCGTGCTATGAGTGCCCCTTGTTCCATGGCTTGTTTCTTTGATTGATTCTGCATAATTTGCTTTCACATGCAAACAATACAATTATTGTTTATTTGATTTCTCATCACGTCGAGCAAAACCGTTATCACTGTATATATGCAGTAGCGTAGCCAGCGGGGGGTATCGGTAGGGGGGGCAGGACAAAAAATGAAAGAAAAAGTGCCCTCTGACAAAAAATGAAAGAGAAAATCCGGAGGGCAAAGGAAAAGAAAAAGGGCAAGGAGCCCCTTTTCTAGCAAAATTCAGGGCCAAAATCGTGTAAAATACAAAAGTTTTTCGGGCTACGCGCGCACATTGTAACAATAAAGCCCTTTTTTAGCCGGATAATGGGCGAAAATAGTGTAAAATAACATTATTTTCGCGCTACGCGCGCACATCATCCCAATAAGGCCCTTTTCGGGAAGCTCGAAGCCATACAGTCTCTATGTATTGTATGATGCAACTGCAATTTTTTTCGTCTGTGCCCCCAAAATTTTATTTTGCCCCCCCTGACCAAGAAAGCTGGCTACGCCCCTGTATATGGCCGAGTGGTTAAGGCGTTGCGCTCAGCCGGCCGGGAGATACAATCGACGAGGGTTCGAGCCTTGGGCTTGCCTTAGGTGAAAATGCTCTTCCCTCCCAAAAAGCTCCTATGGTCGAGAATCCTTCAATTAAGTTCAGTTACATCACAGAATTTAATTGTAGAATTTCTTCTCACCCCCATACACTGCTTAGCACGTGCAGGTATAGGTAGTGTATGTGCGACGTCCGTGATTCGAAAGTCACGTTGGTCCCGTGTACAGGAAGAATCAAACCCTGTGTACATTAAGTGTCAGAGCTATTCGAAAAAAGAGAAGGTGGACCATCCCCGGTTCTGATATCTGCAATCAATCCTAGGTTCCAGGATCGTGCATTACTGTGCACGTTAAACCTGTGAAACAATATTCAAAGAAGAAGTATAAAACATGTATATAAAAATTGAATTGCATATCTGAATACCCAATCTATCCACCAGACTGGTAATATAGACTCCGAGACCCGAGTTTAATATAAAAGCGCGACTCATATTTTCCAATTTCCCGCATAAAGATCGACTCGACTCGACTCGACTCGACTCGACTCGGCTCGACTCAAGAAATTGCTACAAGTGACTCGTTACAACTCTGCTACCCACGAACAATAACATGTCGTGCAAAAAATATATATAAATTATAAGCCTTAATTAAAGAAGTATTTCGTGATCCTAGCATCCTCTATTTATGTCATTTTTCATTAGATATCCACGAAAAAAACCTATTCCGATTTTGCGTTCGCGAGTTATGCACGATTATGTGTATTACACTGCTCCATAGACAATGCGTTGTAATTTCGTTCTGGTGCACCAGAACGAAATTCTAATTTCACGATATCTTTGCTAAACGAATTAATCTGCAAGAAATATTTTGTACATAAACATTATGTAGCCAGAGGTTTCCAGTGATGTAAAAATCTCAACTTTTTTTGAGAAAAGTGGGGGGATGAGGCTGTGGATCACGAAATGCCCTTTTAAACTGGTTGAAAAGTGAGGCTGTGACGCCCTCAACAGAAGACGCGTTACCTTTCTTTAATTTTACACAAAAAATACAACAAAATGTTCACCATTGAGAATGAACCTTTTTATTTCACAAAATCTGCATAAACAGGAGACAGAAAAAAATCTATGTCACTCAATATGTTCGGCCTTGAGTCTTGAATTACACAATGTTACTGTGATTACAGTAACACGAATTGTTTATTTGAAACACTAGCCAGATAAAGACTACCGCGTATTTTTTTTTTTATCAAATCATTTGAATAACATTCGTGTTACAATAACTTAAAAGCATGAGGCTTATTTCCACCATTTTAAGGGGGTACTACACCCCGGTGGTAAATTTGTGACTATTTGTGCATTTTTCTCAAAAAATAATAACACACTGGTAATAAAAGTTATGTATATTATTGGGGCAAGGAATCCAATTACTACACTGAAATTTCAGTGACTCAAGACAAGCGGTTCAGTATTATGATAGGAAATGAGGTACATCTTAGCAGTACCTTATTTCTTATCATAAATAACGAACCGCTTGTCTTGGGTCACTGAAATTCGAGTGTAGTAACTGAATTCCTTGTCCCTATAATATACATAACTTTTGTTACCACTGTGTTATTAGTTTTTGAGAAAAATGCAAAAATAGACGCAAATTCATCGAGGGGTGTAGTACCCCTTAATTAATCAAAATATATTAAAATTGTTTTGGTTCAATATTAAAGACTACCGTATGGTTACAAAACAGTGTTAAAATCTATTTTAGCAGGTTGATTACTTACGAACGACAAACAACCCAATAGATGTGATGTAACTAATTTGTTTGCAACATTTGACAAATCTATTTCAGTAAGCTCGGCTGATATATTTACACCTTCGTATTAGAAGACGTGTAATATTAATTACAGATTCATTAATGATTACTAAGAATAACCGAATAGACATGTTACATTTGTTTTTATTGGTAAAGTAAAGACTAACAGTTAAAGTAAGAGTTTGAAATTGGATGGAATTTGTATTTAGATTAGAGATTGAATTAATGTGAGCTTGCAGGGAAATACGGTTGGAAATATTTGTAGTACGGGAAGGATAGCTTACCCTAAAGCCACGATTTCTCCGTGTTACAAAATTTAAAACCCGTCTTACAAATTGGACGATTTCCGTGATTTTCCGGTTTCCACTATAAAGCACTGAAAAGTCAAAACAAACATGTTTTTAAAGTGTCTTTGTCTTACATTTTACTGTAGTATGGCCAAATTCGAACCCATAAGCGGTCACATTTCTACCAGCCTAATCATGAAGCTCCCGTGGCCCAGTGTTTAAGGCACAGCTCGTAGACCTGGGTTCGATTCCCAGGCAGGATCACTTTTTCTACTTGTCTCCTTCATTATTTGCGACGGCAAACCTGGTGAAATATTATGTTTATTCATATAATTCCCCTCGATCATGCCACTGTTTTTCCACATAACAAATTGTTATAATGCGTTCAAAACCGTTTAGCACTACATGTAAAGGGACAATTTTTTGGCTTCTCGACGCATAACGTAATAGTTTGAATTGAAATGACAAATACTTGACAGAATTTATGTTTAATGTCGCCCCTCCCTCTGCTCAATCTCGCATATACAATGCAATATGGGAATGTGTATGTGAGGCGATCATTCTTCTTATTTATTTATTTATTTATTTATTTATTTATTTATTTATTTATTTATTTATTTATTTATTTATTTATTTATTTATTTATTTATTTATTTATTGATTGATTGATTGATTGATTATTTAACCTAGGGTGACCAATCAATGCACTGGCACTGTTCTACCTTGGTTCCCAGGTGAAATGCATACCTGGTTCGAGATCATCAGTCGGCTGCGGAGCAGGCGACTACAAGCTTTCTCCAACTGTTGCGATCTTGGGCAAGCGAAACAATTTTGTTTGGCTGCAGCATCCCTTCAGTATCTCCCAGGAGGTGCTGTACATACTGTAAGTACAGTGTCCGCGGCCGTCCCGGTTTCCTCTTCATGATGCAGTCATGTCTACAGTAGAATTCATCTCGACCTTTGCAGGACTTAAACCCCATTAAAAGCTATTAAACCAAGATAACACTCATTGAAACAGCTCAACTGATTAAATCGGATCTTCTCTGGTTGTGCACATGTGTCTGTTTTCATGTGCGATATCGCAATAAAGCTGGTATTATAGCTTCAGTTGGGTAACCGATTATAAAGGAAAAGAAAGGAAACAATGGTATGTGTACCTTTGTTCACGAAATGAGACAATGGCCTGCTTTTTGTAAACCAGCATTCTTGAAAATGAGCAACATAATGATTGTTGACTTAACACGGTTTGGAAATAATTTCTTCATATTTTTGGTGTTATCTGTCGTTACATATCCTTCCTAAAACACACAAGTGCGACCCTCTCCAAACACCTAAATTAGCTAAAAATTTAGGACATGTTACAAAACTATATTGTCTAGAATTTTAGAAGAGTACTTGCCGGTTATTTTTCACACAGCGACGTTAACTAGGCAATGTACTATTACCTATAACATTAACTAAAACACCAAACTACGAATATTTCCAAACATCTAAATTAGCTAAAAATTTAAAAAATTTAAAAAAACTATATTTTCTAGAACTTTAGAAGAGTACTTTTAATATTGGCCGGTTATTTTTCACACAGCGACGTTAACTAGTCATATCCCCATACTTTTAACGTAGGGCTATTTGTAGAGGTCACGCGTCAATGGGAAAGAGCACTGTGTATTGTGTATAGGAAAACGGACAGTAACTGCAGTATGTCCCATGTGGTGGAATATAAAGGGCATATTCTTTCACAGGCTCGTCATCTTCAAGACGCAGTATATGTTCGAGAAAGACGACTTATTTTCTCCAATCCTAATAGAGTATAAATATATAGGTGATCACTAATAACCGATATACTCTTTGGTGTTACATATCAACCTGTACCTCGGGACGGGGGCATATTTCTCTCCATAACTCGACCATTCCTCTGAGTATTAGACACTTACGTATAAATTACTCGTTGTAATCTATCATTGCGTCAAACATATCCCCAGCTGAGGAATATTACACCTTTGTTGCCATATTAGTGTGTATTCGCTTATATTGCTCGCTCAGCTCAGCCACAGATTCAATGGGCCTCACTGTTCTCAATCTCTCTAACAGCTAAATACTGTGGGTTTTTTTTTGTTTTGTTTTTTGGGTTTTTTGTTTTTTGTTTTTTTCCGAATTAATTCAATCCGGTTTGAATCCTTCCAGGCTTCAGCTTGTATTTTTGTCCGTAGATGTGCACCCAAGTGATGTGGGGTGTGGGGTGTGTGGTGGGGCGTGGGAATGTGCGTGGGATAAAAGACGTTTTCTTACTTATTTGTATGTGCGAGTTTTATTTTTCAAGTAATCAAAATCAATGAATGAAGATGCGGATTGCAGACAAGCACTTTTACCCCCGGGGGGGGGGGGGGTCACTCCCATACCAAAGTGGTAAGCATGCTCGTCCCCAAAAACGTCGAAAAAGGGGTGATTTTTGGCCTTGTGGCGGCGTATACGTTTTTAGAAAAAAGGGTGCTTTTCAGGTAAAGTTTCGACATTTAGGGTATATTTTTTCAACTTCAGTGGGTTTGTTTTAGAATTTACGCCAATTAGGGGTCCATTTTAGTTTCTTATGCCAAATAACGCCATATTTTAGGGGTAAGATTTACAGAGCTTTACGCCAATAAGGGGTGAAAGTTTTCCAAACTGATTACGCCATTTAGGGTCCATTTTTGAGGTGCTGGGACGAGCATGCATACCACTTTGTTGTGCGAGTGACCCCCCCCCCAGGCTTTTACCCTCATTCTCAACCCACGACCAATAGGCTTTGAATGCACCCTAAATCACTGGCGAATTGCACATAATCACATATAATCAATGCCTTAAGGTGGTACTACACCCCCTGATAAATTTTGTGACTAATTTTGCATTTTTCTCAAAAAATAACTACACACTGGTAACAAAAGTTATGTACATTATAGGGGCAAGGACAGTGATTTCTCCAAATTTCAGAGATTCAAGACAAGTGGTTCATTTAATATATATTTTAAGAAATGAGGTACGTTCTAGTGGTACCTCTTTTCTTATTATAAATAACGTACAGCCTGTCTTAAGTCACTGAAATTCCAATGTAGTAACTGGATTCCTTGCCCCTATAATATAACTTTTGTTACCAGTGTATTATTATTTTTTGAGAAAAAGGGGTGTAGTACCACCTTAAAGGGAAATAGTTCTTTCAAAAGCTTTCCATATGGCACTGTACTAGTAACTTGATTTCAAAATTCCAAATTCATGCTACCGAAGATTAAATGAAACCACTACTTTTCTTACACAAAACAAATCAAGTCGCCAAGCACAATAGCCTACCGTAAACATGTACGCATTTGGCTGTTCTGATAATAGTTTGATGCCTTCCGGTGAAAAAGGCGGCGATGTCACCGTATGATCAAAATGGTACAATTTTCAACTCTTTTCTTTGAGTTGGAGGCATATAGCAAGTCACATAGTCAGTGACACCAATGCAGTTTACTTCAAGTTTTTGTAGACTTAAAGACTTTTCTCTATTAAAACAAAAGCCTAATGTATTTAAGTAAACTTCTACACTAATTTTAATTAACTAATGTTAATTGCGCTTACCAGGAACGCTTCCGCGGTCGGCCGGATGTTGATGGCTCTAATCAGGGAAAGCTAGGGAAGTAACGCATGCTGATGATTTCTTGGAATCTATCAGGTGACATCACACTGGGTGACAATCATGTTTGTCAATATGCGTTTCCAAAAAAACCTAAAGCTATTTATTCTTAATATTCATGTATTAAATTTGAATGGTTGCGTCATCGGAACTTACCGGAAGTAAATGTAACAAGTTATGTAAAGGCATTTAACAATAATTGTAAAATTATATTATAGTAAACAATAAGACTAAGAGGAGTCCTTAAATCATTATTATCCAAACCATTACAGATGGAGCCTGGGTTTAAAAAACAGAAAACAACGAGTCAAGATGGGTGCATGGTGGGTAAGCCATATTTAATTCTCTTCACGCGGGTGTCGACTGCAGCTAGACGACATGTTTAAAAAAAAAGTTTAAATTAAAAAATTTCAGAAATGTAAATTTTCATGGCCATATTTGGAATCAGTATGAAAGATGCATTAAAATGAGTACAAACAAGCCTAGTATTGGTTCAGTAGTTCTTAAGATAGCTCTTGATATTTTGAGAAAATATTTCAAAACTTGAACTTTTTCCGTTGAAGCGCATGGCTAGCACGCAGAGCATTAAGCAATTTTTACAACTTTTCTTGGGCAATTACCTGATTAATAACATGCGCCCATCAGAAACCCTTACGTGTTTAACATTACTACGCAACGATTTATTACCCTGACATCGTAACGACAAGTAACAAGAATAACTGGATTTATTGCATTGTTTTCTTGAAATATCTAAGTAAAATAAGGCAAAATAAAAAAATAAACATGTTTCACGTCCCTCCCGTTTCCTTTTTGAGGTTTCCTCAATATATTTTTATTTTTGAAATTCAGTTATAACTTTTCAAAAAATATGTCTAGGAAGTTGGAATGCTTTCTATAGCCTTGTTAAGATAAAAGAAACATTTTAGGAAGGTTTTGTGATCATTGGAGGGGTTGTGACTCTCAGAACAACAAATAAAAAAGGGCCTCCTTCTTTTTCCAGGCATTATTGTATACGCTAAAACAGCTCTAAGTATGGGTATTTACACCAATTTTGCGATAAAAAATAGAAAATAAAAAGCCCCCTCCTCCTCCTTTTTTTCGAAAACCCGGACGTGAAACATGTTTTATTTTTTACTTGGCCTAATCGTTATGTTGATGAACCACATAATCAACCCACTATTTTTTTGTGTTTTTTGTTTGTTTGTTTGTTTGTTTGTTTTTTCCCCCAATTTTGTTTCAAATTACCACTTATCTTTAATGAGACTTCAAAACTATGATTGTCTGTTGATTTCATTGAGCCCTCTTAAATCAGCCATGCGATATACCACATGGAATACTTCTTGTTTGATTGATACACAATTTATTATAGGGAAGATCCAGGACTAATTTCTCAAGGGAGAAGTAAGAAACGTCCTCAGGATGATTGATGTATTTGAGTCATTTTTGTGACACGTATTTCTATTATAATTATGCTACATGTATTTCCACATGTTATACCAAAACCTCCGTTTTCTAATTTCCGACACTATAAAGTCTCATTTATTCGTTATGACTAGTAGTGTAATAAATAACAAAGAATTTGATATCATCTTGGATGGGTGTAAATTCAAGTCGAGTTAGTGAAGCAAAATATTGGTGTGCTAAACAAAGTTAAATTATTCCTGCCAAGAGAGGCCATGTATAAATTATATTGTACTCTAATATTACCTTATCTTAATTATGGTTTATTATTGTGGGGAAATGCAAATAGAGAACACATGAATAAAATGTACCGCCTCCAAAAACGTGCCATAAGAGTAATCTCCAATAGCGAGTATCTTAGTCACACTAACCAATTTTCAAAAATAAATGTTTAAGGTATTAAATATCTTTGATATGTTCACTAAGGAAGTTGCTATATTTATGTTTAAGTATAATAACAAAATGTTACCTAGATCTTTTGAAAATTTCTTCCAGACTCACAAAGAAAACTATAATACACGGAATAAAATACCTATCCACAAAATCAACAGTATCTTAACGGTTGGACCAAAAGTTTGGAATACATTGCCAAAAAATGTTAAAATGTCAGCAACCTTAGGTCATTTTAAGTCAAACTTGAAATCTGTTTTTGATATTTACAAGTAGAATTATGTTTTTTCATTAATGTGGTAACATTTGGTTAATACTACTGAATTTGATATGAATAATATGTATTATATTTAATTTTATGTGTATACCTTTTTATTACATTGTGGTTGGGTGTGCGGATGTGAGTGTGAGATGAGAAATCAAGCGTATTTTTTTCCCTTCAGGTTTGGTATATTGTATTTTTTTTTTTTTTTGTGTATCTGTGTTTACATATTTAGGCCCTTCTTTTAAGTGTTTCAGGGGGCGCAACATTTTACAGGCTTCTGCTTCTAGTTGTGTCTCCTCCATCGTGTTTTATCATGTTTTGTTATTTGTATGTTTTAATTTTGATGGAAATATATTTGATTGATTGATTGATTGGTTATGTATCATACTGATAAATTTCGCAAAGAGGGAGGGGGATACTTGAGACTGAACAAGTGAGAGTGGGAGGGGCGAGACAGAAAGAGAGGAGAGGGAGAGACGGAAAGACTAAAGAGAAGAACTCGAGAGGAGAGAGAAGGGACCGGGGAGGGGCATTGATACGAGAGAAGGGCGACACTGCGGCCCTGCACAGGCCAATAGCCGGAATTTATTGGAGTGCGACCGGCTCTTAAGCGGACCTTTTGTGATTTAAGGGCTTATTTTCAACGTTTTTACAGAAAAAAAGTGGACCTTCACCTTTTCATTCGGATTGGCAGTTTGTCATATTAATGGGAATCAATTTAACAACATCAAAGACGAGAGGGCGCTAGACCATTGAAAACACCGGTGTTCCATAATCTTGTCTCTCCAGCCTTTATTGACACAGGCATTCACCTCTATTGAAATATGCTGATTGGTAATTCAAAGTTAATAATGAATTCAAGTTACAGATCAACTCACTTAATCCCTTGCGTTTTCGTTTCTGAACAATAGACTTTCGGAAACTGAAAAGATAAAAAGACCATCAGTAGCAGAATAAAGATTTATCACGTACCAACTTTTGCGCAATGTGAGTTCATCAATGCACATATCCTTTCTGTGATAAATGTAGCATGCACGTTGTACAGTCTATAATATCGAATTGATTAATTCGAATTAAACAATTCATTGATGTTAGCACTGGGTAGTAGCCATTACTGCCAGTAGACAGGAAGTCTAGAAAGTTGACCTCAACGCTGTAGGTGGTCTTCCTGTACTTTTGAATGGGACAGCAGTAGTAACCTTGGGCATGTTTTAGACCAAAATTTTGGATTTTTCAGATTTTTTTCTAAGTTTGTGAGAGCATAGCAAGACTATCCGTCGATGGATTTTTATTTCCGTTGGTAGATATTTTTAAAATTAAGTTTTTCATAACATATTAAAAAGGCAGAGACCCCTGATGTATAATAAATTAGCTAGGTTAGTTTTGAGTAACCTTGATGAAAATTATCAAAAAAGTGCCTATTCAATTGTGTGGGTACGGTCCATCACCTGTCACTTGGTAGTCTTGAACATGTCTAATGGCGCTGCCCATGGCCACTCGATGATTGTTTAATTCGAATTAATAAATGCGATATTATAGACTGTTGTACATCGCGATTTAGAACTTGCCTCGGGAAAGTGATCTCATTGTATCGATTGTCTAGTAGGGTGAATCTGAAAAAAAAATGAAATTTAGGTTTTTTATGGGCCGCCCTCTCATTTGGTACATATATTATGGTTAAAAAACATCGCATGAAAAAAAATTATACGTTTTGAACAAATTTTAGAAGTCCCTACCGGACTTTGAAATTTTGTGTGTGAAGTCAATGTGATTTTTGAGGTGAATCTTTTTCTCTTTGTTTTCACTTTCAAAAGGTTAAATGGATGCCAAAAGACTGTCACTTATTTTGACATGACAAATTCTTTTTTATAATCATGGATATCTGTAAGAATAAAGTTAAAGATTCTTCAAAAAACACACGAAACTGAACATCCTTGTTTGCGGAGTGCAGCTTTTAAACACATGTGCTTTTATTCCTGTTACCTTTAAGTTTTTTCAAGCATCTATATCTCAGATTATTTGTGCCAAGAACACCCCCATTTGACGCAATCTCCATTTTAACGGCTGAGTACACGTCTTGTGAATGTAGCGGGGCCTCAAATAGAATGTGCCAAATTAATCATTATTCTCTGCTCAAACAACACTAGTCACTAACCGCAATAGAGGGTGGAAAAACTGCCACAACTGCCAGGCACTTCCTCCTCCTGCTGCTCACCAACCTAGCCACACGTTGCTGTGGAATGGTATTCCATTCTTCAACCAGGATTCGTCACAGGTCATTCAACGTGGTTGCATTGGCTACTCTGGCACGCACGGCACGACCAATCTGGTCTCGTAAGTGTTCAATCGGGTTGAGGTCTGGGCTGATGGCAGGCCATTCCATTACCTCTACTCCCATATTCTGTAGGTAGTCGTTGACTAACCTGGCTCTGTAGTAGGGGCGAGTGTTGTCATCTTGGAGGATTGCATTAGGTCCCAGATTTGGCACATTCGGTTTGAGACCCCACTGCATTCACGAGACGTATACTCAGGCGTAAAAAAGGTGATTGTTTCAAATGTGGTATTGTAATGGGGAATAAAGTAGCTATCCATTGATATGTTGATATGAACATATCACAAATAATCTGAGATATAGATGCTTGAAAAAACTTTCCAAACTTTTGTTGAGGAGTTTACTTTCTAGTACTTTGTTGAAAATAGTCAAAATCACCATTGACTTTATGTGCAAAATTAAAATGCTCGGTAGGGACCTCTAAAATTTGTTCAAAACGTATAATTCTTTTTTCATGCGATGTTTTTAACCATAATGTACCAAATGAGAGGGTATCCCATTAAAAAAATCTAAATTTCATTTGTTTTCTTCAGATTCACCTTATTTTCTAGTTATGCTAATAACTTTGCCTTTGAAAGTTAACTGGTCTTTTTCTCACATACAAATAGTCAAATAATAATGAACATGCCCCTTCATGAACATTTATATATTTTCAATATTCTGGGGGCTAGTTGTGAACCATGTGCAACAAATTGTCCAATGTGGGTCAAAACTTCATTATCGTGAGTCGTACGTGAGTAAGCCTCAGGCCCCTATCACGTACTGATATCAGTGAAGATTACTAATGGTGTCACCATCGGACAGGACGGAATAAATTTAAGAGAACATGAAACTACAACCGTGGCGAGTTACTACAATGGTTTCAATTTCATTGTTATTGGATTGAGCACAGAATGGTATCGAGTTTAGAGTTGTGTTCTTCAAACTTAGCTCCCAAGACTTACCGTAGAATTCTATACACGCATTTACAGTGTCTCTACATGAGAGACGAAAGCGACAAAAGGCAGACACCCTTCATAAAACCTTGGTCTTATAATAAAACATGTTTGTACAGCCACCTGTATCAGTAATGTAGTTGCTCAAACACGGAATGTTTTGGAGGGTGTCTACCTTTCGTCTCTTTTGTGAAAAACCCTCATTTTGAGGCATATAATTATGCTTGTATATAGGATGCTACGGACTTATGTAGGCCTCTAAACATTTTGTTTACTTTAGTTATTGGGAAAGAGAAAAAATTATGCAAAACCTCCTCCTTAAAAATGTTGCCTTTCTGATAATTTGTATTATAATTAAGTAGTGGTAGGCAATATTTTTTGGTTAACAAAAGTCGGATTCAAGTTATATTAATTATCATTGCACTGCGTCATCATCCCTATATCTTCGTGTCAAAAATTGCCGTGATAGTACGGCGAATCCTCTCGTTTTTCAAAAGCTACGCATGGCGATTTTGTTCGAGATAGGCCGAGCGACTCAGGCTAAGCATACCATTTACATGATATGAGATACCATAGCCCTGCCATAGAGCCTGCCGCCTAGTTTCTATTCTACGATTTGCGCACATATGGTGTTACTATTATAGAAAATTCGATTTGTTTTCAGGTAAAACGCAGGTTTTGTTTCCAGTACACTAACTCGAAAAGCAATACACTAATTAGCGGGGCCTTGCTGTTTGCTGTGGATATCTTTAACTGCATTTTATAAGTAAAGATTTTGAAATCCAAACTAAAAATTGTGATATATTTAACTATTTGAGAAATGAATTATACAAAGGAACCCGTGTAAAATCCAGCTGCTGTATCTATAATACAATGTACATTATCCACTTTCTTTATCTGCGTGAATAATAGAACATCGATTTCAATCGAATTGAATACATGTCTCCATTTTGAGTTTGTACTACACCTCTGAGCGACAAAGCGATCGATTTCTAGCCAATCAGATACGGTAGGCCTCCTTTTCTTGCGTTCAGTGAAATACCAATCGCCCGTCGCTCACCAACGGAGTATTAAGTTTATATTTATAACACTGGCTGTTGACACTGTGCATTTGTACGTTAAAAAACCACGTTAGTGTGATTTTTAGGCTTAATCAGTAAATGGAAACATCTTGATACATTAACTGTTATAATTCTTTCAAACACACTAGAAAACCTGAAAGGGTCGGACTTTCATTCATATCAAGATTTCTGGCACATTTTTGGTGAAGCCTATCACGTTCATTATTACATGTATCACTTAAACGTTCCGTGAAAAAGGATTCAGTCATTAAGTTGGCCCAATGGATAATATATATACATTACTTGGGTTATTGAAATGCACTCAAAAGCTTCCAAAGCATGACCAGCATATCCCTCGTGTAACTATACCTACTCAAACAAAACCACAGGAGAAACACCAATAATGATTTTCGTCCAGAAATTCTACAACACTGATTTCCTATTTCTGCTCTTTCGCAGAAACAAACCCCGTGACGTAAGTACGCAAATTGTTTATTACATAATGCACCAAAGTGTTACTTTCCTGGTTAAGTCTGCATAAACCCACGTTATAAACCGCACGGGCTAAATATTAATTTTTTAATTGGGTGTGTAGGGATATGGTGTAAAATAATTGTTTGATAGAGAATGTACTTTCAATGAGTTTACATTATGGTGCTCATAATGTAGTGCATTTGCCTAAAATGGCGGATTTAAGGAGGCTTTATGGGGGACACAATTTCGGGAGGGCGGGTTAGTGTAGTGGTCTTCTCACTCGCTTCTCACCACTGTGGCCGGGGTGCAATTCCCCGCGGTGCCACATGTGAGTTTGGTTGCCGATCCATGCTCGTCCTCGCAGGTTTTTCTCCGGGTGCTCCGGTTTTCCATCTTAAATCGGACCTCTTCCCATATCCTTGTCCCGTAATATCTTGATAGCATCCCTTGAATTTGGTAAGAAACACCTCGTGCATATTGTCCGTCTCCGTTGAAAAACTGGATCCTCCGCAGTAAAATCCACCATGACCACTTGAAATAAGCTTCCAGCTTTGCCTGGCATCGGCCGAATGTTAAAAATAAATAAATAAATAAATATTGTCAAATTTATTGGGGTTTGAGGTGACATTTCCTAAAACTTCGTCAGCACTTGGCATTTGTCCAATAACTCTGTGATGACACAAGTTTTTAAGAAAATATTTCAGATAAATATTACTTTCTAGTACTTTGTTGAAAATAGTTAAAATCACCATTGACTTTATGATGTTGAACTAAATCAAGGCCCTGATGATCTACAAAATGAATCTCAAACATCTCAACAGGCAACGTATGTCAATTTAGCTAATAAAAAAGGCATTACTTTCTTCAACCTTAATGTAAGATCGATAGTTCCAAAGATGGATGACATTCGGCATCTGATTTTCGACACTTAACCTGAAGTTGTTGTTATAACAGAAACTTGGTTACACGACGGCATTGAGGACAGTGAGATAAATATTCCTAATTTATTATGTCATGTTCCGCGCTGATAGGACAATCAACAATCGCGTCCACGGTGGGACACGGCATGGTGGAGTCGCTATCTACATTCATGAAAAACTGAATTTTAGTATTATAAATATTACTAGCACAAGCCCTTTTTTGGAATCCATCACTGTTAAAATAGTTCTGCCCCACTCTCCAATTTGTGTTTGCTGGGCCCAGCAAACACAAAACGTTTTCGACATCATTCGCAAAAGGTTATAAAAAGGTTGTCAGAAAACGTTTAAATGTCGGGTTATATAAAGGGTATATTAAGGGTATAAAACGTTTTCATAACATTAAAAAACATTTTTGGATAATCTACTCCCCAGCAAATACAAAATGTTTCACAGAAAACGTTGAAATGTCGGGTATATAATGGGTATAAAATCGTTTTAATAACATTCCAAAAACATTTTTGAAAACTTGATACAAAACATTCTAAACAGAATGTTATTTTGGGGTTGAAAAATATTTTGCGAAAAATGTTTGCCCAAAATATTTGCAATAACGTTTTAAAAACGTTTTCATGACCTTTATATAACCCGACATTTAAATGTTATTAAAAGGTTTTGAAAAGAACATTTTAAGAATATTTCTGTGTTTGCTGGGTCCAAATATTTTAACATAATGTTATTTAATGTTATTTAAGTGTTGACAAAATATTTGGCAAAAAATGTTTGCAAAAATAGCTTATAATAACATTTTGAAAACATTTTAAAAATATTGTTGTAGTGTGTTTTCATACAAAACGTTTTAAAACGTTTTCATGACCTTTATATAACCCGCAATGTAAATGTTATTAAAACGTGTTGAATAAAACATTTTAAGAACATTTCTGTGTTTGCTGGGTGCAAATATTTAACAAAAAATGTTTGCAAAAACAGTTTATAATAACATTTTGAAAACATTTTAAAAATATTGTTGTAGTGTGTTTTCATACAAAACGTTTTAAAACGTTTTCATGACCTTTATCTGACATTTTAATGTTATTAAAACGTTTTTACCTAAACCAAAAGCCAAAATATAACTTATTTAAAATGTTTTGTGTTTGCTGGGTTATCACAAGTAAAATATAAATTAATAGTCATAAATAGGTTCAATATAATAAGTCAAAATAAAAATAAAGCACATGCAACATATCTGGACATAACGAGATAATTGCACTTTGAGAAGGACTTTGCCCGGGAACTTTTTCCGGGAACAATACAATTTCCAGGTAAAATTTATCCGTGACTTTGAGCTGTCTCGATTCACGGCATCCATTTAATCTAACCCCAAGGACTTAGTGAAAGTTTAACTTTCGCCTAATTAACATTAGTTAATAGTACCTCAAAAATAAGCGCAGCAGAAACACGTTATTTAATGTTTCTACATGAAAGAGCTTTATTATATTAAAGCATCAAAAATCAAAAAATCGAATTGAAATCGGTCAATGCATTGTGATGTAGTGTCAATTTTAAGATGCTCATAAATGGAATGCAAATCTGCCACAAATGGCTATAATGACAAAATTGGCACATTTCGAGATTTTGAAGGTTTATTTGGACGCTTGCTTAAAAAAGCAGCATTAATATAAGTATCACAGGTTAAATGCCTATCTTTTCTGACTTCGGCAAAGAAACAAAATTAACAAATCTATCATTGAATAATTATAATAAATTAACCAAATATACTATTTTAGCAATTTCGACCAATCTGCAGACAAATTAAAGCTGAAAAAATGACTAAGTTCAGCTAATTAATATGCAAAATTGATGCCAATAGATAATCGTACATGATATAAGGGTGCAGTTTTTTTGCACACAATACACAATACACAATTCAAAAAATACACAAAAAGTAATTAATTATGCAAATTAGCTAATTGCAGCTAATTATGTATTCATGATATTATGATAGTATGATCCTGTTATGATGTTGAATAAAGAAACTGCAGTTAATTACTTAAATATAATACAAAAAATACCAAGTTTGACATTTTGACTGTCTGGAATAGAATTTTCATTTTTCCATTAATGGTAACACGGTATATGTCACCATTGCTCACAGCCAAATCCGAAAAGTAAAAATACAAATGAGACATTAAATTAACATTTTGTTATCTGGATTAACATGGGAGGGCAAATGGTAAAGGAACCGCCATTCTACTGTACCGCGTATACAAAAAGGTGTGGCCTTGGACACACACAATGGCTTAGAGCTATTGTGGTTTGGAATATTACTCCCTTTTAAAATCAATTTGATAATGTTATGTTTCAACTTGTTTTCCTCAAGTGTGCCATTCGTTGTGGACGGAAATATTTTACATGCTAAAAATAAAAAATATTAGTATTTCAGCTAACTGGTGGCAGCTCTTTTTTATTTCAAAAGGCCTATATTTTATGTGGCCTATAGATTTATGAGGGATCTTCAACAATCCATAAAAACAGGTAGTAGCTCTTAAACGAAGCATTATTTTTTTTTTAAACCCGATGGTAGTCACAGAAAGGTTTCACACACCATATATTAAAAATTCAAACAATTGAGGAAATTAATTTTTCGACATGGATGTTTGCCAAAATTGAACAACTTTCAATATACTGTTATGCTTGCATGCACAGTGTGGCAGAATAATTGTGCAGCCACTGTGACATCCCTAATTATATGCTATGGAGGCATTTCAACAGCGCCTTTATTTGGTGGGAAAGGGTCACTGAACTTTACACAGAGGTCAAGTTCAAAATTGCTCTGACTTTAATAGATATTTATTTCAAGATCATAAATCAAAATACCACTTTGAATGCCCATTGATTAAAATTGCCCATCTTAAGAGTACCGACCAGTGGTTCATGATTCAACTCAATTCAGTCACTTCTGCTATGCAAACACGAAAGTGGCCCAAGATGTTTTAGGACCACTTGACACAATTAGCCATATCTCCGCTCGTTGATCATTGATTTTATTGAAATAAAGCTTAAGTAGTAGTGTAAGAAATGACCTTCACGACCTATTAAAATTCAATACAATCAATAAGTAACATGTTTACCTAATACTATTTTCTAAATTATATAAATGTTTTTGTTACAACCTGTAATTCGTTCAAGCACATTAGTAATCCTTAATGGGAATTTGAGTCATGTCAAGATTTCGTCATTAAGTTCTTACGGGATTACTGTTATTGAAATACACTCAAAAGCTCTCAAAGCATAACCAGCTTATATCCCTCGTGTAACTAGGCTCATTCAAACAAAACCCCAGGAGAAAAACCCAGAACGATTTTGTCCAGAAATTATACAACACTGATAATGGTACCACTATTTCCTAATTCTTCTAAACTGGCCTCAAAAAGAAACTTATAATTTTTCACAAGGTCATATCTTAAAATCCTGTCCATAAAATGAACAAAAATTGCACACAGGATTACTTCAATACTCTACTCTAAACACTGGTCAGTAACCAAACAGTTGTCCAACTGACACAACAGCAAAATGCACTGACATGCAACAGCTTCCGGGACCACATTCACAGCCAAATAATTGGCACCCAACACAAGAGAAATCCACGCATTCTCACAGATTTCTTTTGCTGGGTTCAATTCCAATTATTCGCCCGTGAATGTGATCCTGGAAGCTGTTCCGTGTTAGTGCATTTTACTGTTATGTCAGTTTGACAACTGCTTGGTTACTAACATGTGTTTAGAGTAGAGTATTGAAGTAATCCTGTGTGTAATTTTTGTTCATTTTTATGGACATGATTTTAAGATATGACCTTGTGAAAATTTATCAGTTTCTTTTTGAGGCCAGTTTATTTCGCAGACAATCCATGACAAAAGTACGTAAATAATCTAATGTACCAAAGTTCAGAAACAGGTTACAAAAGTACACACCTGTAAACTCGATATAAAATTTACATTTGACTATGAAATTAACACCATTGTAATGACCGTCAATACACCATCATTATTTTGATGAATTACCGCTTTCGTGTATAACACAACTAATGAATAATGCATGATCGATATCAGGTGTTTAGCGACAGGTTCAGAAAGCACAACTTAATATTGAAAAGAAATTCATACGGAATATCAGCAAGGTGATGAATCTCTTGAAAAAAACCTTCATATTATTAACATGAAGATAGTGAAATCCGACTGAGCTGGGGAAGGAACACTTTTAAAATATGGAACAATGATGTCGGTCAGCCACGTAGGGATGGGGCTGTGCGACGGTAACCTGCGAGCATTAACCCCAACACCGGACCTGACTGCTTTTTGCTATCGGAAGTTAAAGAAGAAACAAAAAAGGAGAGAAGATGAACAAAGTCACTTGGTACCCCGGGATTCGAGTGACAAGCACACGATCACCGACTGGTAGCCACATGGGTTTCGCTGGCTCGGCCAGCGATTCCATGAGCATATATCACTTAGAGTGATTGCATCATCGCATCACCTGCGATTCATGCATGCGTAGTGATTATCCTCGTGGTATTTTGTGATATTTTGGGTATTATGGTTAATGGTTAGTTAAGGAATCCACAATTGTTCTAATAGTTTAGTAATGTTATGCTATACGTTAGCGTTGCGGTTCAAGGTTCTCGATTAATGCATACCTCCAAGTTGCAAAGACCTAAAGTATGTATAAGAAATATGCCAAATATTACAAAAACAACTTTTGTTAGTGCGTATTATTGTCTTGTTTATCAGAAGCCTTACAGTGTAATATTCATTTCCTCAAAAATGCGTACATCAAAATAATCTCATTTTCTTATAGAAGCTGTTACAAAGTGCTAAAGATGTTTGTCATTCAAATCTCAAGAATAAACTAGTAACATGAGCTGGAGTGATGCAAACCGTGAAATTGTCAAGAATAAAATTTAAGAAAAAATCTTATCTCGTGAAGACTGTTTCGATGTAAATATATGCGTACTCGGAGGAGAAAGATTAAATCTTAAGGTAAGAATTCGATATCGAAAAATTACATTCCAATGAGTATTTAATAAACAGTATTACATATTATGTTTACATGAGGCATGACATACTCGATTCTGGATAGATTAAAGTGACTTATTTTGCTATACAAGCGTTTACGGATAAATACATTTGTCAATAATACATCAAAACAAAATATGTAAACAGTAGCGTGAACTTTTTGTCCCATTTTTGGTCATTTTAAGGCCATTTTACTTTTTGCCGTCCCCATTTTATCCCTGCTATTTTTGTGGGACAGCCCCCCCCCCTCGCTCCGGCTACCCTGACTACGCCATTATATGTTAACGTAGTTTGTGTTTCGAAATTTGAGAAATTAAGAAAACCCAAGGACTAAGAATTCAATTTGTTAGATAGCACCTCTCTCGCTGTTTAATCTAGCATGCACAATGGGCTATTCCATTTTAATTCCACACTATCCCTGTGGAAGATTTTGGAAATATCTTCCACAGTGGGAGTATGAATTTCAAATGGAATGAGCACATTAGCAGTTCCATTTTAAACTCACTCTCCTTCAGGGGAAGATTCAGGTTGAATCTTTCTCAGAAGGTGTATGAAATTCAAATGAAGGTACCTAATGCGCTCATTCCGTTTGAAATTCATACTTCCCCTGTGGCAGATATTTCCAAAATCTTCCACAGGGGTAGTGTGGAATTTAAATGGAATAACCCAATACTATAGATGTCAAAAGAAATGAATGAAAATATTGATATTGAGTAGAGTTTTTTCAGTGAACAGCAAATACAATTCGCCGTAGAAGTAATGATGTAACAGGATTAACTACCATAGCAATAGGTTAAAACCATTTGTGAATATATCGCACTGCAAAAAATGGTTTAACCTATTGCTATGGTAGCCTTACAGTTACATCATTACTTCTACGGCGAATTGGATGACTGGTGGATCTTAATTCAAATATTCATGTATTGTCCCCGGTTTCCTTGATTGGTTTTGGGTAATTTTCATTGCTTTTACGTGGTATATTTGATTTATCATCGTGTCACTTGTATGCTTGTTTGGCAATGAAATTGTAGAAAATAATGCACGCGTACTGAGATGTTGATGTGTCTAATGCACGAGCCCCGATGCGTCTAAGTGCATTGCCTTGACGCATCAACATCTCAGAACAAGTGCATTACTTTCTACAATTTCTCGTGTGATACGCATTTATTAACCTATATCATACACGAGAAAAAAATTCCACGATTTTGGCTACTTTATAACAAAATTGTCACTAAAAGTGTTGGAAATACAAGCAAATATAAATGCATCAACCCACAAGAAAAATTAACGCATCCGAAAGCACTGCGCGTAGAACGCAATCAATGCATGGTCGCATATTTCTAACGTTTGCTCTGATTGGTGCTCGTTATCTAAGAGTGTATGAATAAGGTATAACACATGTATTTGTTTCCTTAGTGAATACATAATTGCATATCGCATACCTTGCAGGCCATAGCGCCCTCAACGTTACTATTTCCAAAGACTCGTCACTTTTTGACATAGACAAACACAATAAAAAGTTCCAAACACAAGTAACAAAAGAAACTAGAACCTTAACATCTCACCAAATTTGCACATAGGCTTTTCCAAATAGAGATATATCACTCAATATTAATCGGCGCTCGTGTTTCACCTTTGAATGACACAATTTGATTAAAGTAACACGGAGTTCATTTGAAACACTCGACAGATAAAACGTGCATCTTTGAAAGGAATGATCGTGTTTAATCTTTGAATTACACAATGTAATTACAGTAACACAAGTGTTCTTTGAAACACTAGCCAGATAAAGACTAAAACGCACAGTTTTTATACATTTTTATTAACGATGACTTCAATTACCAGAGGCTTATTTCAATCTTTTAATTAAGCAAGATATTAAAATCCGGGGGGTGGTCTTCGATACATACTTTTTGCTGTTTTTGCTTTTTTTTAAAATTTTTTTATATAAAATGCTAGAGTGAACAATAGCCCATGAGGAGTGACACAGGTCAAGAACTTATGTGATGCGATCAGGCAAAATCAGTCAGAACTCGGCAATAATAAATTTTCAGTTTTAGGATAATAAAAAGCATTTACAAAGCTGGATTTTGCAGAAAACCCCATTGAAATTGAACAACCGGGTCTATTAAAGATATGAGAGTTTCCAAAACAAGAGGAAACAAAAGGAAATATTTCTTTTGTTTGGCTATATATATATCAATATATTTTTTTAAATAGCTCTACCATTTATTGGTATCGAGCACTGTATAGCTGTCTGTGATACTTTTACTTCTTAATATTAAGCTCCCTTCCGGTTGAGCACTTTTTTCATCGGCAGCAGATTATCATACACAACAGAAATGGAAACCTTCACGATGAACTATTCCAACAAAAACATACCCATGGCGACGAGTAAAGACTATATCAAGCAACTTCTGGAGAAAGTGGAAAGCGTTATAAAACGAATGCGCTGGAAGGCATTCTTCTTTTTAAACCAGGACAACAATGGAGAGACATCACAAAGCGACGACGAAGACATAGAACCTAATCAGTATGGACATTTTGGATTTAGATCAAAACGGACACCGCCGCAAATAGAAGACATGTCAGAGTTCGAGGAAGATATGTTTAAAATGGTGGAAAATATCGAATTTAGACAAGTAAGTGACCAATTTCAAACCAAGCTGAAGGAAAATGTTAGGAAAATAAACTCATCTGATAAGATCTCCGTGCAAGCTGATAAATCAAGAAACATTTATAAAATGGACAATACTGAATATAGCAAACTGTTAACGGAAAACATAACTCAAACGTACAAACTAGCGAAGGACAAAACAGTAACGGAAATTGATCAGGAATTTTGTAGTATTGCCGGGAAGTTAAACCTCACAGAAAGAATAGACAAAACTACGCATAAGGAGGCTTTCGTTACTTTAAAGGACCACAAAGATAACTTTGAGACGAATCCAAAATGCAGATTAATAAATCCAACGAAAAGCGAACTGGGAAAGGCTAGCAAAATAATGTTAGACCGTATCAATGCAGAAATAAGGACAAAATCGAACGTAAAACAATGGCGGAACACATCTGCAGTTCTAGAATGGTTCAACAGCTTAAACAGAAAAACGGAACTAACATTTCTCGTCTTCGACGTAGTAGAATTTTACCCGTCTATTTCAGAAAAACTGTTAATGGATGCCTTAAACTGGGCCAAGCGGTTTGTAAGTATTTCAGACTTGGAACAGAACACAATCATGCATGCAAGAAAGACTCTCCTGTTCGACGATTTTGGCAGAGCGTGGATCAAAAATGGTAACGATAACGCGTTTGACGTAGCAATGGGTGCTTACGATGGCGCTGAAATCTGCGAATTAGTAGGTTTGTTCATACTTTATGACCTTGAAACAAACCTTGGAGCGGAAAGCGTGGGACTATACCGCGATGATGGGTTAGCTGTTCTAAGAAAATGTTCCGGAAGTGACGCAGACAGAATGCGAAAGAAAATCACAGAAATTTTCAAATCATACGGCTTGCGAATATCAGTTGAAACGAACCTTAAATCAGTTAATTTTCTAGATGTTAATCTGAATCTTATCAACGGAAGCTACAAGCCGTACAGTAAGCCGAACAATCCACCTGTATATATCAACACCAGCTCTAACCATCCACCAACAATTATTAGAAATATACCTGCAGCAATCAGTAAGAGAATTTCTACTTTGTCCTCAAGCAAAGAGATTTTCGACCAAGCAGCCGAAACGTACAACGAAGCGTTAAGTTCATGTGGCTATTCTGAAAAAATCCAGTACAGTGAAAAGGAGAATATCAATTCGACGAAACAAGATAATAGCAAAAAGAAGAATAAAAGCAGAAAAAGAAAGGTTATATATGGTTTAATCCGCCATTTAGTAAGAACGTTAAAACAAACGTAGGAGGTACTTTTATTCGCCTAATTAATAAGCATTTTCCAAGAGGGAGCAAGCTGTTTAAAATATTCAACAAGAACAGCGTGAAAGTAAGTTATAGTTGCATGAGAAATATAGGCGCGATTATGAAATCCCACAACGCACAAATCAGACGTAGCGCCGATAAGCCACCCGAAAAAGAGTGTAATTGTAGAAAAAAGGACAGCTGTCCTCTCAGTGGAAAGTGCTTATCTCAAGCTATAGTTTACAAAGCCACAGTAAACTCAGACAATGAATCAAAGCAATATATTGGATTAGCAGGCGGTCGGTACATTTAAGGAAAGGTACAACAACCACACTAAGTCTTTTCGGCTAGAAAAATACAAAAAGGAGACAGAACTATCGAAATATGTTTGGGGGCTTAAACACAAAGATGAAAAGTTCAACATCAGTTGGGATATAGTTCAAAAATCCAACACCAAAATGAGAAAATCAGGAATTTGTAACCTTTGTTTAGAAGAAAAATGGCAATCTTAAACTCAAAAATGAGTAATCCAAGAATCTCGCTCAACAAAAGAAGTGAGCTGATAAGCAAATGTCGTCATAGCCGTGTTAAGAAAAAGTAATGTTTTATATGGTATGTTTAGGCCTATTCATTTTCTCCATAACCTATGTCACCACCAACCGTTGTGCGTCACACTCGCGCCAGGTGTGTTTTTCGACACCGCGTGCACGCGTTGCTAGGTTACGGAGTTTTTGGAAAGGCCTTTGATCATCGTGTTTTTCAATTTTAATTTATTCACCTGATGATCGCTTTGGCGTGAAACACAGTGTTGTGAAATGTATTAATATCTGTGTCTATATTTTTTAAATAGCTCTACCATTTATTGGTATCGAGCACTGTATAGCTGTCTGTGATACTTTTACTTCTTAATATATATCAAAATCAATATTTCCGAGTTCCGACTGATTTTGCTTGATCGCATCACATATAGGCACCTAGGCACTATAAAAGACAACCATATTGGCACATCAGTGGTCAACAGCAGCTTAGGGACAACAAGAGTGAAATGGTATAAAGCATCAGATAAAATAAGATGCTTATGCACTCTGCTCTTAAAGGATGGTGCGCTGTTGTCAGATATGTCCCCGAGTACTTCATCTGGTAGGCTATTCCAAACGTGAATTACAGTGTGAATAAAGGTCCTGCCAGTAGATATGGTTCTAGAATCTGGTACTGTGAGAGTATGGCAAGTCATGGACAAGCTGGAGCGGGTAGCTCTTCTGACTATATATGGCTTTGGTAGCAGTGCCTTCAGATCTGGTGGGCACAAATTGGTGTGCATTTTGTAGAGGACTGTCGCTGCAGCCACGTGACGTCATCAAGTTTATTTCCAACTCTCCTCAGAGCGTCCAGCTTCTGTCCTGCTCCGGATGAGACGTTAGAAATATGCTTTTGCGATTGATTGTGACTCCCAGGATCTTCAGCTCCTCCTTTTCAGCCAGTTTGGTGGTGCCAAACTGAAGATCTAGCTTGGTTTAATTCCTTTTTCTTGACACTATCATTGCCTTACATTTTGATTGCTCGAAGGACTGCCCAGATTCTCATTTTCTCCAGGTCTCTGTTCAGGCTAGCAGTAACGGTGTCAGGGTTGTCTCTAGATGTAATCGCACAGAACAAGGTGGAATCATTTGCGTAGAGGTAAAGATGGTTTTCACACTCATCACCCAGGTCATCAATGAAGTCGGAGAACAACAAAAGTAGGCCCAACATTGACTCTGACACATTGATGGAAGTAGTACTTGATGACTGGCTAAATTTGATGGAACGATCTGTCAGGTAGCTCCTAATCCAGGTGAGCAGCTTTGCCGGATAGTCCTTTTGCTATGAGTTTTGAGCAAAGTATAAAGGCCATTATGTCAGACCTTATCAAATGCTCCTTTAATGTCCAGGGCAATCCGGCGCACTTCGTTGCCTTTTTCCAGGGAGTTGGACCACTCTTGGGTCAGAATGGTGATGGTTTCAGCTGTGCTGTGGTGTGGCCTAAATCCAAACTGTCTATCTGATATTTGTTGGTTTCCAAGGAGGAACTTCTGAAGTTGGTTCTGTACAACAGCCTCAGCGACCTTGCTAATGATGTAGAGCAGAGAGATGGGTGGTACATATATGGATTAGACTTCGAATATCTCTTGTGAACAGGGATGACAGTCTTCCATAGACCTGGGAAAACTTCCTTGGAGAAGCAAAGCTCAAACAGCAGACTGAGTGGTCTGGCAAGTTCTGCATTACACTCCTTCAAGACTCTTGCAGTGATTTCATCAGGACCAGTAGCTTTATCTGCTTGAAAATTCCTGCGAAGCTTCCTGACATATTTGACCTTGACGGCTATCTTTTCCATTGAGCATGTTGTTGAAAGCCGAATTTCAGGAGCAGATGATAGTGGTGATGTTGATGCGAGCTTCATCTGGGTTATCAGATTGCTACCCATCAGTATACCAATTTTCAACAAAAATCACCCCAAAATCACCCACATTTACCCTAATTGGACGCTTTTAAGGGCACTTTTGCCATGCAACAGCGAAAAAGCATTGACGTCACTACCGAACTTGAGGTCAACCAAATTATACCAAAATCGCTGAAAAGGTACCCCAAACACCGTGGCACATCCCCGTATACATTCAACCAGGGAGAAATCCCCGGGAACGGGTTTCGAATAGATGTAAATAAAAAATAGAGTGGTAAAATCTATTTCGGTGAGCCAGGCTGATTACTTACACCTTCGTTTTAGAAGACATTAAATATTAATTACCGATTCATTAACATGATTAATGACTCCTAATTCGGACTGCTTTGTTTTCATCTGAATAATCATGATATCTCTATTTTGATTAGTATTAAATTTGCTGAGGAGGGTGTCCTCAAGTTTCTGATTTCAAAATTCTGATTTTTATAAGAATGTAATGTACATTAATGAGACGAAAAACCAAGTGAATTTTTACTCACTACAATATTTCGTCCTTCACATCGGAATATTTTATCAGGTATGACTGATATGGCCATCTGATCGTATCATTTAATGAACAAACCTGATGAACTTATTCAACGTACATTAATGAGCTAACATTCCATGAAAAAAACTTTCGGTGCTGTACTATTGGTCTCGGCCCCAGCCAGTTTATGTTCCTAGGTCATTAAACAAACCATCTGGCGACAACCTCATAGTACGTCTGTTCTGATTGGCTGAACATTAACTCAGTCAGTAAAAAAGTCACCCAATTTCGAAAACTGGACTTTGAATATACACTCTCATGAATATTGATTAGCAACATTTTCCAATATGTCAGCGCTCTAATCAGACACAATAGAACAATAAACTCTGCAGTGCGTTGGTTGGCATAATTCCTCTGGGTATCAGACACTTACGTATAAATTGCACGTTATAATCTCTCATCTATTGCGGTCAACCATACCCCCCAGCTTAGGAATATTACACCTTTGTTATCATATTGGTGTCTATTCTGTTACTCACAAATTCAGCTCATGTTCGCAAGCTCTCGTTGCCCAATTTTCGGGGGTTTTCCGATTGAATGAAACCCGGTTACACGACGAGCATCTCATCACCATAAAGGAAACAGTCATATTCATTGCTGAAGTTTAAGAAATTGCTCACGACTGGCTTAAGGGAAGGGGTATGAACGTTTGGCATTATTTATTGTGGAACATTAGAGCACAT
Source organism: Amphiura filiformis (assembly GCF_039555335.1). Lineage (NCBI taxonomy): Eukaryota > Metazoa > Echinodermata > Ophiuroidea > Amphilepidida > Amphiuridae > Amphiura > Amphiura filiformis. Next base: position 70,335,598 of record NC_092634.1, on the reverse strand, counting down.
CAGACATATCGAATTCCATTCTGAATACGAAGAATGTCCTTCTGATATCAAATAATTTTGATTTTTTGAAATTCGCAATGTAATACACATTTTATGACAAATCATTAAAAATTGATATTTTTTATATTTAACAGTACTCGAAGTAAACTTTATAAATCTGATGATTTATACTTAACGTGTATGTAGGTGGGATGAAAAGCCGACGATCAATTGAAAATTTTGACCTTTCGTATTGAAGATATGGATTTTTTTCCCAAAACACCAAAATAAATTAGGTCTTAAGAATATATCATTAGATTTATAAAATTTACTTCGAGGACTGTTATATATCAAAATTTGAAAATATCAAATTTTTATAATTTGTCATAAAATTTGTATTATATCGTGATTTTCAAAAATGAAAATTATTTGATATCAGAAAGACATGCTTCGCATTCAGAATGCAATTCGATACGTCTGAGGTGCTCTCATATCCCATAAAAAATACTGTCGAAACGCTCAAAACGCTAATTCCATATATATTGCTCGGACAATATCATATCCTTGGCAAGCTAATATTATGAGGCCAATAAAAAGTGACTCCTTTTTGAGAAAATAAGACATTTAAAATTGATATTCCGCAAAGAACCAACTATAAGCGGTGAGGTCCTTCGAACGAGACAGATTTGACCTAGAAAAGGTTGACGTCATGAAATGAAATGTGTCCGCTTTGAAAGAATGGACTGTAACCACTCTCAATGCACCGAACGTATACGGTTGATGTTCTCAGAAAAAAATTCTAATCAAGTATTGCAAATTTAATGGTTTTAAACATATGGATAAAATGAACGAAGATGCCGAGTGTTAAACTTAAATTACCATCATTTTTGTATTGTGAATTCAGGAGCACATTTTATGTTGTGCAATCAATTATGTTATTGTGATTGTCAACCTATGCATTGGTAAGCAGTCTAATATTTTCTTGTTGTTTTGACAGAGAACTTACAATCGTAGCCAACTAATATCTCACCAGTCTTTAACAACACGCCCATTATTGCAGGTAATGGTTTGTAATTGTTTGTAACGTTATTCGCTCCCTCCATACTCTACATTCACTTGAGTTCAGTGCATGACCTTCGATTACAGGTTTTAAGCAGCACTTGTTCGTAAAGGATCTTTAGCAGCTATACTGTGACATGCAAATGAAGACAGAGACGTGTCTCGGGATGTGTCCGTTTTCTTAAAAATCTCAAACAGAGTTTTAGTCATTCCTTCCAGATTGCTGCTATTAATCCCAAACACGTGTTAGTGAATGTATGAATAAATCAACCTTTTCATGACAAATCCATGTATATAACCCAAGTATACTGCGCCAAGAAAGTATCCTTACACTTGGAAAAATAATCACAATTTCAAAGCTGAACCATATTGGGCTAAATTTGTAATAGATGCACTATTTAATCCTGCACATTATGACACCACATTGAATCCAATGTGACTTCAAGAAGCAAAGTTACAAGCATTTGATTAGACGAAGGTCCAGTTTTAAAAGTGACAAACTGGCCTATTCAAAACTCCAGACTAGACATCTGGTTTGAGAGTCGTGAATGGCTAATTTATGCGTTTGGCTGTAATTTAAAACAAAAGGAACAAAAGAAAACTGAAACAAAAGAACTGACAAATAAAATGAAAGTTCTGAAAATTACAGAGAAGCAAAAACCGAAATAAAAACTGCTTTAAATAACGCTTCGTTGAAGAAACTGTGTTGTCTCTTTGTTTCGCCTGTTAGAATCTTTTTGCGCCTTGTATAGGCCAGTTTGTCACTTTTAAAACTGGACCTTCGTCTATTCAATCGCTTGTAACTTTACTTCTTGAAGTCACATTGGATTCAATGTGGTGTCATAATGTGCAGGATTAAATAGTGCATCTATTACAAAAACAAATTTACCCCAATATGGTTCAGCTTTGAAATTGTGATTATTTTTCCAAGTGTAAGGATACTTTCTTGGCGCAGTATAGTTTATGTATCAATGCCCTGCTAATTTATCATAAGCCTGACGTAAATAGACACTACAGCAGTATAACAGGACACGTATTGATTACAGCGTCTAGTAAGTCAGCAAGAGATTTATGTCCTTGTCCTGAAAAAGCTGACGTCAATTTGTCCCGCCCCAACACTATAACTCTCACACTACGAACCCCTACCCTACAAATGACTTTAACTTATCGTAGATTCATCCTTTGCAATCATTGGGCCTTATCCCATGGCGAAGCCGACCGTCAGACATAAGTGTGAAGCCTAAAATAAGTTTCTACAGAATGGACACTAAAATCATTTTCGGATTATTCTTATGTACGTAGCCAGAATTTCCAATTTAGCGTCAATTTGCGACGGTGCGCTCCATTATGACGTCATGGAGACGTAGGGAATAATTGTAATTATTGATATCAATGGCGAGGGAAGACCCATTATCACTCTGAACGATGATCAACAATGGGTCTATTGTTGTACATGGCTCACTCAGTCATTTAATGAGGCAATACAAACGATCGAATTTGGTGTTGAAATGAGCATAATTTTGAGTTACACCTTTTCAATGTAAAATCAATTTTCTCGGCCAAATGCAAAGCAATAATTTTCATTTTTTCAGTAAATGTCAGGAAAAAACTGTAATGCTTGATACTGTATTTTTTTTCAAATCCTAGTGTTAAACTTAGGCGTGAAATTCAGTCATTCTTTGGATCAACCTTTTACCTTTTCAAAGTAATATACCCAGCTAACAATTTTTCGTTGTTACAACGTCGTCTTAAAGTTATATAAAGTTGTATAAACGTAATATATGGACGTTGCAAGTACGTAAATCTGTGAACTCGTATTCGTGTTATTCCCGAACGTTAATATAACGTCATTATGACGTTTTTTCGACGTCAAGTTGTGAACGTCGAAACAACGTCACTCTGACGTTACATTAACGTCCGAAAATTAAAATTAATGTAATTACGACGTCCGTAGATTACGTTGTATCGGGGTCAGACCATGGCATTTATACGTCGAAACAACGTCATAAATTTGCATACTAACGACGTCCGTTGATGACGTTGTATCTGGGTCAGTTCATGACATTTAAACGACTTTTTAACCATGTGTTTTATACGTCGAGACAACGTGATTATGACATTATATTAACATCCGGCAACAATGATGCTCAATCCCAAAAGGAGATCGTATAATAATTCAAAGTTTAGAACTTCAGGAATAGAAGTCGTTACTTTGAGTCTGACGACACGATGGAGAAATTTTGGCTGGACAACCATCTCCTTGGAATGGAAGAATTTACATTCCATGATGTCAACATCCAAACTATTTTGCAGATTCGTATTTGTGTAACGTGTTCTGAACGTATTATTCAAACGTTGTCACCAGGTCTAGTCAAACATTGCATCAACGTTGAAACAACGTCATTACAACGTCATAATGACGTTATATCAACGTCCAAAAATCAACGACGAAAATAACGTTGTCACTACAATGACAACCTAAGTCCAACGTCAGCGAAAGTCGTGAAAACGTAGTGTGTTAGCTGGGTAGTTCGCTAATGATGGATTTTTTTTCCAACTTTCTGACGCATGTGTGCCGTAGATTACTGATTCATGAGATTCAGGGTGGAGGAACTGGTTTAGGGCTGATAAAGGATATGCTAAAAGGGCCTCGCACTGCTTCTTGTCCATGGGCCCCGGAGCTCTTGCTACGCCTCTGATTGCCCCCAAGTTTCCATCAGGTACAGCACAAACATACGTTCTCGAGTAAACCACAGATCCTAGAACTATATATATTCACATTGCCTACTTATCTGCCCTCAGGAACAACGCGGTATCTTTCAACGAATCATCAACAGATACTACCTTCTCATACTTTGTGATATAGTTATGAGTTTACTCATACTTTGTGATATAATTTATATGCATTTACTCATACTTGTGTTTACTCATACTTTGTGATATAATTATGTGTTTACTCATACTTCGTGATATAATTATGTGTTTACTCATACTTCGTGATATAATTATTTGTTTATTTATACTTTGATATAATTATGTGTTTACTCATACTTTGTGATATAATTATGTGGTTACTCATACTTTGTGATATAATTATGTTTACTCATATTTTGTGATACAATTATTTGTTTACTCACACTTTGTGATATGTGTTTACTCATACTTTGTGATATAATTATGTTTACTCATACTTCGTGATATAATTACGTGTTTACTCATACTTTGTGATATAACCATGTGTTTACTCATACTTTGTGATATAATTATGTGTTTACTCATACTTTGTGATATAATTATGCGTTTACTCATACTTTGTGATATAATCATGTGTTTACTCATACTTTGTGATATAATTATGTGTTTACTCATACTTTGTGATATAATTATGTGATTACTCATACTTTGTGATATAATCATGTGTTTACTCATACTTTGTGATATAATTATGTGTTTATTCATACTTTGTGATATAATTATGTGTTTACTCATACTTTATGTAAACCCCTGCTACATCTACAAGAACAAAGAACAAATCAGCCAAGTCATTTTTATCTGTTAGGCGTTTATTTTGTAATCATTGTTCTCCCAAAGTACATCATGCAGTTATTGTTAACTACATGTATGCACACAACACAGGGGCACTCACAATAGGCAATTGAACCCTACTGGTAGCGCTGTATCGTAGCTATTGGGGATGAACTAGTTAGTATCATATATCAAAAAGTATAAAAGCTATGATTTTAGTACTTTCTCTCTGTTTCAATTACTTATTCTTTTCCAAATATCTGAATCTTCAACCCGGTACAAGCTTTAATAACGGGGAACATACATTTTATTAAAAGAAATCCTATCATCTATCCAAACTCGCCGTGTTATTCCAATGCACATTTTACTTCACCGGGCAGCCATTTTATGATCGTATTTTGAAGATTGGCGTCATAAAACCATCATAGGTACAAATTTAGTACTTTCTGTCAATCAATTATGGCTTATTCTCTACATGTCAATCTTTAAATAATTGGCATAGTCCTTATAATAATAACGGTACTCCGCCTTGATGAGTAAATGACAGCAAACAGCTGCAAACCAGTGAAAAATATCCCAAAACTCGGTCAGTGGGGCTGCATTCGTACATGTCAATAGAGTCATTATCGATTGGATTACTCGTCCGTAGCGGACAATTCGGTCGCTCATTGGATCAATATTATCAGGTGGTAATAAATTTGCATTGGACAATAGATTACTATATAATGGTTTAGTACTGCATCGGTTTAATCTTCAATAAGCGGGTTTATGGCTGGAAAGGTCACGGTGAATTCGCCGTGGACGTAAGTGCACTATGAAAGGGCAGTATCGGCAAGTAATTAATAGAGCAGATAATACGCTTTTACTTTTATGTGATTATTTCTTTTTGTTTGGCGGGAAACCCAATGGTACTATAATAAGGTAATCCAGTGATCTTGTGACTTGAGGGCAAAAGGGGCAGAACACTGCTTGATTCCGCGATATAGAGAGTTACTGGTCGGGGTACTACCGACGTGACCTTTTCTGTAAAATATATTCATACACATTTGCTGAGGAGGAAGGTCTCAATGTTTTTCAAAATTCAAATTTTACACGATTTTAATGTAGCTACGCACACTGCACAAGAAACACAACGGGGAACGATTGCTCGTTACAAGATGCAAGAGGAAACTGAATATAATTTAAATAATAAGAAAGAAAGAACAGTTTACCAACACAAAGTGTTACAATTAAACAAGACAACAAGTAAACACAAATCCCGACCGGCACACAACCCAAGCAAGGGAATGCACCTGGTTGGTAAACTGTTCTTCCTTTCTTTCTGATTGTAATGTACTTGAATAAACTAAATAATTTGTTTGTATTTTACATTGTTTTTATGGTGTATGTGCGCTGGTCACCTATAATGTGTAACGGTTTTTTTTCCACTGAAGTATTTTTGTTCCATATACTATTTATTCTTGTATATTTAATTGAGTGGTGATAATTTCTGAATAAATGAATACATGAATACAAAACCCACCCAAGTCCATAGGAAGTGATTTTGAGAGAAAAACCTGTGTATCATTTTAATTCCTTCAGTTAGATTTACATTGTCAATATGGTAAGTTTTACGTGCAAATGAGTGGATTAACCTGTATTAGATATGACGATTAGCATTTCAGGGACTTCGTGGGGTTCATTTTAAATTCTGGACTTGGGTGGTTTTTTGAATCATACAAAGACAACAATGTTGGAATGAGATTACCACAAGTAAGATAATACAAAATAAAGCACACAGGTATGTATAACGTTGATAAGCATTCTGCCATATAATATACACCACACACTTTCCTTTATTAAACCCATTTTTTTTTCAAAAGTCACTCTCCAGCAATGAATGTGTTACAAGTGGACTTTTATACATATTGAATTTCAATCAGTGTGTTACAAGACTCAAATCATGGAATTGGGTGATTCTTTCATACATGCTATTTTTCACATGCTCAATAGACACAGAGGATGAATTGAATTTGAGTTGTTCTTTCATACATATAACATGCCTATGTATAGCAACAATTTCACATGCTTAACTCAATTTGGCCAAAGTATGGACTTGGGTGGGTTTTGTATTCATATATTCAAATGTTAATGAATGAATGAACCCCAATTCCAACACACCACCATCACTCCACACAGAAGATCGCTATTCCAAAAAGGTCAGCTAGAGGTGAAATGTGACGTGTCATGTCAAAAGGAGACACTTTTGGGCAGGTTATCAATTTTGATATTTTTAAATGCTCTACAATGCCGTTTACCCCAATGAAATCGGACATTCCTAAGCGAAGATATTGAATTCGTAAGTTATGGTATTATAAAATTGGATATTGAAATATCAGCCTTTAAAAATATTATTGACTATGTCAAGAGTAGGAATTACCTGGAAAAATGTCTCAAAAAATACAAGATGGCAGTTACATTCCGGTCTGAAACTATCAGAGAATATTTTTAACATTAATAACATCACAAATTCGCAACAAACCCAGATTGTGAAAAACTCACCCCTGGGCAGATTTTTGGCTATTTCTCCATTTACGAAACTGCCCAAAAGTGTCTCCTTTTGACATGACACGTCACAAATGTATTAACTCGAATCTACAGTACGACTCAACAAAACAACATTTGAAAGGAATTGCCCACAACTGTTGTACTCTTTAATGCTCTGCGTGCTAGCCATGCGCTTCAACGGAAAAAGTTGAAATTTTGAAATATTTTCTCAAAATATCAAGGGCTATCTTAAAAACTACTGAATCAATACTAGGCTTGTTTGTACTCATTTTAATGCATTTTTCATGCTGATTCCAAATATGGTCACGAAAATTTAATTTAAAAAAAGTTTGAAACATGTCGTCTGCAGTCGACACCCGCGTGAAGAGAGTTAAAGATGGGTAACACTTTACCCCCATCAAATTGCAGATTTTGGTACCAGGTGATATCGCATCTTCATTTTTTTTATTAACGTACTGAAATTAGACGTTCCAAATCGGTATATTTCGGAAGAAATTATTAAGAAACTGTCGAATTAGTCTCAATTGTGGTATACCACGTTTGAGACTAATTCAACAGTTTTTGTTGATATCTTCCGAAACACACCGATTTGAAAGAGTGTTAAAATGACATACTAAAGAGAAAGAAGTCCCATGTCGAATACATTTGATTTAGTAAAACAATTGCCAAATATCTTACTTTGAATTTTTGATTAAATAATTTGTCATAAATTGAGTATCAAATGTACTATTTTAATATTTTTCGTAAGAATATGAAGTTTACAAATGTGCAAGAACATTTTGACCTTTAAAAAAAATCAGAGTGAAATATTGGCGAGCGAGCAACCCAGCAAACACAAAACGTTTTCGACAGCATTCGCAAAAGGTTATAAAAGGTTGTCAGGAAACGTTTAAATGTCGGGTTATATAAAGGGTATATTAACAGTATAAAACGTTTTAATAACCTTAAAAAACATTTTTTGATAATCTACTGCTCAGCAAACAAAAATGTTTTACAGAAAACGTTTTAATGTCGGGTTATATAAAGGGTATAAAAAACGTTTTAATAACATTCCAAAAACATTCTTTAAAACTTGATACAAAACATTCTAAACAGAATGTTATTTTGGGAGTTGAAAAAATATTTTGCGAAAAATGTTTGCCCAAAATATTTTCAATAACGTTTTCAACACGTTTCCATGACCTTTATATAACCCGACATTTAAATGTTATTAAAAGGTTTTGAAAAAAACATTTTAAGAACATTTCTGTGTTTGCTGGGTTCAAATATCTTAACATAATGTTTGTTAAGTATTGACACAATATTTGGCAAAAATGTTTGCAAAAATAGTTTACAATAACATTTTTCGAAAACATTTAAAAATATTGTTGTAGTGTGTTTCCATACAAAACGTTTTAAAACGTTATCATGACCTTTATATAACCCGACATTTTAATGTTATTAAAACGTTTTTACCTAAACCAAAAGCCAAAATATAACTTATTTAAAACGTTTTTAAAACGTTTTTGTGTTTGCTGGGAAACTACATGTATCTCATTTTGTTGTTAGTGGTTAATACGTTTAGTTCATTCTGGTGTCGTTATACTAATGTGTATCAATGAGTATTCGTACTTCATGGAACCTCTCCTTTGTATACTTCGAATACAAACAGTACACTGTTAAAACGCACGGTCATTTTACCCAACATTTGTTTGTTTAACTATTAACAACGAAACTGTTGGGTAAAAACAATTCCATTGACGATAACACTTGAATAATTTGTCACCCAACTATCGTGTAAAAATACATGTAGTGGGTAAAATTATCTCACATTTTAACAGTGTATAAGTTGACTTTATGTTCACCAATACAATCCCATTAAGAAAAATGCCACCCCTGTTACAAGTATCATGTTGATCAGAACGAATTTTCTCCATCGCGGTTTTTCTGCTATTGATCTGATCATCTCGTCGCTGTCGGGAAGTGACTGACGTTCAGCAGGGTTATAACCGCAGAACCAATAGATTCCTTGCCTCCATTTAGGTAGAGATTTTTCTATAATAATAACAAAGCAAGAAATAAGCAAATCGGTATTAAAGTCATTATTTTCCGTACGAAATTCGGGGAGCTGATCCTAGCAGCGAGGGTTAATAGTGGAATGCTTAGGGTGTGCGCTTCTTAGCTGCAAGTCTATGAGCTGTTGTTTAATGGTTTATTGAAGTGGTCAGCGACAACCTGTATTTCAACGAGTTCCTTGCTGACGAATTATATAAGCCAGAGTCAGGATGTTGGTATATCATTATGCCTCAAATCACTAATTTATTGTAAGATCAGTGCATAGTAGATTAGATATGGAAAGTTAGAACATAATCAGTAATATTATTACTATAGGCCCACACCTGATCCGTGAACTGTGTCTTTTTTTAAGACTCTTCTTGTTTCAGTTTTAGCCACTTAATTTTTAAAAAAATGTAGTGTACTGTACTAAAAGACAAAAAAAAAGCAAACAAAGGTTTAGAGTTATGAATTAGAGAGTTGACAGGAAGTTGTATAAGTTAAATTGTTATGGACATGATGGGTGTATAAAGCGCTAAAATGTTGAAGGTCAGGTCAAAGCCATCCGAGGTGAATTAAGTATAGATTGTCATATTGTCGATCACTAACAATTCTGCGCCAAATTGTTAAAGGTTATCTGAGAATGACTAAGTATATATGATTGGATTTTCAGAATGTTCAGCATTAAAACCATCATGGTCATATCAAAGTTAAAAGTTACTAATAATTCGCCGCGAAATGTTACATGTAATCGGATTATCAATATGTCAACTGGATCACGCTTTTGAGTTCTGCACCACGATGGAAATGATCGCAACACAAAGTCTATGGCATGTAGTACCAATGTCAAAGGTGCGTGATCCAGTTACCCAACTTTATGTTAACACTTTGCTGGCGAATAGATATTTGGATTGTCATGAATTGTTTATGATACCCTCCGGCAACAAACATTCTTAAGGTCGTCTGAATATAGATTGTTGGATTGTTGCGAAACTCGGTGGATGTGATTTCCATTGATCCCTTTGTTATAAGTATGAATTAATGTAGATCTAGCTTTCAACATGACACTTCTTGAGAATTACCTAGTATATGTCATTGGTGGTAGCGATATTTCCCACCCGGTTAGTTGTGCATGTGCTACACACACAAAATTACTCGCATTCCAAGACTTGTCAAGGTAAAATTATGAAATGTGATCTTCATCCATTGCGTTGTCTTTTTAAAGACAATTCTTGTTTTAAATAAAAAATTTTAAAAAACCTGTCAGTCACTTTAGCTTTCAAAATGTACTAGTATATAATTCTATTTTTGACCTTCAACATTCAATTTGACAGCCCTATTTCCTATCATATTACAATACGATATAAAAATATAGCACGAATGGTAGCCATACTAATGGTTTCATTGATTATATTTACAAAAGTCTGAGTCTCGACAACGATACCAACATACTACATGTATGCTTTCAGTCAGCTACCTGCACAACCGATTCTTTTGTTCTGCAAGGCTCACTCAGTCATTTAATGAGGCAATACAAACGATCGAAATTGGTGTTGAAATGAGCAGAATTTTGAGTTACACCTTTTCAGTGTAAAATTTTTTTTCTCAGCCAAATGAAAAGCAATAATTTTCATTTTTTCAGTAAATGGCTGGAAAAACTATAATGCTTGATACTGATTTTTTTTTAATCCTGGTGTTAAACTTAGGCCTGAAATTCAGTCATTTAGTGTAAGATATTCGATTTTTATTTTCTTCATCTCGGCCCGCGAGCTTTATCTTGGATCAACCTTTTAGCTTTTCAAAGTAAATTAGTTCGCTAATGAAGGATTTTCCCCAACTTTCTAAAGCACATCACCGTGAGCTATATATCATAGTTTTGTCAGAATTTCCGTTTTGATTTCACCATCTTTCACTGTCGGCTGAAAAAATTTCTAAATCAACACGTGAAATCTAAAGGCTAGTACTAGCATTGTGGATCGATATCCCTGGGTTTAATAGGAATACCGGCATGGCTATAGTGTTGCCAGAACTTCAATATAGCAAAGAAATTCCCAGACCTATAGCGCTCCTACTGATCATGTTTAACCAGAACACCCAATTGGGGATTTAATCGCTGGTCGGGCAATTTGCTTTCAATGAAAAATTGACCTGGATAACAACAAAGGAAATATCGACTATTTCTGCTGGTTGCTCTCGAGATAAAAGTACTCACCATTGCCTACTTTTACTTAGTTTGACATTTTCGGAGCATCAATGGAAATAGGGTAAAACAAAACGGAAATTCTGACAAAACTATAACATATAGACCCACACGATGTGCTTTACAGAGGTGGGAAATATCTTTCTTTAGCAAACTATGTTAGTTTGAGACGCTAAAACATGAATTCCGTAAAAAGCTCGCAGGCGAATTCAAGGCCTATAAAAATCAAAATATCACACTAAAAGACACAATTTGATGCTTAATTTTAACACCAGGATTAAAAAAAAATGTATATCAAAGCACCAAGTTTTTAACTGACATTAAAAAAAAAAAAAAAAAATATTGCTTTATATTTGACCGAGAAAATTAATTTCATAGCAAAAAGGTGTATCTCTGAATTGTGCTGATTTTTACATGTATCGATCGACTTTTAGCGCGACTAAGCATTTCTAAAGAATTGGTTGTCCAGGCGGCAGACTGCTTTCATTATTTTTTTACGTTAAATTTGTTTTCTGTGTCTGAAAAGCAGATTTTGTGGCAATATACGATCGAAATCTTTACTGATTTCGGTTTCAACATTGATTCTGCAAGATGGTATATATAATTTAAATGGACATTGAAATTTAGTACCACATTTTGAGACATGCTAGTCAATCAATTACATATATGCATCCCGGAAGTAATAAATGTCTGAGTATTTCATTAATGTCCTCCCGGATCCGTTGACTATAACCAAATTATCCATAATTTAATTAGACCCTCCCTCGGGTCCATGGAGAACGACTGGTAATGTAGATTACATAGCATTAAAATCAACCCAATACATGGACCCTCCCAGTCTGTAAGCAATTTGACTTCCAGTTCCCACAAAATGCTGGGAGTTCACTTTTACGGATTTGGAGTCACGCAATCTTTCTATATACCACGTCCATGTTTTCACTACATTAACGTTTGTGTAAGCGACTAAAACAACGATATTGTATCCGACCAATCAACGCAGCTTGGCAGCGCGGGATATTTGAAAAGGCTTCCCTAGCTAAATAATGTGCAAACATTTGCAAACCGCACGCGATAATATACGCAATATGGACAATAGGCCTAAGTCCGAGTCGAGTGGTTGCCTTTTATTATTGCGCGTACCATGGGTCTATCAGACGCGTGCCACTTGAGCTCAGTACCTCTCAGTTGTTGACAAGCAATGACAAGTGCGGGGACAAGTATCCCATCCGATCTTGCGTCACATCCCGCGGCATAGCTTTGTGCTACCATATTTGAATTGAAACTGGGGCGGGGCTTTCGTAATTGACATCAGAATCACCGGGCTTCGTTGAACGAATATTTGGAAGTGAAATCTCTAACACTTCGGAACAGTCTCGGCGTGGGGAGCGGTCACTGAATTTTAGCGTTCAATATAGGAGGTGTGATCAGTGTAGTGGCATCAATTTGAGCTAATTTGTGTAGAGAGAGGAATTGGTTTTGGGCTGTGTATTTAGAATCGGGGGGGTGAAGGACTATGGCATATTTTGGTAGGCTATTATGTTATTATGTAATTGTATATCGTTCCATTATCCAGGCCGGACCGAACCGAGACTGTGGGACAGTCTATAATTGAATACGTCTTTACCTATTCTTATAGCGGTTCCAAATACAGTTTGATTCGAATCAATGTACATTTGCTTAGAGCCATAATATACGAGTTGGTCAATTTTCTTTTCAAAAAATTATAAAGTAATATTACTTACTTTTTTATACTAAACATAGGATTCAATTGCTTTTGATACCAACTTATGATAGCTATGGTTCTTTTCTATCCATTGGTACCAACATTCTCCATCATTATACCGTATTACGTTATTATTTTGACGTCATTATATGAGTGCGCCCTCATTAGATAAGGAAATCACATCTGTACACAGTCAATTTTCGGCTAAAAAATATTTCACATTGTTGGCTAAATAGGAAAGGAAATCACTATTCTATCTGAATACCAAGTTTGAAATCAATAGTACTTGGAATATTTACATAAGAGCAGCACAAATCAATATTTGTATCGTGAAAGTGAGTGCAAAGAAGTCATTTGGTGGTAGAGTTTTTAAGGGATCTGGAATGAGCGTTTTGAGCGTTTCGACAGTATTTTTAGGGGACACGAGAGCACCTCAGACTTATCGAATTGCATTCTGAATACGAAGCATGTATATCTGATATCAAATAATTTTCATTTTTTGAAAATCACGATATAATACAAATTTTATGACAAATTATAAAAAATTTATATTTTTCAAATTTTTGATATATATATAATAGTCCTTGAAGTAAATTTTATAAATCTAATGATATATTCTTAAAGTGTATGTAGCTGGGAGGAAAAGCCGACGATCAATTGAAACCTCAGACTTATCGAATTGCATTCTGAATACGAAGCATGTATATCTGATATCAAATAATTTTCATTTTTTGAAAATCACGATATAATACAAATTTTATGACAAATTATAAAAAATTGATATTTTTCAAATTTTTGATATATAATAGTCCTTGAAGTAAATTTTATAAATCTAATGATATATTCTTAAAGTGTATGTAGCTGGGAGGAAAAGCCGACGATCAATTGAAAATTCTGACCTTTCATATTGAAGATATGGAATTTTTTTCCCAAAAGCCCTTTTTTTTTTTTTTTTTTTTTTGGTGTTTTGGGAAAAAAATCGAAAGGTCAAATTTTTCAATTGATCGTTGGCTTTTCATCCCACCTACATACACTTTAAGTATAAATCATCAGATTTATAAAGTTTACTTCGAGTACTGTTAAATATCAAAATATCAATTTTAATGATTTGCCATAAAATGTGTATTACATTGCAATTTCAAAAATCAAAATTATTTGATATCAGAAGGACATTCTTCGTATTCAGAATGCAATTCGATATGTCTGATGTGTCTTATGTCCCAAAATAAATACTGTCCAAACGTTCATACCCCTTCCCTTAATACAGTGCAAGGAAATCTGATGGGGTGGTACACAAACCCTTTGGTAGACGGAGATTAATTTTGATATGGTGCTCTATGAGGGGTTTAAATTAATTAAGACATTAAAGGAGTATTTCGTTTTTAGCTTCCTCTTTTTATGGTATGTTTCAGTGAATATTCTAGAAAAAAGCCTAATTCAGTTGATTCTGATTTTGCGTTTCCGAGTAAAGCGCTCCACAGACTCCGAGTATTGCACGTACAATATTGTATGTACAATATGTGCGTTATTTAATCTATTGCCATTCTATTTCCAGTAATGTTTAAGTTCTAACGAATGTTTGATGACGAAAAATCGATAATATGTTACATGTAATATCTAGTAGAAATATATTATCGATTTTACGTCATCAAACATTCGTTAGAACTTAAACATTACTGGAAATAGAATGGCAATAGATTAAATAACGTACATATTGTACATACAATATTTTACGTACAATAAAAAGTCTGTATACTGCTTATGCATAAATATTTATTACGCATTACTACGCTACGGTAGTCTTTTGTCTTGAAGTGAGACTAATAACCCACTTGACCAAACAAAAGGGAGGATTTTGATGGCCCATTGATACACATGTCCCGAGTGCGACAAGACATTGTTGCATTTGTTGGTGCAGTAACCGATCAGACGTTCGCGTTGAAGTAAATTTGAGCAAGAAATCCAATCGATTATATGAAGTTGCCGTGGAAGTTGAAGTAATTTTTCAAACATCATTTAGTGCGTACTCAATCATGATCTTTGAAATAAATGATGACACACCATTCCTATGGGGTATTCCAGTTGAAATCCATACATTCCCTATGGAAGACACGACCTTAAGGGTATACAAGGTATTGTTGGTCGAAGCAACCAAAAAAATCGATTTTCATTATCTAAATCAAAATATTATTGAAAAATAACACTTTTGATATTTTGCAAAAGTTCATTCTACAAATCATATACTTTGAAAACTTGCTTGATTTATTGTTGTTAATGAGTTATATACGTTTTACAAAAGTGCTATGGTTTCTTCTTTCATAACTCAAGAACCACAGGACTGATATTTGAATTCTTCTACACACTCCTATCCCTTCTACACACTCCTATTTAAAGAAATGATCAATGCATTTTTTGCCAAAGCTCAATAACATTCGCAAGATGATGTGAACTACCAAAATTGCAACAGTGCAAAATAGTTGCTAACCTTAATATCCTACACATACGCTAGGATGATAAATGCAGTTCAATTACCCCCATTCAACAACTCAAAGAGTTTATAAAAAGATGTATTTGCCCACTGAATATTGATATTACTTTACCTGGCGTGTCTGATATATCATCTATGACCTCTTTGACGTCCTTCACATTCATTGGTGTCATTTCTTCTGCATCATCACGATTGTCCTCTCGGATTTCCTCTTTTGATGAGGATGTGTAGCCCCTTGTGGAATATGTTGTACCAATTACCTGGTTTCAAAATATGACACGTGCATATCATAACATATGATTGAAATGTTACTTGCTTGAGATAATTAATCCTGTACTAATAATCATGAATATTGAGAGCACTCCCATTTCAGCAATACAGCAATACTTGTTAGCTTGTTCCCTGTGGCATTTCAATTGGTAAGTCAAATCTAGATGAAGTTATTGTGTTACAAGATCTATCATTTCATGCTTTATTTGCTAAACCTTTTATGTGCTTCATCTCCGACCAAAATCAGCTATGAAAATTGAGATTGTCCATTGCGCTTCTATTCTGAAACCCTTTATTTTCAGCGTTCGTGGAAGTGGCGTTATGATCTTTATTTTCGCCTATAGTTATGTTCAAAGTCAAAAAAGCTGACTTTGGGCTAAGTGGAGCATCATTTCAAATATAATGAACTTTTGAATGACAATAATGTTTTATTTAAAGCAGGTCTTGAATTCTTAATGAGGAAAATAATTTGTTTTAAATGTATTATCACGTAGGAACGAACACACCCAAGCTTATATTCCAATGTACAATTTCACTTTTGAAGGGAGAATCAACGATTTTGTTTATGAGATATTTTGCCAAATTACGCCACCAAATGATCAACAAGCATGAATAGATTAATGTATCACAATCAGAGATTCATTGCAAAGAACTCGTTATGTAAGTATTTGCAGATGTACTTATTCTAGTTGGAAGGGTGGCTTCCCATGCACCGGAGTGATGTATTTTTCTAACCTATTTCTTTGTAAGTCCCTAGTACACAAATTTTGTTGTTCCCAAAACAAAATATTGTCCCATGTGTGGGAGCAAGGTCATTACACTTAACATGGCGTCAAATTTCAAACTTCATCAAATTGTGTTGCCAATGTATATGATTCAGAAAATGTATAGCTTTGCCTATCTAGGATGTACAGTTCTTCATTTATTACCAAAAGGTCAAAGGTCAAGCATTGACCTCTAAAGGGTCAAAATTTATACTTGCTCCGATTTTGATAAAAATGATGTCAAAATCTTCGTTTTGATTTATGATCTTAAACAATGATAGTTAGCAATATGTGTGCTGTTTTGTTACCTACATTTTGTATCAAAATAGGTCAATGAAAATAGGTCAATGACCAGCCTAACTGACTACCCTGGCGTTGACCGTTCGCGCTTGTTTGTTAACCATATTCCCAAATTCGCCTCACTCTGGTGAGAATAAAAGTAGGGGGCCTACGTATATAATTGGATTTCGCCGCGAAAAAGGATTCAAGCCCAATGTATGGTATTTACCCCAGCTAATTTCACTATCACCCCCTATGATAAAGCACTGTGGGTAAACCAACCGATAGAAATATGTTATTTCTTAAACACTTGAGAATGTTCTTGCAATTTTATTGGTTCTTGCCCGTGTGATATGACACGATATCACACACCTTGCGCGTGCGTGTCGACGCGATACTCGTACGCGCTATTTGAACCAATCGGAATGTGCATAGCAACAACAGGACTGATCGATTCTAAGCCCTAGGTAATGCCTTGTAAAATATAGGATTTAATTTGGTTAAAATTTGGTATACTTATGATTAATATATTTATTTTCATTGAAATGTTTAAGAATGAGAATAAAGGTATTGTTTTTAGCCGCTGTCGTGCATCTATCGTCTCATATTTTTGGCGTAAAACAACTCGGCTTCGCCTCGTTGTTTTACTTAAAATAATGATGTCGCCCGTGTTATATGAGATGCACTCCAGCGGCTAAAAACAATACCTTTATTCTCTAAGTATAGCCTGTCGGCACACTTTTCACACCCTGTTGACAGCTCTGTCAATAGGAGATCAGCAGGGGATAATTCGGATGATTAGTGGTTTTAGATGAATTCCTTTTTCGTAGAAAACCAGGACTATTATGTCCTCCCTATGTAAATAAATAAATGTAGATATTTATATAGCGCTTTATGCCGTAAACAGCCTCAAAGCGCTTTACATTTGTTGCGCCGTCATTAGAATATGTCGGAACCACGTTTGCAGCCTACAAGTGGCGCAGGGTCCATCAGTACAACGACTGTGACTACCCCTAACAGCTTCCCATTGCACCTGGGTGGGGTGAGGCAAGCGAGGCAAAGTGCCTTGCCCAATGGGGCAACATGGTGGAACCGTGGAATCGAACCCACGTACGTCGAGCAAGCTCCCAAACTATGAGTCCAAGGCCGTAACCACTGATCCACCGTGTTTAATCTACCTTCAAATTTATGTCAAATATAGTCTATACCCAACAAACACAAAACGTTTCAACATAATTCGCAAAAGGTTATAAAAGGTTGTCAGAAAACGTTTAAATGTCGGGTTATATATAGGGTACATTAATGGTATAAAACGTTTTCATAACATTAAATAACATTTGTTGGTAATTTACTGCACAGCAAACACAAATGTTTTACAGAAAACATTTAAATGTCGGGTTATATAAAGGGTATAAAAACGTTTTATTAACATTCCAAAAACATTTGTGAAAACTTGGTACAAATCATTCTAAACAGAATGTTATTTTGGGGTTGAAAACATATTTTGCAAAAAATGTTTGCCCAAAATATTTACAATAACGTTTTTAAAATGTTTTCACGACCTTTATATAACCCGACATTTAAATGTTATTAAAACGTTTTGTAAAAAACATTTAAGAACATTTCTGTGTTTGCTGGGTGCAAATATTTTAACATAATGTTATTTAGGTTGACAACATATTTGGCAAAAATGTTTGCAAAAATAGTTTACAATAACATTTTTTGAAAACATTTCAAAATATTGTTGTAGTGTGTTTTCATACAAAACGTTTTAAAACGTTATCATGACCTTTATATAACCCGACATTTAATGTTATTAAAACGTTTTTACCTAAACCAAAAGCCAAAATATAACTTATTTAAAACGTTTTTAAAACGTTTTTGTGTTTGCTGGGTAGTCACTGCTTTCATGTTTGCCATTAATACGGTTTATCTCTTGTATTTCGCAATAATTATGCTTTTTCCTCAAATGCAAAACTCTGAATTTTAAAGTGTTCTAGTTTGATTGCAAATAGTCGAATACGTATTTGACATATAAATCCGAGGTTATAGATAATAATACTGTGATATCTCTGGTTACCTACTCTGTATTATTTAAAAGGAGTTTAATTTCGGTCTGTTCAAAGTAGGAACAATGGTTCTAACCCAAAGGCAGATACGAAAAGTTGCATTTCTATGACAAAAGTAGCAAATGGAGCGAAGGACCTGGCTCTTTGACATTATACTTACTCTTTCCGCCGGAGGCTCCTCCGTAAGAAGACTGATAACAGTAGTTACTACGCAGGATACAACAGCCACCATGCAATTATAGTACAGATAATGAACTTTGTATACGATAGGAGGTCGAGTTTCTGGTTCCCCACAAGGTGGAGCGGGATATATGATGTCGAGAATCATGCGGGTTACACCCATAGCACACCCGCAAACGAGCCCCCAAAATGCGCCCTGAAATAAGTACATGATTCACGCATTAGAAAAGTGCGATCTGGATACGATTATAGTTTAACATGTTGAAGTCGATTATGTGCTTAAAGCATACATAAGTACCGCTTAACGCGCTTTATTCTTTTTGCTGAAAGCCTAAGCGGCAATAAAGCGTAATTTTAACTTAATGCTCTGCGTGCTAGCCATGCGCTTCAATGGAAAAAGTTTTGAAATATTTTCTCAAAATTTCAAGAGCTATCTTCAGAACTACTGAACCAATAATAGGCTTGCTTGTACTCATTTTAATGCATTTTCCATGCTGATTCCAAATATGGTCATGAAAATTTACATTTCTGAAATTTTTGAATTTAAAAAAAATTTGAAACATGTCGTCTGCAGTCGACACCCGCGTGAAGAGAATTAACCTTTTTGAAACAGACTCATTCTAATTCTAATAAATTGTTCTCAGCGTTTAACCAGTATATGCCAGATGTTTTATAATTGTACCAAAATAGCGAAATAAAATTGGTTGAACTGATCCTATGAATCATTTTCAAATAGAATGGTTTACTAAATGTGCTTATTCAAAATCATTTTTCACCTAATTGCGTATAGGGCGTTTCCTGCTAAATAAGATGTAGCATACATGCCATTAAGGGGGTACTACACCCCTCGATAAATTTGTGTCTATTTTTGCATTTTTCTCAAAAACTAATAACACAGTGGTTACAAAAGTTACGTATATTATAGGGGCAAGGAATCCAATTACTACACTGGAATTTCAGTGACCCAAGAAAAGCGGTTCGTTATTTATGATAAGAAATAAGGTACCGCTAGGATGTACCTTATTTCCTATCATATATACTGATCCGATTGTCTTGAGTTACTGAAATTCCTTGCCCTATAATATACGTAACTTTTTGTTACCAGTGTGTTATTATTTTTGAGAAAAATGCAAAAATAGTCACAATTTACCACAGGGTGTAGTACCCCTTAATCATATTCAGATTATTCACACATGATGTTTGGATGGTTCTATTACACTGAAATGTGTTGAAAGTCGCACGTGTTTACTATGAATAGGAAATGCAAGATGCATTAATGTAATCTATAATAATAAAAGGCATGCGTAGTATTTAAATAATTATAGCTTAACACATTAGACTTGTAAATGTTCTAACCATTTCTACATGTTTTTGTTGACGCAAGTCTTGAGACTTAATTATACGGTGAATAATTCATGACCGTCACATGGTTGGTGTTTATGCAGTAAACTGATGATATGAATCAAAACAAGTGCTTCTGATGTAATACATATATTGTACATGTTGGACTGAAACCCCCGATAATAGATCAACATCAAACTAAACCGTATGCTTGCGTGTATTCACTAAGAATAAAGGATAATTTTGTTTTTGAAATGTATTTTATCATTTTTGTAATCTGGGCCATCTATTTCTATTTGAATAGAGAAATGTCCATGTAACTAATGTCAGGCTTACCCGCTCTTTGTGTTCCATATAAATGTGCTATTCCAGCTCAAATACATCATACACTCCCTATCGAAGACATGATATTATTAAATCTCTCACTGACTGGGACATATATTTTAAATATAGTCATCCATTCAGGTAACCCCATTGGACCCCCCCCCCCGGTGTGGAAGATTAAGGTCGTGTCTTCCATAGAGGGTGTACGTATATCAACGGGGATAGCCCATTTATATGGAGCACTAAGAGCGGGTAAACCTGGCATTAGTTACATGGACATTTCTCTATTCAAATATATATTGATGGCCCAGATTACAAAAATGATAAAATACATTTCAAAACAAATTGTCCTTATAGTTTATACTTTCATTGGATTTCAACTGAAATAGTCCAATGTACCACAGTATTCCTCGATACACATATGTCATGCGATCAAGCTAAATCAGTCGGAACTCGGTAATATTGATTTTGAGATACAGCCAAACAAAGGAAATATTTCCTTTTGTTTCCTTTTGTTTTGGACACTCTTTAATTGCCTATATCTTTGGATCTGGCTGTTCAATTTCAATGGGGTTTTCTGCAAAATGTAGCTTTGTAAATGCTTTTTACTATTCTATAAGAATCTGAAAATTTGTTATTTCCGAGTTCCGACTGATTTTGCTTGATCGCATCACATATGGGTACCCATATGGTAGAGAGAGGGAGAGAGAAATCTATTTCTTCCCTCTCTCCATCTGCCCCCCCCTCCCTCCTCTTTGTCTATTTCTCCATCTCTCATTTACATCTCACACATCCCCTCCCCACACCACGTCCACCACCATCGCCTCCCCACACCACGTCCACCACCATCCCTCCCCACACCACGTCCACCACCATCCCCTCCCCACACAACGTCCACCACCATCCCAAGTAATTACCATGATTACTTTGTTTTACCTTGGCAGATTAATAAATTCACAAACTTCTTTCCAAGTAAAAGGCAGTATGTGCCATGTTATTTACTTATAGATACTATCATTTGGCTTTTGTAAACACCACATTTTATAATATCTTATTTTGATTCACAGATACTGTTTCTTTCTCTTTTTTTTATTTTTTGCAATTTTTATTTGAGGGGAGCATCTTTTTTCTCATCGAATAAGTTCATCAGTGCTGATATAATTAATTAAATACCACATTTTTGTTGTACAAATCCAGAATTTTACTCACGTTTTAAACGTTTCATCTTCCGTGCGGAAGATTTCATCAGTAATGCGAATATGCACTGCACCCGACTTCGAGCAATCCTCCTACTCTCATCGCGATGACGGAACTTGGTCTTAGAGTCACGTATACGACCATCTATATACTGCAAGCAACAACGCACCCTGGGGATGAGAACAGGAGGATTGCCAGAGGTGGTACAACAGCTGATCATCGCAGGATTGATGAAATCTTCCGCACGGAAGATGAAATGTCTCAAACGTGTGTAAAATTCCGAGCTTTATAACAAAAATCTGATATTTAATTTGAGGGCAGCATTTTCATTTAGTTCCACTTGCCTTTTCATTAACTCGTCTCCAAGCCACTCCCATAACGAAGCAAATGAAAATAGGTGGTGCGAAATAAGACTGCAAAGATTGTATGTAAATAAATAGTTGACCACTCTGCGATGATTGGACGATAGGAATCCACAGTATGCTTATAGCCAGCAAAACAACAATAAACACCCTAAAGGATAATTGAAGAGAAAAAGCATAACATTTGAAAGTGCGCCAGTATTTAGAATGCTTTAACATTCTACGAAGATCTTCACATCTCCATAAATAATAACCCCTTCCAATTTTAAAGACTAATGTTGACCCAACAAAGTAAAACGCCGTTTAAACAACCTTGTTTTAATAACGTCATGAACGTGGGAACTGAACAACCAATTGCTTAAAAAGTTTAAAATATTTAAACACAACGGGTTGTTAAAGGGGCATTTCGTGATCCACAGCCTCATCCCCCCACTTTTCCCAAAAAAAGTTGAGATTTTTATACCACTGGATACCTCTGGCTACATAATGTTTATGTACCAAATATTTTTTGAACGAAATTACAACACATTGTCTATGGAGAAGTGTAATACACATAATCATGCATAACTCGCAAACGCAAAATCGGAATCAACTGAAATTTTGGAAATAAGCTTTTTCGTGGATATCTACTGAAAATGTCATAAAAGAGGATGCTAGGATCACGAAATCCTCCTTTAACATTGAGATAATCTTTGCAACTGGACTTACTGTTTTTGTTGACTACAGTATCACGTCATATCTCTGACGCTTCATCAGGCCTAGTGATGTGAATTGGCTCTGTGTTATTGACCTGTGACGTCACGGTGGTAGGAGTGACGTCACACTGGAGTCGCCGAGGAATTTTCCTGATCGTTGGTTCGTAGCTGTGAGGCAGGTTGTGGCGTAGTCCCCCTCGGCGACTCCAGTGTGACGTCACTCCTACCACCGTGACGTCACAGGTCAATAACACAGAGCCAATTCACATCACTAGGCCTGATGAAGCGTCAGAGATATGACGTGATACTGTAGTCAACAAAAACAGTAAGTCCAGTTGCAAAGATTTATAACCTAATCTAACTTTATTCAACTACCTGGATGATTGAAAATATTCATAGATAAAAAGTTGTTTAATTATTTGTAAGCAACAACTGTACAGATTTCCATATGAGCCAGGATTTTATTCCCGAGATACTTGCATTGGTTTTTTCATTGGATACTATGCTTTTATTTACACATTTATACTCTAAAGATTGACTAGTTATCATTATAGACGAAAGAGCTAAGGTATTAATGTATCAACAATCAGTTGAAATGAAGTGGTATATAAAGTTAGCTCCGATCATTTTACTTATTTAATTCATTTATTCAAACACGTTTAGAACAATGAATAAATTCTATTCAAGATGAAAAACACGCGAAATATTGTGCAATATTTACTGAAACAATAATACATTCGATATTGGACGCTACAGCACATGAATCTGAATATAAATATATAATTGATTTATTCTTTGACGCTTCTATTGAAACTGAAATTCATAGGCTTAGATCCGGGGGGATCCCCTCAATATTTTGCTAGGGGGTGGCCCATACAATCATTCCCCCTCACCAAATGTTGACGCCTGTTTGTGGGTTTCTGACCAAAATTAACCTCATATTTGACCATTTTTTAGCCCGCAAAATGCTCATTTGTGCGTACTTCGCGAGTACTTATTCCACTTTTGCACCATATTTCATCTGTGTCAATATGACAAAATATTTCACTCGCATTTGAACTTATTCTGTCGCCAAAAGGTGCTGGATTCACAATACTTTAAGATTTTTTTTTTCACCATCCCCCCTATCAAAAAGAAATCTACGTTACTGCTGATGTATGTTGGTGTTGTCTACATGCCATAGACTACATCACGGAATACATTGCAAGTATGACTTCCACTTCTATAGCTCCCACAAAACCTGGAAAGAACGGCCGGTAAAGCACAAAGGTACTTCAGAAAAAGAGATTAATAAATCAACAATTCCCTCACGGCTTCAACCACCCCCCTGAACGCCTACACGCCCCCCCCCCCCCACACACACACACACCCCTACAGCCCAGCACATCCACCACACCACACACCCCCACCGCCGCACATCCCCCTCCCCTCAACAAGCCACATACCAACCCCAACACACCCCGCCCATCAATCCACACACAACCCCAACACACCCCGCCCATCAATCCACACACAACCCCAACAGACATAGCAAATAAGAAAGTATTTTTTGCAGCACAATACAAAAGTGACACCAGTGTTCGTTTTCCACGTTCAGGAGCGGCATCCGAAAACATTTATGTTGATTGATTGTGATATTGCACATTCTAACAAATAAACGCACCCCGCACACCCCACCCACCCCGCACACGACACACATCCAATTCAGCCCCCCCAATTGACGGTGCAAGAGTGATACTATGTGTTTTCAACATTGAGCATCTTCATTCAAAAAATGTCTGCAGTTGCCTAGTTGCCTATAATCGTGCAACATTGAAACAACAGGCGACCCCCTTTTTTCCTCTTCCTTTCTTTCTCTCTTCCTTTCTTTTTCTCTTCCTTTCCTCCTCTCCTTTCTCTATATCTTTCTTTCTTTCTTTTTTTCTTTCATCCTTTTATTCATTCTTTCTTTCATTCATACTTTTCCCTCCTTCTTTTACTTGTTTTCTTGTGTGTATTTTTGTACTACTACTTGTAAAAACAACCCTAAACTCATTATTGGTTTATAGATATTTACCTGCCCACAATCATTAACTCCGTATTGGTTGCATGACGTCGTATGCGCCGCCATGATATATCCATGGTAAAAATCGTGCTTACCTGCCCACAATCATTAACTCCGTATTAGTTGCATGACGTCGTATGCGCCGCCATATATCCATGGTAAAAATGGTGCTTCCACTATTAAATATGGAGGTGAGAGAACTCATGAGGGCGGCCATCATAACGGCTACCATCAAGCCACGTACACCTGCACAGATTTGGTAAATGTTTTTATTTGTTCAGAATTATTTCTTCAAATAATTCATTTGTTATGAGGCAAAAAAAAAGGGTTCGTCTCAAAGCTTGCGCGCGCGTTTGTAAAATCCCACGATTTGACAAAAAACAAATGCGGAATTTTTTTTTATTTCAAAAAAAATTTTTTTTTAGTTTTTTCCAGAAAAAATCGGCGAAAATCAGACTTTTTTCTCAAAATACCATGAAAAAAAGTCGGGAATAAAAAAAAAATAAAAAAAAATAAATCGCATTTCGCATTTGTTTTTAAATTTCTCGTGAGCTTTGAGACAAACCTTTTTTTTTGGCCTGACAGGGCTGACAAATCCTTGTGTAGGACTATTCCAGTTGAAATCCATCCACACACTATGTTTATTTTTAAAATTCTTGTCTTTAAAGCCGCTATAATATACATAAACTTTGTTACCAGTGTGTTATTATTTTTTGAGAAATATGCAAAAATAGTCACAAATTTATCAAGGGGTGTAGTACCACCTTAAAGCCAAGAATTTTAACAATAAACATAGTAAGTTACAGTAAAACCGCCAACAACAGATAACGATATAATCTATAATAAATTACTGAGTTTGGCGGATTGGTGAGGCTAAAAACTTTTACGGTTTTTTTTTTTATATCGGAAAACAGACTTTTGCTATGGGAAGAACAAGGTCGTCCGCACTTCGATAAAACGTCGAATTTTGTTTTTGTTTACGTTAAGGGGGTCAAATTAAGTCAATTAGTTTCAAAAGCACTGAAAGGGACTTTCGGCCTAATTCACCACCAACTACTCACCTATTGGGTTGCTGTTTAACATGAACACCCGCAGATCCTTTGTCTGGTCTGACATTGGGTCACTCATATCATTACACAGAAGATTCAATTAACATGTATTGTTTATTCAACTAATTTGTCAACATTAGCATGCATTCAGTGTTCAAAGGGTGACTGTTTTTATGGAGAACCTATTGTCAACAGTAGAGTGTTTGTTTATTGAATTAGTTTTTGATGCTTTTGTGTTGAAGGACCATTGAAAGAATCTCCAAATTCACTATATTAAACTCACAGGTAATCAGTGTCTGTGCAAAATATTTTGGACCAAGTTAAACGTAAGTGTTCTACAAAATTTGTTTTGATTGTTAATCCTGAGACTGCACTTCAAATTGCGCTGCACCAGGTGAAAACTTTCAAGATGGGGTGTAAAAAAATTAACTCAAAAACTGAAATTGCACCTGACCATTACCCCTGCCCAGAACATTAAAACCATATAAAATATCAGTACCGCAAAAGACGGTGACCACGAAAGACAGTGACCGCGAAAAACGGGCGACCGCTTGTAAGAAGAATAGAGCATACACAGATTTCTTAAGATCTATGACTAAATAAGTGGTTTAAGGTCACGGCCATTGGGCTATTCCAGAAAATAGATGCACACCCCCTATAGAGGAGTTCGGATATCCAGACTTTTTGACCAGTCGTGACTGTTGGAAATCCAGACTTTTAAAGTGCCCAAAGGCAAAAAATCCGGCAGAAAAATAGTTCAAAATCAGAAATCCTCAATTTGAGAGCTCATTTTCAACATTTCCGTGATTTTTCCTTCATTTGATTGGATTTCCAAGCTTTTTCCAGTAACATTGGCAACTGGAATTCCAGTCGTTTTCAGAAAGCAGACTTGGAAATCCGGACATTTCTTTGATTGAAAATTTACTCCTCTATAGGGGGTGTGCACTTATTTTCTGGAATAGCCCATTTACCTATTGGCATAAGTTCCAATACAAGCTTGCTGTAAGCAATGTTGGAACAACCAACTTCTGTTCCACACACTTCCTTGCATACTTCAGGATCTACGCAGGCTACTTCGTCTAAAATTTAAGAAAATAATGGTTATGTTCATAGATGCCATTTTTATCTTTGTCATTAGAACAATAATTTAATAACAATATCAAGTAAACTGTACACTAAATTCTTTTTCCGGTTTGATCGAGTAAATCCTTAGCATAAACTTTCCCTCATATCTCACACTAAGGCTTCACGATAACCAATTATTTGTCATATAGCTAAGGGCAGAATATGACACAATGTGGAATGAGTTATATATCGTTATGAATACGGCAGAGTGCCGAATACGCTAAATTGCTGTTCTGAGTAAACGGCGTTTGAAAATCTTTGTACCATTCCATTGGTCCTTCTAAAAATTTAGAACATTCGTGAGCACTCATTTGAAATGTATATTATAGAAGTGAATGTACACGAATTATTGGCAATACTTGCATGTTCTGAAATAATCGATATATCCCTCAAAACGCGTTTTAACAGCTATTCGGCTTTATGCTGTAGCCAAAATGTCTTTATCACTGCGCAGAGAGAGGTCGAATACGCATTCAACTACGTGTAAACCATAGCACGCATTCTTGATTTGGGGCTTTTGTCTAGAAATTACTGGTTGTCCTAAGGCTATGTAGACTTAACTTGCTATATAAGTTATAAATAGTCATCCCTGTAATATTTAGCAAAAACTGGAGGATTTTAAAGCAAAAATAACAATATTGGCCTATATTTTGCGTATGATTTTCCGGGATTTTCCAATTTCACAGGCGCACACTCACATTATTAACCCACAGCAATATCATGTGGGGAATGTTTGTACTTATTTTGTTATTACTGGAGAGAAGATACCTACAGCTATACGTTGGTATCAAATATATTAGTATAGGACATGTAATATAGAAAATTCGGGGTTTCCCGCTATACAATACTATAGATCACCATGATTTGTACAGCTAAGTATACGATTCGTCTCTCTGCCGAATTCATTTATCGCACTTAGGAGCGATTCGTCCAAATCAAAATTTCAATAACTACGTCGGTGAGTAAGATTTGCCATTAAATTTTGGTGGAAATAAAAGATAACCTGAAACATAATCATAAGCATACAAAAACTCAATTTGCTCAAAATTCTCGATTCGTCACTCTGCCGAATTCATAACGAATATTAAATATAATGTCCCTCTATGAAATCTGAAAAGTACCTGGCAATTGATGGTCAAATGGGAACGTGAGTTTCGAGTTTTATGATAGGGACACTATTTAACCACAGAATGGAGCAATGTATGTTCATATTATTTTTTA
Source organism: Amphiura filiformis (assembly GCF_039555335.1). Lineage (NCBI taxonomy): Eukaryota > Metazoa > Echinodermata > Ophiuroidea > Amphilepidida > Amphiuridae > Amphiura > Amphiura filiformis. Next base: position 70,307,123 of record NC_092634.1, on the reverse strand, counting down.
GTCCAGTCCATGCATTTAGTCCAAGTGGCAAAGATAAATATTTCAAGTTGCATGCAACATAGTTTATTTCATCCATAATCAAAGATACGCACAACCAAATGCCAAATACATGCAATTACAGGCAGGGAATCACTTAATCCTAACGTCCTAAGTGTTTTTGGCGAATGGAAAGGAAAGAAGGAAGAAATAAAGAGAGAACATGAACAAAGAAGTTATTTTGGTGGGTAATCGAAATCGCCCGGGGGGGTCACTCCCATTGTGGCCTGTACACCATCCGCGATAATCAACTTTTGAAAAGCACCCTAAACAAGGATTTTAACCCTTGGCTAAAACAATACCCTAAACAGGGATTTTATTCCCTGCATCAAATTTCATACCCTAAATTTCATTTCCGCGTACTAGCAATTGCAATTTTGCTACCCTTTTTTCCAATATTTCATGTTTTTGACACCCTAAACGCGTTACGCGCGTATCGTGCATATCCACGAAAAACTACCCTTTTTACGCGTTTTCATTATCGCGGATGGTGTACAGGCCCCAATGGGAGTGACCCCCCGGGCGAAATCGAGACCCCTAGCGTCCCAAGCATAAGGTCGGCGACCGGTAGCCACGAGTGTTTCGATGGCCCGTCCAACGAAACCGTGCCTATAATTATATCACTTAAGATTATTGCGTCATCGCATACGTGTGATGCATGCATACGCGGGGGATATTATGTTGTAGCGTTTAGTGTTATCACTAGGATCCACAACATGCTCATCTATCAAGGCACAGTTCTTTAACCCCAATACAGTTGCAGATTCATTTAATGACCTTTGAAAATTTGGGTACACAAACTCATACTCTGCAACTTGAGGTCAAATTTTGCACTATGATTGTTTAATTGAGGTTATTGAACTATGGCATTGGGATGAAGCCATTGTGGTCCATAGTGTATGGTAATTGGCTGTCAAATGTTAATGTCCAGTTGCGAGTTTATGACATGCACACATGCTGCCCATTCTATCACAGAGCTTTAATTAAGGTAATAATATTAGGGTGCATGTAACGTAATTGATGCCATCGTTACCGTGGTTACATGGCGGTGACATGTTGTTGTGCTCACATGGTATATTGCTTTTAGGTGTGTGAAGAAGATACGGGTTTCCGGGACGCGTCATTTTTTTCTGAAACCTGGCATAATGGGCCGCTGCAATCATAATCGGCCACAATACACCTATAATTGAAGACCGACTTAAAAAAGACTAGTTTGCGTATGACGTCCTGTCAACCAGACCAAAAACGCCGTACTGCGCAGGTCAGCAACCATACACACCGCACCTCTGCCCTGACGTCAGACGCAAACTAGTCTTTTTAATTCGGTCTTCAATTATAACCTTTAGGGTTTGCGTTGCGGTCGTCCTTTATGGTTGCAGGAAATAAATACGCTTCCGGATCGGGCTTATGATGGGAAGGCATAAAAAAGATTCGCTGTACATGTATATACTTGCGAACTCCTAACAGCATTGTATAATTGAGAAGTCTCCCAATAGGTATCGAGGGTAAACTTGAAAACAAAATGCCTAAATACAACTGGTAGGGAATTGCTCGAGGTTTAACACTCTTCACGCGGGTGTCGACTGCAGACGACATGTTTCAGAAATTTTTTTAAAATTCAAAAATTTCAGAAATATTTGGAATCGTCATGAAAAATGCATTAAAATGAGTACAAACAAGCCTAGTATTGGTTCAGTAGTTCTTAAGATAGCTCTTGATATTTTGAGAAAATATTTCAAAACTTGAACTTTTTCCGTTGAAGCGTTGAAGAGCACTGGAGAGGGGTGTTATTTTGTCAATATCAACATACCTGGAAATAGGACTCTACTGATCATACCCGGGATTATGATGAGATACATTGGTAGTAGCTTGAGATAACCAGCAAGAATGGCTCCACCCTTTGCATGGGTCACATTCTTTGCAGCTAATGCACGTTGTACTATTACCTGCGGGGTAAACAAAATACGTTTCACCTTGCGTTCAAGTTCAAAAAAAGGTTCGGAGCTTTTAAAAACATTTGAAACATTCTATTCTTGGTCCTATGCTGACACCCGGTGCCGACATCATCAAATCTTTTTCTTAAATTCTTCTCCTAAATTTTCTGTTCTTCATCTTCATCTTCATCTTGATCTTCATCTTCATCTTCATCTTCATCTTCATCATCATCTTCATCTTCATCTTCATCTTCATCTTCATCTTCATCTTCATCTTCATCTTCATCTTCATCATCATCTTCATCATCATCTTCATCTTCATCATCATCTTCATCATCATCTTCATCATCATCTTCATCTTCATCTTCATCTTCATCTTCATCTTCATCTTCATCTTCATCTTCATCATCATCTTCATCTTCATCTTCATCTTCATCATCATCTTCATCATCATCTTCACCTTCATCTTCATCTTCATCTTCATCTTCATCTTCATCTTCATCTTCATCTTCTCCTCCACTTAATCTTCTTCTTCTCTGCTACCTCTGCAATTCTGGTTTTGAGATGGTAGTATACAAATGATATAGTTAAATGCCTTCACCTGATCAGTGCACCAGTACCAAATCCCAATGACCATGATCCCCATAATGGTCCCAGGCCATGGCTGATCAGAATCCACAGGATCGCGCATTATATTAAACGAATCCATCCTAGGTACACCACACCCTGTCTCCGTATCGTTAATGTGGGTACTGGGTATAGCTTGCATATATTTGATTTTCAGTTCTTCGTAACCCCCTACTTTGGCATAACCTGCATTAGAAGTGTAATAAAGGGTTAGGTAGCCAAAAATGCAATACCGTAAAACCCCGTCTACAAGCATATAGTGTGCTTCTGATGAAAGCTACATTAATCCAGTCGCCATTATGGAGTTTGAGCAAATAAATTACGGATCCAAGCATATACAAACAAGTACTATTTTAAGACCGATCAATTGCATTGGTATATTAACGCTTGCTTCGAATTAATTAAGCTTTTATAAAAAAAACAACACTATATATGCTTGTAGACGGGGTTTTACGGTACCGTCAAGATTCGCCTAATGCCGCATATGGGCCATATGGGCCGCCTAATGGCGCGTATGGGCCATATGGGCTCCCTTGGCATTGTACTGGACTATATAGCACAAACTGAAAATGCCCTCCTGTAAAAATCATACCAGCAAACCAGGGCATGGATCCTTAATTCTTATTGGGATTTTCTATTTACGTGAAATGAACCCTGAGGCAAAGGAGCATGATGTGCGCTATTAGGCGAATCTTTACGGTATAACACTTGTTTTAATACAGAAGAATAAAATGATTGTATGTCACAGGTACATTACAAATTAGCATACAGTCGGCACAATACATATGGTAGTAATTCACGACACTTGACCTTATAGCCAAATAAGGGTCGATTTGGAAAATCAAAGTGATTATAATGACAGCAAGTATTTGTATAATCTAAGATATCATTGACGACAAATTCAAAAGTTGCAATGCTATTGATTTTAACACATCATGCATATCGTGAGCTTTCAAATTTCCGTCAACAAGTATGTCATATGTAGGGCCTACATTATAAAACCAGAAATTAGCATAGAGTAAATATTGGTTTTGAGTGCATCCATTTGCCTTTTTTGTGCTTAATGTTTTTTTCTGTAATATTGTTCTCCTATTCACCTGAGGAGCCTTAGGGCGATACAGACTGTAGTGAATCAACATAAAGTAATTTTACACATTCCCTCTTTTTGTATATCTTTCTCTCCAAGGATTGCATCTTTACTTTCACTTTAATATTACATAACGTTTCGCAAACCTTTCGTTTGACATCAATACAAATGTTGCTGAAATTGATTTTTATGTGCAAGTTTATGCTTGATGTGTTTGTGTTTGGTCCGTCTTTTGATCGTCGGTGTCTTTCAGTCATACAGTTAAACATGTAAATCTGGTAACAGTACACTTGTTGATTTGTGCATTTTTTTATATTACAATCTTTTACACCTTTTTTACAATGTTGGTTGTCTAGCTATATAATGCAACATTTGCTTACTGATTCCGGTTAATGCAAATCCTCCGATGACCATAATGGTTGTTTGAAGTGTGTCGGTGTAGATGACAGCGGCAAGGCCACCTACATCAAAGAATACACCATTAGATTAGATTAGATTAGATTAGATTAGATTGAAAACTTTATTCACAGTCCATAACATCACAAACACATAGATAAAAGAATAGTGTCGGTGCCAAAGGCCTGACGGCCTGAGGGGGCATCACCTTTACATCGAGAACGTTGTTTTGTTCTTGTTCTTATTTAACGAGAACGATTAAACAAAACCAGGTTCCAAGTTATTGGTTGGTGTTCTTGTTCGCGGAGAGTAACATGTATTTGGTTAAAGCCATAACAAACCTGATTTTTGGCATATTTACACATGTCCCAACTTACACCTAAATGGAATCTGCCAAATTTGTTGTGTTTGTAGGTCAACAGACATAAAGTCATATTTACACATGAGTCGAGAGAGACACTGGAGGTTAAGAGTCTCATGGCACAACACAATAGCACCATCGCCGGGGTTCGAACCCACAACCTTCCGATTATGAATCTGAGTCCCCCCCCCCGTGCCTTCTCAGTACCTTTTGAATAACCTTGGAAATTAGACCCTTTGAGCAAGCTTTATTCTGTGCAAACAACGAGAGTGAAAACATCAACAACAAAAATGAATCATGTTCGTGTACGCTACGGCCGTTTTCATTACGTTTTTTAATTCGTCACTTTTCATGAGAGAGTACTTACCAGTAATTGTATAGATACCAGTTATGGAGAGTAATATCACTATGGAAACATAGATGTTCCAATCAAATGCTTGTTGAATAAATACTGCTCCAGCGAAGATGTCAACCTTAAGTAACAAAATATAACACCGATCAAAATATATTTTCACTAATATTATAAGTATCGCACTCAATAATTATTTTTCATTTCATCATTTGTTTTGATCAAATCACATCTGATGACCTGACCCCAGATGAAAATTCACGTGCAATAGAATGATTTGAGTAGGCACCAATAGTCGCGACTAATTTAGGGGTATTGAAACAAACACTGACCACGCGTGGATCAAGACCGACGGATTAATCCAACAATGCTAACTGCATGCAAATACGACAATGAAACCAATGGTTCAAGAGACGGAGTAAATACAAACACATGGATAAACTTGCACATAAAAACAATTTCAGCAACATTTGCATATGTCAAACGAAAGGTTTACAAAAGTTTATTATATATATTAGTCAACTTTCACCAAGTCATAATCGAAAGCCGCTACAACCCTAATAGAAACAATGAGATAATGAGATATGACTCGTCTATAGCAAATGCGCGAGCGCACAAAAATCACTCAACTTGATAAACCTATAAAGCAATTTTAATGAAACTTAAAAGAGATCGCCATGTCAAATCCGTGACGGTGTTAATATAAATGTAAGCCGAGGGCCGAATTTACCATTGGGCGGGCCAGATGGGCCCGTGTATGATTGATGGGGCCCAAAATTGCCGTGCATCTTCCCTTTTAGCCCGAAAAACACAAATTGGGTGAAATTGCAAAATTGCAATGTTAACATTGTACAGGGCCCCCAAAAAGATAAGTCCGGCCCTGAATATCTTACCGATATTTTAGTAAATATGTACAAGAAGAGAGCCAAGACGGACATGAATAATCTCAAACGTTGACCACCGTATCTCTTCTTAAGATATTCTGGCATTGTGTACACCTAAAATGAAATAGCATGGTGAAGAAGAGGTAACAATTGTAAACAATAACATTGCTAACTCCGAGAGTGAAATAAACAATCGTAGCCACATCGACTTTACATTATTATTATGTGGGGAAAATTTAAACAAATAAAACTTAATTCATTCATTGAAATTGATTACTAAGTAATTAAAAGATAAATAAATAAATTAAAGGGGCATTTCGTGATCCAGCCTCATCCCCCCACTTTTCTCAAAAAAAGGTGAGATTTTTATACCACTGGATACCTCTGGCTACATAATGTTTATGTACCAAATATTTCTTGCAGATTAATTCGTTTAGCAAAAATATCGCCAAATTTGAATTTTGTTCTGGTGCACCAGAACGAAATTACAACAGTGGCCTATGGAGCAGTGTAATACACATAATCATGCATAACTCGCAAACGCAAAATCGGAATCAACTGAAATTTTGGGAATAAGCTTTTTTCGTGGATATCTACTCAAAAATGTCATAAAAAGAGGATGCTAGGATCACGAAATCCTCCTTTAAATAAATAAATAAATAAATAAATAAATAAATAAATAAATAAATAAATAAAATAATTCATTAATATTTAATTATTTAATTAATTAATTAATGAATTAATTCATAATTAAATAATGAATGAATTAATCAATCAATCAATCAATCAATTAATTAATTAATTAATTAATTAATTATTAATTAATTAATATCAACACAGGCACTTACCCCAGCTGAGACATAAACAGGCAGGAAAACCCAACCCAGGAACACGAGTGCAAAGACAGACTGATAAAAAACAAATGAATGTTATTAAGTTCATGTACCGATTCATGGTAGATAATTATTCGTATCTATATTTTTGCTAATGATATCTTCTAAATTCCCCCTCATCTTAAACATATTTTTGTCATAATCATATTCTATAATCCAGTTTCATTATTGTCAATTCTTAAACACTTGAGAATGTTCTTGCAATCTTATTGGTTCTTACCCGTGTGATATGACACGATATCACACACTTTAGCGCGTGCGTGTCGACGCGATACTCGTACGCGATATTTGAACCAATAGGAGGTGCATTAGCAACAACCGGACTGATCGATTCTAAGCCCTAGGTAAATCCTTGTAAAATGTAGGATTTAATTTGATTAAAATTTGGTTTATTTATGATCAACTGAATTGAAGTGTTTAAGAATGAGAATAAAGGTATTGTTTTTCGCCGCTGTCGTGCATCTATCGTCTCATATAACACGCGACATCATTATTTTCGGCGTAAAACAACTCGGCTTCGCCTCGTTGTTTTACTTAAAATAATGATGTCGCCCGTGTTATATGAGACAATAGATGCACTCCAGCGGCTAAAAACAATACCTTTATGCTCTAATTAGAAAATGAAACACCGCGAAATCTCGGGAACAATCAATCGTCTTATAAATTAGAAACCAACTATTGGGTAGTAAGTAAGGACTTACCATAATTTCGTAGGCTCCGACCGCAATACCAGAAGTAGCACCTGTACCTGCCAGACCAATGAAATGTCCTGTACCTATGTTACTCGCAAATAGAGAGGCACCCACCTGTAATTAAAGTAAACATACACTATGGACCACAATAGCATCATCCCAATGGCATAGTCCAATAACCTCAATTACATAATCATAGTGCAAAATCTGACCTCAAGTTATAGCGTATGAGTATTTGTACCCAAATTTTCAAAGGTCATTCAATGAATGTACAAATGTATTGGGGTTTAGGAACTGTGCCTCGGATAGATGAGCATGTTGTGGATCCTAGTGATAACGCTATAAAATCTTACAAAGTAAGCTACTGATGCCATTGTCCAATCACCCTGAGTCATATACGCACCGAATCGCTGGCCGGCCAGCGAAACCCCCGTGGCATGAGGTCGGACTGGTCGGTCATCCGAGGGGTCCCAGGGTCAATTCCATGGGGTACCGAGTCAAATATTTGTTCACCTTCTCTCCTTTTTCGTTCCTTCTCTGTCTTTCGATACCAAAAACATGGTCCGCGTTAGGGTTAAAGCCATATTATAACATTTGCTGAGGAGGGCGCCCTCAATATTTTTAAAAATTCTGTTTTTTACACGAGTGATATGTACTTTAGTAAACTAACATACCCTACAAAAATCAAGACTTGAGGTGCTGTAGTTTTGTCAAAATCCGAGATTTTGAATAAATCGTCTTATGGGTGGAAATAAACGTCTTATGGGGTTTTTTATAATTTTTTTAAATAGCGATTTTCTTTGTATTGCCTCATCTGTTTAGGCCCAAATTAAAAGAGGACATATCTGACAGTGAAAACTAACATTTTTTAACAACAATTTACAATGCTATTTCTTATGGAAATGTTATAATATGGCTTTAACATTCATACTAGTACTATTAACAACAACAACAACTAGACATTGTGCTCACAGAGCACGGCCCTTAGCCAGTGTTGTTGATCTTTTTATGACTTTTGACCTAGAGTTGTTCATGCGACATTTGTACCACCAGCCTATGGTTCATAGTGGTGACGACATTGTAGGGCTACTATGTAACTTACGGGAGCAGCAGCATTTTGAAAAGGGGAAAGAAAGAAGAAGAATCGGACAGAAAGAGAAGACCTAGCTTAGCTAGGTACATACACAGATATCCTTGGAAGGCTCTGTAAAGATTGTTTACCTATCTTTACAAAACCTGGCAAGGACATACCTATTCTTACTATAATGTATACTTTAAAGTACACATGATGAGGAATGATCAGCCCAATTATTATTTTACATGGCTCATTGAACCACAATGGGCTTGTAAGGACTATAATATATCTTTGCTATAAATGGATGATATATTTGTATGCAAATATATCATGGGGTAGACTGCTTTGCATTCCTTTTTTGAACAATTCATACCATTCCATGCATTAAAACACAACACATCCACATCCCCAGTGACTGCCCTGCCCAGAGAAAACAGGATAGATAGCTGTTGGATCAGAACAGGATTGGTGGATTTTCCATGGTGGGATTAGAGGGATAATAAATGTAAATGGTCTACTACAGTAGACTATTCATGGGTGGTCATATCCCCCCCCCCAGTCAATTATAGTGAAAATTACGTTTTTGGTCATCGTCCGTAAGTGGAAGAACTTTGACCGCAAATGATCACGTGACATTTGTGGCACCACCCAATGGTCCTAGTGCTCAACTATGGTCAACATGGCAAAAAGCATATGGCTACGATGTCCGATTTCAGGTATTTGGTTACATGCCGGAAATGACCCCTAAATGACCTTTGACCCCAATTCTGTGTACAACTTTTAGACAATAGCAATAGACGATGCATGTGTGCAAGTGATGTCACGGTGCTATGTAGTATGGGGAAGGGGTAGCATTTTAAGTGAAAAACACGTTTTGGGCTATAATGACCTTGACATGACATTTGCGCCCGACATTTTCACGTGACATTTGTGGCACCCCCCAATGGTCATGATAACTAAATTTCGTCAAAATTGACAAATGCATATTGCTACGATGGCTCATTATATGATTGGTAGAAAGAAAGAAAGAAAGAACTAGAGCAACTGTGCCCTTTGCAAGGGCACGAGGTAAGTTAGGCGTATGACTGTGATGACATCATTACGCAGCAATACTGTGCAACGTTAAATTTGACCCGACCTTTGTCTTTGGTTGACCTTTTCGGTTTCATATTCTGAGCAACGTTAAATTTGACCTCGGATGACCTTTTCGGTTTTACACTCCCCAAGTGTTAGGGATCATTTGCCGCAAGTTGCAGCCTGATCGGAGCAACTTTAAATTTGACCTGACCTTTGACCTCACATGACCTTTGCGGTTTCATACTTCCCAGGGATCATTTCTCCCGACTTACAGCCCAATTGGAGCAACTTCAAATTTGCCCTGACCTTTGACCTCACATGACCGTTGTGGTTTTATACTCCCCAAGTGTCAGGGATCATTTCCCCCGACTTACAGCCCAATTAGAGCAACTTAAATTTGACCTGACCTTTGACCTCACATGACCTTTGTGGTTTTATACTCCCCAAGTGTCAGGGATCATTTTCCCCGACTTACAGCCTACTTGGAGCAACTTCAAATTTGACCTGACCTTTGACCTCACTTGACCTTTGTGGTTTTATACTCCCCAAGTGTCAGGGATCATTTTCCCCGAGTTACAGCCCAATCGGAGCAACTTGTAATTTGACCTGACCTTTGACCTCACATGACCTTTGTGGTTTTATACTCCCAAAGTGTCAGGGATCATTTTCCCCGACTTACAGCCTAATTGGAGGAACTTCAAATTTGACCTGACCTTTGACCTCACTTGACCTTTGTGGTTTTATACTCCCAAAGTGTCAGGGATCATTTTCCCCGACTTACAGCCTAATTGGAGCAACTTCAAAATTGACCTGACCTTTGACCTCACTTGACCTTTGTGGTTTTATACTCCCAAAGTGTCAGGGATCATTTTCCCCGACTTACAGCCTCATTGGAGCAACTTCAAATTTGACCTGACCTTTGACCTCGCATGACCTTTGTGGTTTTATACTCCCAAAGTGTCAGGGATCATTTTCCCCGACTTACAGCCTAATTGGAGCAACTTCAAATTTGACCTGACCTTTGACCTCACTTGACCTTCGTGGTTTTATACTCCCCACGTGTCAGGGATCATTTTCCCCGACGTACAGCCCAATTGGAGCAACTTTAAATTTGACCTGACCTTTGACCTCACATGACCTTTGTGGTTTTATACTCCCAAAGTGTCAGGGATCATTTTCCCCGACTTACAGCCTCATTGGAGCAACTTCAAATTTGACCTGACCTTTGACCTCACATGACCTTTGTGGTTTTATACTCCCAAAGTGTCAGGGATCATTTTCCCCGACTTACAGCCTCATTGGAGCAACTTCAAATTTGACCTGACCTTTGACCTCACATGACCTTTGTGGTTTTATACTCCCTAAGTGTCAGGGATCATTTTCCCCGAGTTACAGCCCAATCGGAGCAACTTGTAATTTGACCTGACCTTTGACCTCACATGACCTTTGCGGTTTCATACTCCCCAAGTGTCAGGGATCATTTTCCCCGAGTTACAGCCCAATCGGAGCAACTTTAAATTTGACCTGACCTTTGACCTCACATGACCTTTGTGGTTTAATGCGGTCATATTTCAACATTTTACTTACCCCTCACCCCCTTATTCACCATTATTGCGTCATCTGTAGAAACTATATAGTGGGATTATTGATTTTCATATATGCATCATGGGAAGGCGTGATGCAGTTTTAGCCAAGATATCACCCCCCCCACACACACACACACACACCCACACCCTATAGCCATCAGTGGAAATGATGTAGCTGTTTATATCTAGCATACAGGCATCACATCACAAGTTACACTCAAGATATGTAACAAAATTGGCATCTGAACATACCTCAGTTTGTTTCGTGTGAATCGCCCACTTGGGGTTTCATACACCCCAACTGGGCTGTTCCAGTTGAAATTCATACAACCTCTCCGGAAGACATTCTCTTAATCTCCCACACAGGGTGTGTGAATTTCGAATGGGCCTACCTCAATGGGTGACTCCATTTGTAATATTCACTCCCTGTGTGGACGATTCCAGTCATGTCTTGCATGAAGGGTGTATGGATTGCAGTTGGAATAGCCAAAATTTACACGTTTTGATGTATGGATTGCAGCTGCAATAGCCAGGCAGCGACTGGTATGATAGAGCCGGCAACTTGTGAAACCGCCCGGCCGTATGACATTTTCCACACGGTTGACGATGGAAATATACTGAATTTAGAGAATGCACGGCATTCACCACCTGGCAATAGACGAATCCAGACGAAGTTTTACACGTTTTGAAGCACAGACAGCAGAACCATTGCTTGTTTATCAAAACACTAGACTAGATGTCTCCATGTTTTGCCCCTAATTATAATGGGGGGTGCGGCACATATGAGGCAAAAATTACCATTTTTGACCCCTGTGACCCCTGGATGACCTCCGATATTAAAACTTTTTAAGACTTTTGTAGCCACTGACCCAATACGGCTTGCCTATGCGTTTGGTCGAAATCCGATCACGGATGTAGCACTAGTAGTCAATTGTGAGAAAGAAAGAAAGAAAGAAAGAACTAGAGCAACTGTGCCCTTTGCAAGGGCACGAGGTAAGTTAGGCGTATGACTGTGATGACATCACACAGCAATACTGTGCAACGTTAAATTTGACCCGACCTTTGTCTTCGGTTGACCTTTTCGGTTTCATATTCTGAGCAACGTTAAATTTGACCTCGGATGACCTTTTCGGTTTTACACTCCCCAAGTGTTAGGGATCATTTGCCGCAAGTTGCAGCCTGATCGGAGCAACTTTAAATTTGACGTGACCTTCGAACTTGGATGACCTTTCCAGTTTCATACTTCTCAAGTGTCAGGGATTATTTTCCCCGAATTGCAGCCCAATCAGAGCAACTTTAAATTTTACCTGACCTTTGACCTCGGATGACCTTTGCGGTTTAATACTTCCCAAGTGTCAGGGATCATTTCCCCGACTTACAGCCCAATTGGACCAACTTCAAATTTGACCTGACCTTTGACCTCACATGACCTTTGCGGTTTCATACTCCTCAAGTGTCAGGGATCATTTTCCCCAATTGCAGCCCAATCAGCAACTTTAAATTTGACCTGACCTTTGACCTCGAATGACCTTTGCGGTTTAATACTTCCCAGGGATCATTTCCCCCACTTACAGCCCAATTGGAGCAACTTCAAATTTGCCCTGACCTTTGACCTCACATGACCGTTGTGGTTTTATACTCCCCAAGTGTCAGGGATCATTTCCCCGACTTACAGCCCAATTGGAGCAACTTTAAATTTGACCTGACCTTTGACCTCACATGACCTTTGTGGTTTTATACTCCCCAAGTGTCAGGGATCATTTTCCCCGACTTACAGCCTAATTGGAGCAACTTCAAATTTGACCTGACCTTTGACCTCACATGACCTTTGTGGTTTTATACTCCCCAAGTGTCAGGGATCATTTTCCCCGACTTACAGCTCAATTGGAGCAACTTTAAATTTGACCTGACCTTTGACCTCACATGACCTTTGTGGTTTTATACTCCTAAAGTGTCGGGGATCATTTTCCCTGACTTACAGCCTAATTGGAGCAACTTCAAATTTGACCTGACCTTTGACCTCACATGACCTTTGTGGTTTTATACTCCCCAAGTGTCAGGGATCATTTTCCCGAGTTACAGCCCAATCGGAGCAACTTGTAATTTGACCTGACCTTTGACCTCACATGACCTTTGCAGTTTAATGCGGTCATATGTCAACATTTTACTTACCCCCCCCATTATTTACCATTATTGCGTCATCTGTAGAAACTATAAAGTGGGATTATTGATTTTCATAAATGCATCATGGGAAGGCATGATGCAGTTTTAGCCAAGATATCACCCCCCCACACACACACACACACACCCCACCCCCAACCAGTTCCGATACATTTCTTCAAGAAAGAAGAAAAGTACGTGTGTGCAGTACCAGTGCAGCACAAAAGCTTTTATAGTACTAATACCACTGCATCACTAACCTCACAATATTCAGATCAAATCTGATTGAATGAAGTCATTTCCCACAATAGCCTATTTCACAACCACATGTAATAGCTTCTAATACCATTGCCATCTCTACATGTACATGTACAAACAACTGCAATCACACCTATTTAAAGACATGACTATCTCAAGCAATGCATAATACTGTTGTAGCTGTTTATATCTAGCATACAGGCATCACATCACAAGTTACACTCAAGATATGTAACAAAATTGGCATCTGAACATACCTCAGTTTGTTTCGTGTGAATCGCCCACTTGCGGTTTCACACACCCCAACTGGGCTGTTCCAGTTGAAATTCATACAACCTCTCCGGAAGACATTATCTTAATCTCCCACACAGGGCGTGTGAATTTCGAATGGGCCTACCTCAATGGGTGACTCCGTTTGTAATATTCACTCCCTGTGTGGACGATTCCCGTCATGTCTTGCATGACGGGTGTATGGATTGCAGTTGGAATAGCCAAAATTTACATGTTTTGATGTATGGATTGCAGCTGCAATAGCCAGGCGGCGACTGGTATGATAGAGCCGGCAACTTGTGAAACCGCCCGGCCGTATGACATTTTCCACACGGTTGACGATGGAAATTTACTGAATTTAGAGAATGCACGGCATTCACCACCTAACACTAGACCAATTGAGACGAAAATTTACACGTTTTGAAGCACAGACAGCAGAACCATTGCCTGTGGTTATCTCTTGTTTATCAAAACACTAGACTAGATGTCTCCATGTTTTGCCCCTAATTATAATGGGGGTGCGGCACATATGAGGCAAAACTGACCATTTCGGACCCCTGTGACCCCCTGGATGACCTCCGATATTAAAACATTTTAAGACTTTTGTAGCCACCTACCCAATACGGCTTGGGTATGCATTTGGTCGAAATCCGATCACGGATGTAGCACAAGTAGTCAATTGTGAGAAAGAAAGAAAGAAAGAAACAGCAAGAAAAAAATAAGTTAGGCTGCACGCCTAACTTAAACGCCTAACTTAAAGAAACAAACAGCAAGAAAAAAATAAGTTAGGCTGCACGCCTAACTTAAAGAAAGAAAGAAAGAAAGAAAGAATCAGAATCTAAGAAAAAGAGACCCTTAGCCAAATGCCATTTGGCTAAGGTAACAACAACAACAATATCTTCTCATTAGTTTAAATAAGCATCATTTCAATTTCAAATTCAATCGCTGGTTCTTCTTACACCAGAGGATGATTTAATCACTTCCCAGCAAGTCTTGCGGTTAGCAGAGCTGTGTGAGTGAACATGACACCACTACCCGCCCACTACATACACACGTGCATGGTTAAATTTGAATTTGGACAGATATATTTAAAACAAAAACACCTTCAAAAAGTTGGTCGATTTCACATTTTATGTTATCTACTGAAGGTGTGTATTATTATCCTTCATGCATACATCACTTTAAATCTGAAATCGACCAAGTAATAATGACACACGGGCAATTCTAAAACAACATCTTTTGCACAGAGTCCCGGGCACAGAGTTCACTGTGATTTGAAAAGTAAAGTGGCAGTTGAAACTCTAGTGATAACACTTTTACAGTGCATGATGGGGCTTCCTTAAATCATCCTCTGTTCTTACACTCACCGGAAACCATAGCATACTTCGTCCTGCAAGAAAGTAACCTTGGGCATTGCTACGATGAGACTTGTACATAGACTACAGATGCAAAGAAATTAAAAAGAACGATGAGACTTGTACATAGACTACAGATGCAAAGAAATTAAAAAGAACGATGAGACTTGTACATAGACTACAGATGCAAAGAAATTCAAAAGAGAGACATTTCCAATTCAATGAGACTTGTACATAGACTACAGATGCAAAGAAATTCAAAAGAGAGACATTTCCAATTCAATATAATTTTGGAATGTATGAGACATTTCCAATTCAATATAATTTTGGATTTTTTATTATCTTTTTATACACACAATTGATATGCCTATAAATCCCCTCCTATACAATATTCAGATATTCAAGGATACGAAAATCTTCCAAGCTTTTTAATCAGTGCAGTATTTATATGTAGTGAATGGTGAAACTTTTCGTCAAGACTAAATATTTTTAACAGGCACAAGACTTTTTTAAAAGCTTGGAGAGCGTCGAATCTGAGAAGGAGAAGCACCTTCGGGCTTTGACAATTGAGAAAAGGGAAAAAGCTAAACACTTTTTATGTTTATAATATGGTGACCGCACTGACCGGTCACCCTGCTGCCTTTGTGAAAAATGCATTTCTTATGCATTCTGGCTATGCATTATCATAATCACAGCTTGACAAACACTTTACAGACCAACTCAGTGATAATACCCGAATATTCATGAATGAACATACATGTACTTTATAACTCATGAACTTACACACTTATTTTCTTTCTAACAAGTGACCGATCTCGTTGTTTGCAAAGTTCACAAAGTGTCACTTGGTTTCTTTACATGTATAATTTTTAGTTTCGTGTAAACATTGACAAATATGCACTGATATAATCAGTGTTGGTGTTGCATATTGAAGATTGTTTTCATAGAATGGTATTCAAAGCGCTTCGCGCTTCTATACCTTAATACCTAGTATCAAAGACAAATCTATAGCATACATAATTTTATACAGTATGGAACAAACCAATATGCAGGATACAGGTAGTATGTTTGGATCTTCAGGTGTAAAGCCATAGGACATGTGATTCAAATGGCGGGCGGACGGCCCCCGACGGACAAACCTATACTGGGGTAACCCTCAAGTCAAGTAAGGGCGTACCTTAATCATTATAATACACACAGTATCGTAAAACAAAAAATAAAAAAGAGCCGGGAATACTTGCAGAATAGTTACCCTTACACTACACATTAACCCTAACTCTAAATGTCCTTAAGGGATCTGGAATGAGCGTTTTGAGCGTTTCGACAGTATTTTTGTGGGACATGAGAGCACATCAGACATATCGAATTGCATTCTGAATACGAAGAATGTCTTTCTGATATCAAATAATTTTCATTTTTATGATTTATAATATATCTAAAGTAAAAATATATAACAATAATTTTTTTCAATACAAGAGTTTTTTGACACATACATGCACATAAATACAGGCGCCATTACCCCCCCCCCCCACCTCATAAAATCTTCCGGAGCCTCTGAAATAGCTGACAAATGACCAGCTTATATACATGCATATCAGATGCAATAAAACGATTAATGAATGAATTAAGATAGCAGATATCACTTAACAAATACAAGTCCAACTTACCAGCAAGCCAACAAAAATAACGAATACAAAGTACAAAACTATTATGGCGATATCCGCTGGGTGCATTCCATCGTACGCCATGGTGAATTCGGAAAACTTGTTCAGCCACTTGCTCGTGGTATAATAGCAATAGAGATGGGGAAAGTATGAACCCTTGTCCGTGCCCCGCTCAGTGTCCCCAGCCCTCGTCAAGTCGATGTAAATGACGGTATCGCGCGATAGCTTCTTCCTCCTTCGTGTGGAGAAAACTATGCATGCCAAACCAAGTAACTGAGGCGATTTATGCCTCAGATTCCTATTATGCTTTGACAGATTGTGTGATCACTGGGTCAAAACAAATCACTAATCTTCAGTCATGGTAGCTCATGGTGACGGTGTTGCCGGACGTTTTCGGTGCTGAATGCGTGTATTGTTGCCAGACCATTTTCTGACTAGCGAAATTCATAATTCGAGGGCTTAGTGCC
The DNA here is from genome assembly GCF_039555335.1 of Amphiura filiformis. Taxonomy (NCBI): domain Eukaryota; kingdom Metazoa; phylum Echinodermata; class Ophiuroidea; order Amphilepidida; family Amphiuridae; genus Amphiura; species Amphiura filiformis. The sequence continues at coordinate 70,289,952 of NC_092634.1, read as the reverse complement.
ACAAGGTCCTATCTGCATTTTGGCCATTTTGAGAAAATCAGCTTTGAAATTTTTTGTCATGTTTCAAATTGATTGTAGAGTGTTACTTGATAGGATCAGTGTTGTAAACTTAATACCTGACTTAAAGGAGTATTTCGTGATCCTAGCATCCTCTTTTTATGACATTTTTCAGTACATATCCACGAAAAAAGCATATTCCCGAAATTTCAGTTGATTCCGATTTTGCGTGCGAGTTATGCATGATTATGTGTATTACACTGCTCCATAGACAATACGTTGTAATTTCGTTAGAACGAAATTCAAATTTCGCGATATCTTTGCTAAACTAATTAATCTGCAAGAAATATTGTGTACATAAACATTATGTAGCCAGAGTATTCCAGTGATATAAAAATCTCAACTTTTTTTGAGAAAAGTGGGGGATGAGGCTGTGGATCACGAAATGCCCTTTTAATACCTGACAAATTTTAATAGTCAGGAACATGTTTTTTTTACCTATTTCGGAAGTGTGAGCATGGCATTTTTTTTAAATATTGTTTATCATTGAACGTGCATGTGCAGATAGCACCTTGTGGCACTAAGCTCTTGAATTAATTATTAACTCGAACAAAAATGATTTCAGGTAAAGAAAAGAGCTAAGGATTTATTTTCTTACCTCGATATTTTTGTCAGGTAAGGATTTATTTCTTTACTTCGCACATGAAATGATTTTGTCAGGTAGGAAAAGAGGAAAGGATTGAAACTTTCAGTCTTCAGCTGGGTTTTGATCCGGGGTTTTGATGCAAATGACCTTGAGTACCGGACACTTCCGGTATTGATGACAATCGGCGAGGAATGTCCTGAACATTCCTCGCCGATTGTCATCAATACCAGGTGGAAACGACTCAGCTGCGGTTTTTCAGCTGAAAGCCAGCGGACTCTTCGAAGCTCTTCAACACCAAGGATGTCTGTATCCCGGGGCACAGTGTCATCGACCCTATATCTTCATGGCAGAAATCGCCATGGTAGGTTGAATCCACAGCCACGATTGGCCATTTGGTTCAGACCTTTGAAGCTCTTTGAGACGAATAATTAGTCGAGGGACATGTAAGGCTACTCACAATAGCCGGGTAATTGATCTTGGTTGTGCGTGAATAAGCTTGTATACCCCATTGAGGTCAATGGTCATCGACTTTTATACTGCCTAGTAGTGAGTGCAGCTGAACATGTACTACACGATGTATTCCATACAGGACCAACGCAATATAAAATTAGAGTTTTGGTCCGATTTTGAGTTCAAAGCGCACGGCCAATTTTCAAAGCGCATTCTAGCGACCATCATATCTGTTCAACACGTATTTTCAAGTGTATGAGACCACATCTGGTTTCTTGAGAAAAATTCATATACGGGAGATATTCAGCATTTTCTAACCCGGTATCCGAAGATTTTCGTCTGATATCAAAATCGTGCATAGCAATTCACGTGTATCGATCCCGTGTATTCATTTTATTGTCTCTGCTGCACCAAATAATTATTAGCCAGGCGGTGTCGGTGTGCGGGGTACGTATTTTAGACCGTGAGGGCGTGAGCAGCGTTGGTTTGAGCGTGGCGTGAACATGGTGAAAGAGGCTATATGGATGAGGGCGGAGCAACCATCCCTCAACCGTGAGGTAGTCCGACAAGTAGGACCTGTTTTTTTCTTAGTTTACCAACTATACTCTGGTCACCCTATACTCTACTCTGATCGCTCAAGAAAGATTAACCACAAAAATCCAGCGGACACCACTTCGAATCTCTTCAACACCAAGGATGTCTGTATCCCGGGGTACGTATTTTAGACCGTGAGGGCGTGAGCAGCGTTGGTTTGAGCGTGGCGTGAACATGGTGAAAGAGGCTATTGCGCCATGTGAGATAGTGATCATAGTGTGAAATGTGTATAGTCTGGTAACTTAGAGAAAAAAAATGGTCCTGCTCGTCGGACTACCGTGAGGATGCGTCCGGGCCAAACTGTCACACTCCTGGGACCGAATCATAAAGGACATTCCTCGCCGATTGTCATCAAAACCGGAAGTGTCCGGTACATGAAATCACAACCCATCACAAACCAGCTGAAGACTGAAGATTTCAGTCGCAACGTCGGTTCGTCCGTCAAATATCTGGTTGAGGTAAGGAAAAAATCCTTACCTGGCAAAAAAACGTGGTAAGAAAATAAATCGTTTCCTCTTTTCCTACCTGACCAAAAATCATTTAATGTGCGAAGTAAGGAAATAAATCCTTACCTGCCAAAAAAAACCGAGGTAAGAAAATAAATCCTTACCTCTTTTTCTTACCTGACAAAATCATTTTGTTCGAGGTAAGGAAATAAATCCTTACATACCAAAAAAATTCGCGGTAAGGAAATAAATCTTTAAGTTTTTCTTACCTTACAAAATCATTTAATGTTCGAGGTAAGGAGAAAAACCCTTACCTGGGAAAAATATCGAGGTAAGAAAATAAATCCTTACCTCTTTTACCTGACAAAATTCGAGGTAAGGAAATAAATCCTTAACTTTTTTCCTTACCTGACAAAATCATTTTCGTTCGAGGTAAGAAAATAAATCATTACCTCTTTTCCTTACCTGACAAAATCATTTTTGTGTGAGGTAAGGAAATAAATTCTACCCTCTTTTCCTTACCTGACAAAATCATTTTTTGTGTGAGGTAAGGAAATTACTTACCGACAAAATGTGCGCGGTAAGGAGAAAAATCCTTACCTGGCAAAAAGAATCGAGGTAAGAAAATAAACCCTTACCTCTTTTCCTTACAAAATCATTTATTGTACTTGTGCACTCGAATGGCCAAGTTTTCAGTATAAGATCGACGGTGGCGGCGGGAGCAAATTTAGAGGGAGGCGAGCATAAATCTTACTGGGACATTTGCACGTGAAGCGCGCGAAAATTTAAATTTCAGACTATTATAGCCCAAAGTGGAAGTGTATTTTGCTTTCTAAGCTATATAGTGGTGCCTGTTTTCGGTCTTAAAGGAAGATGAACAGGGCAATGTTGGGCCCCAAAACTTAGGAACCCCGGATCCATCTGGCCCAATGGTAAATCTGGCCCTGACTATTTCTTAGACATGTAATGATGTCACATATTCCATCATTGTAATAATTATTGTGTAAAATCATTAACCATAATATAAAAATATGAATTAAGGTCCTGCCAAATATCAGTACAATCCATTTGACCTCTTTCTTAACCAGTGACCTCTCAAGGTCTACTAATTTCTTATATTTACATCATGTGTAGTATTAAAAGGGTTTATGATGCCGTCACAATTCCAAGTAAACATACATGTAAGTCATTGTACTTGTGGGGTGTCGGTAAACCGAAGACCTCGAAAACGAATACCTCGAAAACGAAGAACCCGAAAACGAAGACCCCGAAAACGAAGACCTCGAAAACGAAGACACCGAAAACGAGACCCCGTTAACGACGACCTCATTTTGAATGCTTTTAAATGCATATCAGACCAGGTTTTGGGGTCCTCGGTTTTGGGGTCCTCGATTTACCAACCCCCATACAGGTGTCGGTAAAACGAACACCTCGAAAACGAAGACCCCTTGAAATATTTTACTATGCATATTGCGCCTGTGTATTACGCTTGTGCTTGAAGAATGTGTGAGATGTGAGTAAGGTTCTGAGCAGCAGGGGTGTTTATGTGGGAGGTGGGGTGTGTGGGGGTGTAGGCAAACGTATGAATGAACTTCAGTGCATGGATCTATTCTTACTCATATCTCGTAAATTATAAAGGCAGATCGTCTTCTCTATTCAGAAAAGCAATTTCGGAGGGGTCTTCGTTTTCAGGTCCCCTACCGGGGTAATCGGTAAAAGGGGACCTGAAAACGAAGACCCCTCCAGATTTGCTTTTCTGAATAGATAACACGATGTTAAGTGCCTTTATAATTGATCAGACATGTGTAAGAATAAATCCATGCAGTGAAATTCATTCATACGTGTGCGTACACACCCCCACACCCCACATAAACACACCTGCTTGAAATATTAGGAAAGATACTTTCAAAATCCTTGATCAAATTTCTATTTGATTTTGTCTGAGACTATTATAGTCTCAGGATTTTGTTGATCCACAGAAAGATCTGAGACGAATATACCAGTCTTCAGCTGGGTTTTGATGCAAATGACCTTGAGTACCGGACACTTCCGGTATTGATGACAATCAGCGAGAAATGTCCTGAACATTCCTCGCCGATTGTCATCAATACCAGGTGGAAACGACTCAGTTGTTTTTCAGCTGAAAGCCAGCGGACACCAAAGATGTCCGTATCCCTGGGTACGTATTTTAGACCGTGAATGTTTATTGTCATGTCTTTATGGAATAATATTTCTGTATTGAATATTTTTAGAGACCTAAAATCATCTTTTATTATTATTTGTCCATAAATCATAACATTCAGGCAGTGAGACAACGAAAAATATGTAGGAGAGGCCAGAGAGCTCATAAGAACTTATAGAAGAAAAAACCTGACTTCAAGAATATACTCGGTAATTCTCCTTCGGTTTATGTATTTTTTTATTTTCCGCTCTTTTTATAACAGAATTAACATTTTTGTTTACACGTTCAACAAAATAGAAATCAATAATTATCATGATTATCATGACACTTTGTAGAGTCCGAAGTTTTCCGTTTTACGGAAAACGGAAGAAAATCACGGAATCGGAGGTACAACACGGAAAATGGCTTTTTTGTATGATGTGACAAAAATTGTTAAAAGCTAAGAGAAATAAATGTTAAAAACAATCATGAGTTGTGATGTCAATTTTGATGATAAAAATACTGAACATTTAATAATACCGAAATAAAGGTATGGCCCTAGGCTATATCCCTCCAAACATCGTAATAATCGGCCTATTATCGTGAGAATATTCAAATCAGAGCATATTGATCGCGATATTGAACACTTTATTGTGACATTAGTATCATTGTTTATACATTTTACAAATTTTACAACACGGATTACAACACAGAAAATGGATTTTAGAAAACGGTAAACTTCGGACTCTACTTTAGGGACGCACCATTAGATATTAAGGGATTTGGTAGCTTTTCCAAAAATAGATTTGTTTCACCATTTCACCCCCCAAAAAATAAACTAAACAAAATTTGCGCCACCTCGTACTGGGACACAAAAAAAATATATGTCGGGGAATAAAATATTGACTCGCCGAGGTGTTATTTTATTTTCATTTATTTATTTATTTTTCCCAGGTGCTATTTTTGGTCACGACCCCCCCCCCATATCAAACGGTGCATCCCTTACATGCAGGTTGGAAATAGAGGGTAGAGAGGGTGAACATAATTCAATAGAGTTGACAACAAATCATGATCAACTGAAATTTCGTGAAAAATTGTGAAGAATATGGTAATTCATTTTACGCATAGTTTTACCATGTTTACGGAAAAACGGTTCCGGTAACTTGATTGCCGGTAATTGGGCTATTCCAATTAAAATCCATACACACCCTAAGACATGATCTTAATCTTCCACACATAAGGGAGTGTGAATATCCAGTGAGGTTGAATGGGTTGCTCCATTTGAAAATCTACACCCCCTGTGTGGGAGATTAGGGTCATGTTTTGCATTAGAATGATAGGTGTGTATGGATTTCAAATGGAATAGCCCATTTAAGCTTCTGGTTAACAACCACCGTCAGGTAAAGTTACACAATTATGAAAAAAGACGCAACTCGAAACTTTTGATTAAATGTCAAGATAATTTCCAAGATTTGCAGTTGATCCATTAGTTAGCGATCTCAGGCGGATAATGCCGAATACCCGTAAATAAAACCGTCACTATAACCCATGCAGCACCCGACGGTATTTTGCAGAGCGCGGGGAAACGATGATAAAAACGGCATTACATCTCACAAGGTCGATAACATCGCCCTCCATCGTGCACATAATCGGTATAATACAGATGGAACGGTTCATAATTATCTCCCTTTCGTCCGTATGCAAAACGACCAAAAATAACGACCCTAAACTGCTTCTAATGGAAGTTGGCAAATTTCAGTGAATTTTTGCATAGACATAAACAATATTAGCTGAAAGCAATACTAGAGTTTGAGTTTGTTATGAGTTTATGTATTTCAATTTGTTGCTACCGTATATACCAGAGCGCTCAACATCCACAGTGTACCAGTAACTAAGACATTGCCTGCATTGCAAGGTGGCTCCATACATCCAGCATCTGTGCCATTACCCGTACCCGTGAAAATCGGAGCATCGGGATCCACTGCCGGTTGATATGTAGTAACCTGGTTACACTGGTTACTCACTCCAGATCGCCGGATTACATCGAAGTTTTCTTTCGTTGCTCTATGTGCCGCCATTTCTGTATTGACATCATGAGTAACGTATCTGTTTTGTCCGTTACCAGCCCGCAGAGTCTGAACAAAGAGAATATACGAGACCCCTTTCCGCATGGCGTTATCCACACAATCTGACCCAATCTCTGTCACATTGGCGCGTCCTGTTGTAGCTGCACCTTTCATGACGCAGAGCATGTCCATTTCTACCAGATACTCCTCTGGGGTCATACCTTGATAGATTCCTAACACGGTGCCATACACGATATTTGGGGCTTGTCTTGCACGGGTTTCTAGTGGTTTGGACACCCATCCAACCGGTAAATTACATGCTTCTGATTTATGAAGGATGAGGATGGTGGATAGCATGATTAATATGGAGATACAGATCGGAGAACCCATCATTGTTATCGGTTTCGTGGTCTTGCTTGGAAACTTGTGTCTGGAAAACATAACAAAAATGCATCGTATTCATTAATTAATAGAATTATCCTTTCACTACTATAGACATGACAAATATTGTTTTGATTTTTGATTTGATTTGTTCGGGTTTTGACAACCCTGGATAACCCAAGAAAGCCTCTATTGAAGCTTATTTCCATTGGGGTTCATTTGAACACCGGGACGGGTTGGGAACAGTCAGGGGTTAACACCCTACTCTTTTCGAAACTGGCTGCGAGATACATGTATGGCTCTCTGTACACGGGACCGACGGCTTAACGTCCCCTCCGAAGGACGGAGTACTTTCATGATTCATTTACCCAATTCTAAATGAACCATGGGGAGAGCGGAAGTCTGAATTTAATCTACAGAAGTTGCCAATTAATTTCAGACATTTTTTTTTCAATATCCCAGCAAATCGCCACCGCCGGGAATCGAACCCGGGACCTCATGCACTAAAGGCAAGTACCCTAACCATTGCGCCACGCTCTCCCTAAATATGAAAGTGGTGCTATATGATAATATGAATCATAAAGTAGGCTACATAGATAATCAGTTCCCAGTTATCTCACAAATAGACTGTATTAACCGTTTTGGGAGAATGACGTCACACCTTAATGCAGTGGACCGTGCCATATTGCTCGACCACACATGCCACAGCACTAAGGGAACAACCCAAAAGTTAGATGAAGTGCTATAAACGAAAGTCCTTTCGTTAGAAGGCTAACCTCCCAGCAAACACAAAAACGTTTTAAAAACATTTTAAATAAGTTATATTTTGGCTTTAGGTTTAGGTAAAACGTTTTAATAACATTAAAATGTCGGGTTATATAAAGGTCATGATAACGTTTTAAAACGTTTTGTATGAAAACACACTACAACAATATTTTTAAATGTTTTCAAAAAATGTTATTGTAAACTATTTTTGCAAACATTTTTGCCAAATATTGTGTCAATACTTAAATAACATTATGTTAAAATATTTGAACCCAGCAAACACAGAAATGTTCTTAAAATGTTTTTTTCAAAACCTTTTAATAACATTTAAATGTCGGGTTATATAAAGGTCATGAAAACGTTTCTAAAACGTTATTGAAAATATTTTGGGCAAACATTTTTCGCAAAATATTTTTTCAGCTAAAATAACATTCTGTTTAGAATGTTTTGTATCAAGTTTTCAAGAATGTTTTTGGAATGTTATTAAAACGTTTTTATACCCTTTATATAACCCGACATTTAAACGTTTTCTGTAAAACATTTTTTGTTTGCTGAGCAGTAGATTATCAAAAAATGTTTTTTAAGGTTATTAAAACGTTTTATACTCTTAATATACCCTTTATATAACCCGACATTTAAACGTTTTCTGACAAGCTTTTATAACCTTTTGCGAATGATGTCGAAAACGTTTTGTGTTTGCTGGGCTAGGCTCCCCCTCCCCTCTAACGTAAGTGTCAAATATCGAAAATTCCATCACGTATTCATAGGATATAGTGGCCGTCGCTATTGTGCATGGGTTATGGAGGGTGCGACAAATGCTAGGATGTTGATCACGTTTAGGGAAGAAACAAATATTGTCACTGAAATTTCAGTGTAGTAATTGGATGCCTTGCCCCAATAATATACATAACTTTTGTTACCAGTGTGTTATTATTGTTTGAGAAAAATGCAAAAATAGTCACAAATTTACCACAGGGGTGTAGTACCCCCTTAAAATGTCAATATCGTACTTTCGTTTATAGGACTTCATCGAGCTTTTTGATTGTTCCCTAAGTGCCCATACATTTGAATGCTAAAACTTTAAAAGGCTGAGTACAAAAAATTACTCATCAGGACACAAATTTGAGTTGATATTTTTGAAAATGTGTTATTTCCATACGAGCAATTTTGAAATTCTACCGTTAAAACCGGGGGAGGGTCTGGGAGCCCCAAAATGTTGGTTGGGTCCAAGTACCCTAGCCCCCTCCCCCCAATAATTAAAGGTAAAATTCATAATAAATTCGCAATTTTAGGTACAATTCATGTAAAATGCATGTAATTTCAAAAACTTCCGCTGTAGAGGAATGATTATTTTCTGCGACCAGTAGTCTCCACAGCAGCCGGTTTGGTTGCGCTCCCTCCACACTAATAACAGGAAGCGTAACCAATAATGGCTGCGGGGGAGACTATGCGACAAGGCGACGTGCAAAAATTACCATTTTGACATTTCATAAGTGTACAGTAGGCCCTACATGCGCCGTTTTAACATGTTTAAAAGCCCTTTTAGAGATCCGCGGAGGACCACAAAATCTATACAATATTATTGTCTGTAAAAATGGCGGGTAAATCTGGGCAATACCCGCAAACCGTTTTCTTTTCAAAAATACTGAAAAAAAATTAAAGGGTGCGTCCGTTTTTCAACTCGTGTCCCCTATTGGATTTGCATTGGAGTGCACGGGCTTATATTTTATACTGTAGGTCTAAGAGTTAAGATTTGCCTCTCTTAACATGAAAAACGCAGAGAATCGTGTTTACCCAGCAAACACAAAACGTTTTCGACATCATTCGCAAAAGGTTATAAAAGGTTGTCAGAAAACGTTTAAATGTCGGGTTATATAAAGGGTAGGCCTATATTAAGAGTATCAAACGTTTTCATAACCTTAAAAAACATTTTTTGATAATCTACTGCTCAGCAAGCAAAACTGTTTTACAGAAAGCGTTTAAATGTCGGGTTATATAAATGGTATAAAAACGTTTTAATAACTTTCAAAAACATTCTTGAAAACTTGATACAAAACTTTCTAAACAGAATGTTATTTTGGGGTTGAAAAAATATTTTGCGAAAATTGTTTGCCAAAAATATATTTTCAATAACGTTGTAAAAACGTTTTAATGAATTTTAAATAATCAGACAATTAAATGTTATTAAAAAAAAAAAAAAAAAACATTTTAAGAACATTTCTGTGTTTGCTGGGTTCAAATATTTCAACATAATGTTATTTAAGTATTGACACAATATTTGGCCAAAATGTTTGCAAAAATAGTTTACAATAACATTTTTTGAAAACATTTCAAAATATTGTTGAAGTGTGTTTTCATACAAAACGTTTTAAAACGTTATCATGACCTTTATATAGCCCAACATTTTAATGTTATTAAAACGTTTTTACCTAAACCAAAATATAACTTATTTAAAACGTTTTTAAAACGATTTTGTGTTTGCTGGGATATTCGTTGTCAAAATTAATTGTAGAGGTAATAGTTATTACATCTAAGAATGTTGTCTAATCTAATATTGGGAGATTTAGCGACGAATAACCGAATGTCCCTCAAATGAAAATCTAGAGTGGTTAGGTATTCTAAAATAATTCGCAAAAGAATACAAATAACATGCATGCAGTCTTTTGAACTCGTTAACTTTTATGGATTGTAGGACCTATAATTATATCAAAAAGTAAACCAAGTAAATCACTTACCTTTCTAGATCAGCACATTCAGATATTTAAATACAATCCGTTTGACACGACAGAGTTGTAGAATATAGCCTACGACAAACCGATGCGATCAAAAAACTTCCACACAAAGAAGTTTGACAGTGTGTTGAATATTACAGGAAACACGCCCAGAAAGGATATAAGAAAATTAGTAAGTTTATAAGTTACCCCATCCGCGCATGCCAGTGAGTCATCATGAATATTATAATTAATTAAATGATTTATTCGTCGTCATCATCAGTCACGTGGGTCGAGGTTAAGTGAACATGGTGAATGAATTAAATCTTATCCTTAGCAACGAGCAGTTTACTCACAATACATGCAAAATCATGCCAGTAATTCTGTAGAGAAAACATTGGTGAATGAGGACACTTTTTTTTCAGGGAAAAGTGGGAATTTTTACAGAAAAAACTTGAATTTGGGAAAGTGGGAATGGAAGAGGAAGCCCCCCTCCCCCCTTGCACATGCCAAAAATTGCTTGCTCCCCACCCCCTCTTCGGCTCGCCAAAAAGTCCCCCCCCCCCATTTACCCTCCCACCAAGGCTCGTAATTATTGCACAGCCCAATTACTTTCAACGAACTTCACAGGAAATAATTAATAAAGTATTGAGTGATAAAGCATATAATTACAACGAATCATTACCATGTCTGATTAAGATCTATGCTTTGGCGGGATGCGCAAAATACTTCTTAAAGGGCATATATATTGCTCGAACAACATCATATCATTGGTAAGCTAATATTATGAGGACAATGAAAATGACTCCTTCATTGAGAAAATAAGACGTTTAAAGTTGATATTCCGCAAAAACCAACTGTATGCTGTGAGTTCCTTCGAACGAGACAGATTATTTTGACCTAAAAACTATGAGTCAAGTATTACAAATTTAATGTTTTTTAAACGTATGGATAAAGGCAGGCCAGGCGACTTCATTATTATATATTAGTAAATTGTGATATTTCAATTCATATGTATATCAACAACATGAGAAATATTTGGACTAAAATATAAAAAAATATTTTAGAGCAATATGTTACCGCAAGATCTTGGAATTTCAGCGTGATCAATATTGTATTTATTATGCAAATAAACAATTTAAATGGGCCGGGAGTTAACCTTTTGTTGTGCACAGGGGCGTAGCCAGCTTTCTTGGTCGGGGGGGGGGGGCAAAATAAAATTTTGGGGGCACAGACGAAAAAAATTGCAGTTGCATCATACAATACATAGAGACTGTATGTCTTCGAGCTTCCCGAAAAGGGCCTTATTGGGATGATGTGGTATTTTCGCCCATTATCCGGCTAAAAACGGGCTTTATTGTTACAATGTGCACGCGTAGCGCGGAAATATTTTGTATTTTACACTACTTTGGCCCTGAATTTTGCTAGAAAAGGGGCTCCTTGCCCTTTTTCTTTTCCTTTGCTCTCCTGATTTTCTCTTTCATTTTTTGTCAGAGGGGCACTTTTTCTTCCCCCCCCCCCCCGCTGACTACGCTACTGATTGTGCATGCATTGAAGGCCGCGCATTTATACATGAACGAACATGAAAAGAGCTAGCCTCATGTGTTATGTACTCACTCGTGAACATAGAGGAACGGCGGGTAATCCCGAACGCGGGGTAATCCCGAACGGTGCTGTTGTATAGCTAACCTGAGAATCGGGGACGCTCTCGCACTACTCTGCAGCAAAAGCTATAGGCTTTACTCCAAAGATACATTCACAGAATCCACATTAGGGTCAAGAGGTTTGGGACTCTTGGGACTCACAAGATATTAAAATCGAAATTAGACACTTATCCAACCATGCCAACTCATGTATCATGAGTTGGATATGAACTAATCTTTCACCGAGGTTCTAGATATAAATTAAAAGTTATAATCATAAATTCAATTCTTTTTAACACTCCAAATTGATTCTTCAATGACCTTTCCAGTACCGTTCGGGATTACCCCCAGATCGCGGGGTAATCCCGAACGACGCCATTTTCTTTGTTTCATCATATCTTTTAATTAATTAATTAAGGTTTAGTTAATGAGAACGTGCTTATAATTAATTATATCCACTCTTGATATTGGTATAGTTTATTCTATCTTACGTTGTTTTTAAATGTGTAGTAATAATCTTAAATGAAAAGGTGTTCGGGATTAACCCACTCACCCCTATAATGTCCTCTTCATTTACTTACGTCATTCAGCCCGCTGCCAGGCTCGAAAATCAATTTCGCTCCGAACGGGGGAAGGACCCGTACGAGGCCGCATTTTACCAACACTATCTTTCTTTTTTCAGGAGAAATACGAATAAAAAATTGCAACGAGTGTCAACTTGTAATGTAATAATTATTCTCTTCGAATGGAGTTAAACTTGTTTTGCAATAGATATGCCCTTAAAGGAATATAGTAACTGCGAGGGTTCAAGTTCTACCTCCATCATCACATCTCTGTTATCTTACGTGCCATGATATTGAAATTATTCATGGTTATACTCTTAAATGCTGGCTACAAAATAAAAGTTTTTTGATAAAAATGTGATTTATGGTTGTTAAGATGTGTTGGTTTAAGTGAATACAGATTTGGTACGTCGGAAACGGTCTGAAAAGCAAGACTAATTTTGATTAAAAAGGTCGCCGACATCTGTGTGGAAATCATTACAGATGTAGGCCTATTTCTGAAAATGATCTATTTCTGAAAAGTCCCAAAGTATGTCAGGGAGCTCAAATACGACCAAAATATTTATCCTGTGTAAGCAGTTGGACAACCACATCTTGAAAACATTTTATAGACATTATATCCAAAGCTACAATATGATACTTACTAAACTTTTCCCTTAAGTTTTTTTAAAACCGTTTCCGATGTACCAAATCTGTATTCGTTTTAACCAACATATTTGGGCGCACTGATGGCGAAAAACTTGTTTTTTGCAATACTATTCGACAGACATGCATCAAATATTTTTTTCTTGTTTTTTAGTGACAAAAAAAACAAAAAAACGAATTTCAGCCACAAAATCAATAAGCACGTCATTCAATAGGCTTCAGTATTAAGGGATCTAAAATGAGCGTTTATTGCGTTTCGACAGTATTTTTTGTGGGACATGAGAGCACATCAGACCTATCGAATTGCATTCTGAATACGAAGCATGTCTTTCTGATATCAAATAATTTTCATTTTTAAAATCACAATATAATACAAATTTTATGACAAATTATAAAAATTTGATATTTTTCATAACAGTCCTCGAAGTAAATTATATAAATCTAATGTTATATTCTTAAAGTGTATGTAGCAGGAGGAAAAGCCGACGGTCAATTGAAAATTTTGACCTTTCATATTGAAGATATGGATTTTTTTCCCAAAAGACCTAATTTTTTTGGTGTTTTGGGGAAAAAAATCCATATCTTCAATACGAAAGGTCAAAATTTTCAATTGATCGTCGGCTTTTCATCCCACCTACATGCACTTTAAGTATAAATCATCAGATTTCTAAAGTTTACTTCAAGTACTGTTAAATATCAATTTTTAATGATTTGCCATAAAATGTGTATTAAATTGTGAATTTCAAAAAATCAAAATTATTTGATATCAGAACGACATTCTTCGTATTCATAATGCAATTCGATATGTCTGATGTGCTCTGATGTCCCAAAATAAATACTGTCCAAACGTTCATACCCCAGCCCTTAATGTAATTTTTGAGCTTGTTGGCGGCATTATATGCAAATGAACTTGAGATGGGATAAAAAGCAAATTAAACATATTACATATTAGTTAAGCTATAGAATGAACTAAAAACTTTCCATTATTCCCATAGGAACCTATTTTTTTTTGGGGGGGGGGGGTAATTGTCCTAAAAAGTAAAAACATAATTATTTTTGCCACCTGTGGACCAATGAACCCCCCTCAAATGGGTTCCTATGGGACTAATGGGAAGTTTTTAGTTCATTTTATAGCCTAACTAATATGTTTTAATTTGCTTTTTATCCCATCTCCATAGAGCATATCGTTTTTGAGAAATCCTGCGCGCAGCGATGTCGCGTCGTTAAAATTCACTTCGGCAATTATGTATAGAAACACCGTTTTTTAATTATTTCCATAGTTTAGAAACACTATTCTATTTTAATATTTTGTGAAAAATAAGAAATTGAATTGTCACAAATGATTATGAAAATTTGAAACTAAAAGCTTAATTAGTTTTTGAGATATCTATTTTTAAAGTGGAAAAATTAAATATCGCAGCTTGAGAAAACAATAGAATACATAAGAAATATCAGAGGTTGAAAAACAATAAAATACATAAGAGATTCTAATTTACGAAGTTACATTTTTGACCATAACTTTTGAACAGAAGCTCCGATTGATATCAAACAAAAAGCAAAAGAAAGGTAATGTTTCCCTTTCTATAAATATATCATTTCTTATTTAAGCCCTTGCAAAGGCATATTCCCCCTTAATCATTGCGAGACATATATCGTAGTACATGTAGTTTGAGAGGTCAGGACAAGTATTATGGGAAACGGGTGTTGGGTACTTAGAGATAGGCCTATCACGAGAATCGTCCAACCCGAGAATCGCGAAATCTAGTTTTTCATAATGATGGACGGCTTTTTGTCTCCATATATTAAGTAGGCCTACATGTCATTAGCTTTATTATTAAAATTATTTGATATCAGAAAGACATTTCTCGTATTCAAAATGTAATGGGGTGTCTGGATGTGCTCCGGGGGGGGGGCACTTGTATTTCAAGGTGGACAACATGCTCATGTAAAAAAAAACAAGTAAAAAGGGTTGTTTTTCAGCATTGGGCAAGTACAGCGCTGTACCTGTTTAGGGTGTCAAAAACGCCAACAATCAGGAAAAAGGGTATACTTTTCGAAGTAAAATACTTGCTTAGGGTACAAAAGTTTAATGGCAAAAAAAAAAGGGTGAAATAGGCTATGTTTGACTTCTATCAGAACACATTGTAGCGTAAAATATTAAGAAACATCAAACTACTATATATTAAACAAGAACCTGGACATGAATTTTTACTTTCTTAGTGTTAAAAAAATGGCAAAATACTTGTTTAGGGTATGTTTTGCACGCGCTGAGTAATACTCGTTTAGGGTGCGTTTCAAGAGTCCATACATGAGCATGGTGTCCATCACGTAATGTAAGTGCCCCCCCCCCCCCGGGGGATGTGCTCTCAGGCTAAGTAAAATACTGTGCAAAGGTGTGTGACCGGTTTCGATGTTTTAGCTTGATATTTTATATCGTTCACATTCACGATGAGTAACGTACATGATACTTGCATTTCTGACAATATGACGTGAATATCTAGATAAAATTGATGAATCACAAACAACATTACTTCAGATATCCCTGGGGAATGACATAACTCTATATTCTGATCAGTATATTCTGCTCCAAATTGGTCCATTGCCAGAGCTTGCCAGTGACTTTTAAAATTCATGCCAAGCACTTGACATTTAGACGTG
The DNA here is from genome assembly GCF_039555335.1 of Amphiura filiformis. NCBI lineage: Eukaryota > Metazoa > Echinodermata > Ophiuroidea > Amphilepidida > Amphiuridae > Amphiura > Amphiura filiformis. Next base: position 70,274,226 of record NC_092634.1, on the reverse strand, counting down.
TTGTATACATTTTAGGATTTAGGGTAGGGCGTCCTAACCTTTAGTTTTGGGAACACAACCCAATTTATTTGAAAGTCAGTCCACTTGCAACCCATGTCAAAATTGTGTCACATAATATTATAGTCTATGTCCCAGCTGAATTGCGCTTATTCAAGATGTACAAGATTTGCGACCTCACGTTTTCAGTTCACGGCATACAATGGAGTCTAGCCCACTAGGGTCTACTATACATGTAGTCCCTAGTCTCCTTCACCGTCGGTTTGATCCCGTTCGCTCTTTTCCGGCGCGCTGCGGCGGTGGAGGACAGGCGCGGATACTCCCCCTCCCCGCAATGGGTAAAGGAGGGGAGAAAATGGAAAATTGGAAAAAGAGAAAAAGGAAAGAAAAGATCAGAGAAACCACCCAATTGGGTCGATCGTAAATATAGGCATGTGATTCTTTTTGGCAGTGCAGGTCTTCAGCCCAAAAATCTGTGAAAATTATACACCTCCATACCGAGCCTGTCGATACCGAGCGAGGACCATCACATTTTTAAAGACAGCAACCAACTTCCTTGAAGACCATAAAGTGAAGGCTGAAGTTGATGTAGTAATCCTTGAGAGAAATTTACTGTCAACAGAAGAAAAGAGCAAACAACTATCTCCTATCAAGAGGTCCAAGATGCTCTCGATAGGCTCAAAAAAGGGAAAGCGATGGACAGTGATGATATTGCTGATGAACACCTTATCCATGCAAAAGATTTTCTTGTTGAACCACTTATATTTATTTATTAACCATATTTAAACAGGGTAACCTACTCATAGGGCCTGCACTTTGGCTCGACATTTGAAAGGGGCGTGAATTCATTTTTGGATACGCCCCTATTATAATTAGGTAATACCACGGAATAGGCCTGGAAGCGGCACTAGACATTAGCATGAAGCCGCATTCATATGTAAATAGCGTATTGTTATTTAAATTTGCGCCCAGACGTATTGAGGGCGACAGTCATGTTATCCAGACAGAGAATGTCTTGATGCGCCAGGCATGTCAAATTGCTGAGTGAATGTGTATAAATCCCTTTCTGTATAGGTAATAAGCTAGTACATTTCGTGTTCCAGTTTGTTATAACAAAAAAATAAGTATTATATTAAATATATTAAGTGTATAAACTTTGAAATTGACGTGAATTTGAAGTGCAGAGCTCCAAATCTAGCTAAATCGTGTAGTGTGAAATTATGCTGTGTGACCCCTCTGCGTGGTAGAATTATATTCATAAAACATTGAATTTAACATATAATATGGGCAGCCAACCACGATTTATCAGCATTTAAAAGATATATTAATTAACAAAGATAAATAATCAACAGTACAAATGACAATTTAACTAGTAAACAAGTCTGAAATCTTAAAATGTTGCCACGTGATTTCCCGAACACATGATATGTCTACATGTGACCATTATTCAGATTTACCGAAGTATTTGGAGTATGGTGCACGGCTTGCAGGCAACTGTGTATTTCTTTACCTCCGTATAAAATCAATAATTCATGCTGGGAGCCAAGTAACATTCTGTCTGCTTAGTGCATATTGGTATTTTATTTTACTTGAGAGCATATAGAAATACATAAAGACGAATAAGGCGCCATGATGGAAAGCTATGGAAGGTCAGGTCGGGTATCAAAGGTTATTTTAACTTCAAATACTACTTGTGTTTCACACCTTGCCTCTGTCACGTATTTCCTTCATGTTATTGACCTCAAGTCCTAATTTTGACTTTGCTATTGCAAAATGTCATTTCATATCAAATTAGTAGACTTTCTTTGAAACAAACATATCACTGGTGCCTGATGGGAATATCCGTCCGCCATTTCATTAAACTGGATCGTTTTCGCCTGGTTTGCGCCCAGATGTATTGAGGGCGCGCTATACTCTCATTGAACAGGCAAAGTTCGCAAAACTAACAACGTTGTTATTTGCCAATAGCAATTAACATGATCCAAGGGTCGAACATGAATTATTCATAACGGATCGATAACTGGCCTCACTTTCTAGCTAGTAAACCAGCGGAATTTTTCATAGGTTTTGCGTTGCTAATAGAACAACCGTGAATTTAGTGTCACCCCTTGGTAATACTCGACTCACACACATTCCCTATATTAATATGTATATACATGTACCACATGTAGTCAATCTGTCTGCTTTATCTGTATTGTGCCCCTTAAGCAAATACGGTAGTTAAACACGATTTCATCAAACATTATAACAATAGCTCTTTTACAGTGTGCAATCATCCCGGGCAATAATTGGGCAATAATAGAGGATGTGCGTGAAATTATTGACTGGCTCCATACAAAGGAATTGAACCGGTGTCCTTCACCGTAATCATGGCACAATGCAGTGCATTCAATCAAACGTTGTCGTCAACCTATTTGATCGTATTTGTGCATTTGTTATGTGTGTGAGACGAGCTGTCGCGGTAGATTGCAATAGCTTGTAATCATGCTTTTGTTGAATGAATTTGAGTACTCCGCCATATTTACGGTATGATACGTCATAATCTACTGTCTGTTCAATTAGCTTAGATTCTTGAATTTTTAAGATATTTGAAAAAATAAAAACTTATGGCCAAAGTCATCAAAGAAAAGTGTTAGCACAGCCTTAGACCTAACGTGATTTATACTTTTCAAATTCTAAAGTTCAATTTAAAACCCCATTTCTTTTCAATTGTGGTCTTTTCCCGCGATATTTTTATAAAAAGCCGTAGAACGTCGGGTACCATAAACTTTTTGGAATCAATCCATTTAGAGCAATGGGGACGAATGTCACAATGCGCAGAGAGGGTATTTATTCGACCATCCGCATCAGGAAGTATTGTCCAGCAAAATATTTGCCAGTATGCCTAATTTGTGTTGAAACCCTACTGTCGAAACATTACGTTATTATTTATGGGAACTAAGGTTTTCTAAAATAAGCCCAGTTTATATAAATACATTCCTTGTGTATTTTTTTTATTATTTATTTATTTATTTATTTATTTATTTATTTATTTATTTATTTATTTATTTATTTATTTATTTATTTATTTATTTATTTATTTATTTATTTATTTATTTTGCGAATGGGTCTGAGAAGGTGTAGGCCTATAATAGGCCTATTATAAAACTACACATTTATTTTCAAGTTGTTATTTCGTTTTGTTTGTTGAATACAAACTGAAAAAACTGTGAAACAAAAGAACATTTATACAAGAAAATATTATTTAAAACAATCAGGTTACAGAAAACATTTCTTGTAAAGTTACTGTATCTGAAAATGTCAAGCGAATGCTGATATTCTTGGGAAGGAATGGTGGTATTAAACAAAACTCAATTTACATTGTAAACCAGTTGAAATGAGAACGAAATCCGTAATTTTAATGTCCTTGCTTAGGAAAAAATAATGCTCAGAATAATGTCATGCATAAAACGTATTCGCGCCATATAATTTCGTGTAACAAAAACCGGTGGACCATCATCACCTATAGAACCTATCCAATAACCGGAACGGTATAACAATTGAAATGGCAGGACAGATTGGTGGACAGATTGTTTTGCTAAATTGGATAGGGTCTCTGCCCTAAGTTGAGAATGGACCGTCCCACTCGATTTGTAAAAAGGTCGCGAACCCTCTCGGTGGACCCAAGTAACTGCCCAAAATGAGGCAAAATTGAAAAGAAATGGGGTTTTAAATTGAACTTGGGAATTTGAAAAGTATAAATCACGTTAGGTCTAAGGCTGTGCTAACACTTTTCTTTGATGACTTTGGCCATAAGTTTTTATTTTTTCAAATATCTTAAAAAATCAAGAATCTAAGCTAATTGAACAGACAGTAGGTGATTATTTGCATTGGATATCTTGAATACGCTGGTGAGGTTGTGTAATAATCGGATTAATACTATAACAGTAGGTGAATACAAGTTTTGAATATATCGCGTTGCAAAGCCCCATTCAGTGATCCCAGCGAAAGTGAAAAAAAAAATCAAATTGTTACTTTTATAAAAATTTTAGTGAAAAAATTGGCACAAAACCCAAGAAAACGGCAGTATTGACGAAGTTGAAGCCCCATTCAAATACATGTAGCTAATTTATATATACTGTCAGTATATAAATTACAGATTCACGTAAATGCATTATTTTTGCCTACACGGCTTAGGGCTGAACCACTAGCAGAAGACACCAAGTTGATGTTTTATGACCTTTGACATTCTTTTGTGGCGAGTGACATGGTCAGTTCAATTCACGCCGATTGTCCTTGACAGGTTTAACTCTGCTTCGGTGGTCATGAAAGAATTCAAAAGATAACCTCTGCCCCAACAATCCCAAGCAATTGTCTGAAACTGCTCTTCGGATGATGTATCATAAGAACTCAGTCGTCAAATGATGATAGTCATATAATGACCAAAAGATTATTACTGACTATATCACTGAAGACTGAGATCCGCAGTCTTGTACAAAATCTGAATTTTGATGATTTTTACGATCGTCCGGATGAAAAAAAATCACTGAATGGGCCGTTAGTTCCCTCCTCACCTTACACTGGCAATATGGATCAAAGAAAAATAAAGAAAAAATAAAAAAAAAAGAAAAAAAGACAAAGAAAAGAAACAATAAAAGAAAAACAAATATGAAAAGTTCGAACAATATTTGGTTTATAAAATTAATGTGACCGTGATGAGGCTCGAACTCACCACCTTCCGATTTAAAGTTCGAAGCGCTAGTGTACCAAATTCTGATGCCTTACCAAGTGAGCTGTGCTCCTGAGATACAAAATAAAAATAAAATAATACACAGTATACCTGCTTGTGTCGGTAAATGATTTGCTCAAATTCCATAATGTTACAGTGCAACAGAGCAAAAATGCCCAAAATTTAAAAGCTATATAATTTATGACCACTATACACTACACATAAAAATACTAATACAAGGGAATTTCAACGTAAGAATCCAAACAATTAAGTACCAACATGCACAGCTTTGTCCTTATATCACATTTGGGTTTTAAACAAAATGTTATCAAACCTCTACTGTGATTGGCAGCTGCATAAGGCATCTCTTTGATAGCTGATCATGGCCATCCATTCAGCAAGTGGCTACTAACTGACCTTGACAGGCTTGAATGGCTTGACAGGCTAAAGTACTAAATGCATTCTGCAAAATGCGCTCTGACCAATTTATAAAGCATTTCATTAGCTTTAATTTGACATATTGTTTGACATATTTGGAATTATGGTAAATCATTAAATAAAATATTTATTAATTAATCAATTATGTCAATTAATTAAAAATTTAATGCAAATATGCATATTTTCTCTGACAGAATTGTAGGATTTGACAAGAGCCATCTTTCTTGTAAGTTTGATTCTTATAACATACCGGTATCGTATTGCGTCCCGTTATAGTTGCAGAAAAAAATACGCGTACAGGACACACATACGCACACACCCCCACACACACCCCCACCCAGAGGATCGTACCGTTTTACAATCTTATAACATTCATTGGCGCTAGTAGTAGTAAATTTTCTTTGCTTTACCTCACTTGTTCTGCTCAAAATTAAAAGGGGACATATCTAGCTGACAGTAAAAGCTTAGATTTTATGGACATTATGTTTAACTATTTGCTTAAACAGCACAAAACAGATAAAGCAGACAAATTTACTATATATAGGCCTATACATGTATGGTATCATGCCAGTGACTGTTTAAGAATATAACATTAGATTTATGATATTTACTTCGAGGACTGTTATTTATCAAAAATGTGAAAAATATCAAATTTTAATAATTTGTCATAAAATTTGTATTATATCGTGAATTTCAAACAATGAAATTTATTTGATATCAGAAAGACATTCTTCGTATTCAGAATGCAATTCGATATGTCTGATGTGCTCTCATGTCCCACAAAAATACTATCGAAACGCTCAAAACGCTCATTCCAGATCCCTTAATTTGGTTAATTTTCTTTTCTTGTTTTCTTTCTTTATTTTTCTTTGATTTATATTGCCAGGGTAAGGAGAGGAACTAAAGGCCCATTCAGTGATTTTTTTGATTTTTTCATCCCGACGATCGTAAAAATCATCAAAATTCAGATTTTGGCTATTAGATTGCGGAACTCAGTCTTCAGTGATAGTCAGTAATTTTTATATTTTGGACATTATTATGACTATCATTTGAGGACTGAGTTCTTATGATCCGAGGAGCAGTTTCAGAAAATTGCTTGGGATTATTGGGGCAGAGGTTATCTTTTGAATTCTTTCATGACCACTGAAGCATAGTCAAACCTGTCAAGGACACTCGGCGTGAATTGAAAGACCATGTCACTCGCCACAAAAGAATGTCAAAGGTCATAAAACACCACTTTTGTGTCTTCTGCTATCTAAAGGCCTATGGATGATTTTGTACCTTTCGTCATTGTCATAGATGTGCTAACATAGCTTGCTAGTGCAGTGGTTCAGCCGAAAACCGTGTGTCTAAGACAAAAAATAATGCATTTACGTGAGTCTGTAATTTACATACCGGTACTGACAGTATATAAATTAGCTACATGTATTTGAATGCGGCTTCAACTTCGTCAATACTGTCGTTTTCCTGTTTTGTTTTTTTTTTTTGCCATTTGTTTTTCATCAAAAAATTTATAAACGTAACAATTTGATTTTTTTTTTTTTCACTTTCGCTGGGATCACTGAATGGGACTTTATAGCGCGGATTATTCAAAACTTGTTTTTACCTACTGCTATATAGTATTAATCCGATTATTACATAACTTTGCCAGCGTATTCAAGACATAGGTTATGTAGGGATAAACTGTACATGGGTATAGAAGCCCTGCATGCTTTTATCGATTGGCTCCAAACAAAGGATTTGAACCGGTGTCCTTCACCGTAATCACGGCGCAGTAGCCTACAGTCCATTCAATCAAATGTTGTCAGTGTGCGAGACGAACGATGTATAAATCTGGAGGTCACATCATCACTTATCATGTTTATTGTAAAAAGTTTGTCCAATGCATATACTGTGTGTATTGTTCCCGGGTATTGTCAATACAGTCAAGCAAACAGGTATTATATTTTGAAAAGGCCGCTATAGTATATTCACAGGGGTGTCTTGAATGGCCAATCATAATGGGACATAATCAAATTGCAGTGACTGCTTCCTTTGTTACCACATGTCAGTCATCTTGTGATTATTGGACCATGTAAACCTGCAAAAAACGAGCCAAAGTGCAGGCCCTATGCAACAATTCTCGCTATTCACAATAAGGGCGCCGCCAGCGGTTTGCGATGTAATAGTGATGTATCATGGGAAAAGGTCGACATCCAAGTCCGCGCAATACGAATATTACCATGCTTTTACATAGGAACACGTGACAATATTTTTAGTTTGTCAATATAACGGTATTACACGCAAATCGATAGAGAAAAAATTAATTGTGCACATTTCAAATCACATTATTAAGTATTATTGAGTATCGATTCGCGTGTAACACCTTTATTTTGACAAACTAAAAAATATTGTCACGTGTAATAGCATGGTAATATTCGTATTGCGCGGACTTGGATGTCGACCTTTTCCCATGATACATCACGATTACATCGCAAACCGCTGGCGGCGCCCTTATTGTGAATAGCGAGAATTATTGCAATGTTGATTTTCAGTAGGGCCCTGAGACAAACATATAAAAGCATTAAAATACACGTAGATCATACATTATAAAACCATATAAAAATTGAGCTTACATAATACAGCATTAAAGGATCTGGAATGAGCGTTTTGAGCGTTTCGACAGTATTTTTTATGGGACATGGGAGCACATCAGACATATCGAATTGCATTCTGAATACGAAGAATGTCTTTCTGATATCAAATAATTTTCATTTTTTGAAATTCACGATACAATACAAATTTTATGACAAATTATTAAAATTTGATATTTTTCACATTTTTGATATATAACAGTCCTCGATAAATCTAATGACATATTTTTAAAGTGTATGTAGCTGGGAGGAAAAGCCAACGATCAATTGAAAATTTTGACCTTTCATATTGAAGATATGCATTTTTTTCCCAAAAAGACCTAATTTTTTTTTTGTGTTTTGGAAAAAAAATCCATATCTTCAATACAAAAGGTCAAAATTTTCAATTGATCGTCGACTTTTCATCCCACCTACATACACTTTAAGTATAAATCATCAGATTTATAAAGTTTACTTCGAGTACTGTTAAATATCAAAAATATCAATTTTTAATCATTTACCATAAAATGTGTATTACATTGCGAATTTCTAAAAATCAAAATTATTTGATATCAGAAGGACATTCTTCGTATTCAGAATGCAATTCGATATGTTTGATGTGCTCTAATGTCCCACAATAAATACTGTCCAAACGTTCATACCCCATCCCTTAAAATACATATATTATACAGCATTAAAACCATAAGTGTTCGAGAAAATCAGTCAACTAGTTATTATAATGAGTAATTAAAAGAGAAACACGAAGTATTTAAAACATTTGACATTGATGAGCTGTGAGCACTACAGTTTCAGGTCTTCTTTGAGTTTCTTTTTGAATTGCATATATGAGTTGACTTGACGAATATCTTTCGAAATAGCATTCCATAATACACTACATTTGTATTGGAAAGAGCTTTTACCATAATTTGTATTGCACTTTGGAACATACAGGTGACCACTCACACTACCTCTATAGTGTTAATAGAGTGTATGATACTAACTGGACGAAACAAATCATAGAGGTAGGAGGGTGCAATTTCCGTTTTAACTTTAAACATCATACATCCAGTTAAGCAAATAATACGGTCTCTAATAATATGGAAATCTTCAACGCCATTCTCACTTCCCAGTACATTCTCTCTAACTTCCTGATTGGAGTTATCAAACCTATATATGGAAGAAGAAGTGCACAAAGGATGACCCAACCAAGTCACCATTACGTCTACTCTTGGCAAGGTATTTGAGGATATTCTCACCAAGAGAGTCTTTAACTAATCTTTAGTTTGGATTCACTGGCAGAGACTGCCATCCTATCAGCTTCTCTTGCTCTGAATGAAGCACTAGTCAGTGAAGTAAGTCCTTGCTGATTGCTAACTACCTGGATGCAGAAAAGGCCTTCGATATAGTTTGGCAGAATGACCTCTAGTCTGAAAGCTTGCCGTGCTAGAGATACCTAATGATTATAGAGTACCTTAGCCAGTGCTAAGCAACTTAGCATCTGTGAAATGGAAAGGAGGAGACATTCAAAATCAGCCGAGTAGTCATCATCATCATCATCATCATCGTCATCGGCTGCCCATCGAGGTCGATGAAGGCACAGTTGTCGAAGTTGGTGGGTGTCTCTTTTTCCATCCTTCAAGGTACTTCTCCTTTCGCTTCCGCTCCAGTTTTCCCAGCATCGTGGATCTTCTTCCTCCAATTGATCCGGTCACTAGCTTTTGTCTCCCATGTATCAACATCCATGTCAGCTGTCTTCAGATGACGCGCGCTTCACAACATCTCTATATACCGAAGTTTCTGCCCACCACGTTTTCTCTTTCCTTCTGTGAGTTTAGCATACATCACAGCTTTCGGTAGTCTTTCATCCGGCATCCTCACAACATGACCGACCCAGCGCAGTTGGCTTTTCACTAGGATGGCTTCTACGCTCTCCATTTTGGCTCTCTGAAGCCCCTCTCCATTAGGGACTCGGTCCTGCCATGTTATTCCCATGATACATCTAAGGTGGCGAAGTTGAATGGAAGTTATCTTCTTGATGAGTCTCCTATAGAGTGTGTAGGTCTCAGTAGAATACAGGAGACAGGGTAGGACAAACACGCGATAAAGTTTACATTTGATCGCAAGTCTTATACCACGCTGGGACCAAACTCTTTTTTCCAGAGATCCAAAGGCACTGGTGGCACTCTGAATTCGTCTTGTGATCTCCAGATCGACGGAATTGTCCATGGAAATCACACTCCCCAGGTAGGTGAAATTGGTGACCGATTTGACAGGTTCCCCATGTATGTAGAGATCAGGATCTTGGTGCTGAGTTCCAGGAGCAGGTTGGTAAATGACCTCAGTTTTACTGATGTTGATTGTAAGGCCAAATGCAACTGATGCAGTCACAAAACAGTCCAACATGTTCTGCAGGTCTTCAATGGATTGAGCTACCAGGGCGGTGTCATCAGCATATAGAAGCTCTTGCACACAGACTTCTTGACATCGGGTCTTGGCACGTAGACGGGCTAGATTGAAGAGTTTGCCATCTGTCCTAGAACGGAGGAAAACTCCATGCTGACCATCTGATAGGTTGTCAGCCTGACATTTCCAAAACAGCTGCCAAGTAGAGACCAAACAAGGTTGGTGCCAACACACATCCCTGCTTAACACCATGACAAACCGGGAAGGACTCAGTTGTATCACCATCAACTAGAACAGTTGCCTGCATTCCATCATGAAATTCACGAATGATCTTGACAAAGATGTCTGGACAACCAGAACTCCAGCCGAGGAGTAAGACAGGGATGTAATATGTCTTCGCTAGCCTACAAAGTCTTTGTGAATGACCTTCTTTTGAGAAATCTCCGTGTAATGTTCGTGTTGGCCCAGTTCCAGCTGGCTGCCCTACCGAAGCAGATGATGTGCTCGTCCTTGCCGATAATGACAAAAATACCCAGTATCTCCTCGAGCTAGGGACTATAGTACACATGCATCAATGGGTACACACTCAATACCGAAAAGAGTGTGGTGGTGAGGTATGACACAAGATCCAGATACAGTATGCAGACTATCTTCATGAACACAACACCTCTTGCGGAACACAATGAAGCCACCCATCTAGGAATTTTCAGGGCAACTACACTCTAAATTTCAAGGATTTAAAGGATTGTGATTAGGGACCAATCAAGTATTAGATTTAAAATTAAATCTTACAGATTTAAAATTAAATCTTACAGATTTAAAATTAAATCTTTAAAATTTAAAATTCAAATCTATAAGATTAATTTTAAATCTAAAATTGATTGGTCCCTAATTACAATCTTTAAGGATTTATTTTTAAATCCTTGTAATTTAGAGTGTACACCACCCTAAATAAGGCCAGGGCAGAGCAGAGTGTGAATCTTGCCAGGAAATCTATGGATGGACTCTAGAGAAACAGCCTTCATGGATGCGATGAAATTAACCCCTCTGAAGCACTACATAATATTTCCAACATTGTATGTGATGCCCAGGCATGCAGACACCTGGTGCAATGCCTCCAGGCAAATTAAGTCCATCAGTAGATTTCACATTCGCGCTTTGAAGATACTGCAGGGCCTATCAGTGACGTGTGCCCGCTCCTACCCCGGGGGGCTGAAGAAAATTCAATTTTGCCGCCCCTTCCTCAATAGCCCGAAAAGGTTGACCCATCTTTTTTTCGGTGGTTTGAAAATTCCGCCGCCCCTTCGTTTTGCCGCCCTTCTTCTTCCGCCGCCCCTTCGTTTTGGCCGCCCCTGCTTTTACCCCGGAGGCTCGCGCCCCAGCCCCAAAAAAAAAATACGCGCATCAGCCCAAGCCAATGTTAAAGTAACCATTAAAATGAGCAGAAATTTGCATAACTTTGGCTAAATTTGGATTGGTCATGATTAGTAATATCAATTCCCGCAAGTGTACCACAGATGGGAGAGATCGAGTATTTTTTAATGATTTTAAGCAGTCGTTTCTATACAGAAACACTGGCATGATTTTTGGGGTAAATTAGGTAATTCCCGGACATCATAGACTTCGAGGGCCAGTCGTAAAAAATAATGACGGTCAACCTATATTTTAATCCAGTCAGAGGGATCAGGCTAGGGCTAATTTCAACCATCATAGCTGTCGCTAAGAACTGAGTCGCTCTTGCGAAGAAAAAATGACGTTTTCTTGAGGCGAATTTAGTACATATCTCTATGGGGATTTATTTGGTGGTGTGATATCTTCAACCCCGCTGGGGATTCGCCCACAGACCCCCATTTTCGGCCGCTTTAATACTTACTTTTTACTTTTACTTCCACCACTGATTGATGAACGTAGTACGTGGGGAAATGTAACCTTCTTTCCTGGCCCGGTTTCTTGGGCGAGTCGGGTAGCCTCACTCATGGTAATCTTGCGAGCACTTCCTTTACTCCATCTGCCCACCTCTTCCTTGGTCTTCCTCTAGCCTCTAGACTTGCTGCAGAGCTCTGCAGTTTGGCCATTCGCATACTGTGACCGAACCATCTAACTTGTTGTTTGGTGACATATTCTGTGATTGGGGTGGTGCCCACAATCTTTCTGATATCCTCATTCCTGATTTTATCCCTCCTTGACTTATTAGCTGCCTTTCTTAGGCATCTCATTTCACAGGTGATGAGCTTTTTAATTGGGTTGTGCTTTTGTTGAGAGTTCAGGTTTGGCACTGGTAGCAGAGTGTTGGGAAAAATATGGCATTGATGAGTTTTGCTTTGGTATCCATGGGTATTACAGGATGTATAAGAAGTGGACCTAGTTGGTAAATGATATTATTGGCCTTTTGACACCGTGTCTCTATTAAGGGGTGGGGTATGAACATTTGGACAGTATTTATTGTGGGACATTAGAGCACATCAGACATATCGAATTGCATTCTGAATACGAAGAATGTCATTCTGATATCGAATAATTTTGATTTTTTGAAATTCGCAATTTAATACACATTTTATGGCAAATCATTAAAAATTGATATTTAACAGTACTTGAAGTAAACTTTATAAATCTGATGATTTATATTTAAAGTGTATGTAGGTGGGATGAAAAGCCGACGGTCAATTGAAAATTTTGACCTTTCGTATTGAAGATATGGATTTTTTTCCCAAAACACAAAAACAAAATTAGGTCTTTTTGGGAAAAAAATCCACATCTTCAATATGAAAGGTCAAAATTTTCAATTGACCGTCGGCTTGTCCTCCCTGCTACATACACTTTAAGAATATATCATTAGATTTATATAATTTACTTCGAAGACTGTTATATATCAAAAATTTGAAAAATATCAAATTTTTATAATTTGTCATAACATTTGTATTATATTGTGATTTTCAAAAAATGAAAAATATTTGATATCAGAATATTCAGAATGCAATTCGATAGGTCTGAAGTGCTCTCATGTCCTACAAAAATACTGTCGAAACGCAATAAACGCTCATTTTAGATCCCTTAACTCTATTGATACTTCCCTCCTCAGAGAAGATACTTCCCACTTAATTAAACCCCTTTGTCTGTTTTAGCTTGCTGTTGTTAATAGTGATGTCATTATCCTTGGGTAATCGGCTAAAGTAATCTCTGTTTTGGCTACGCTGACTTTCATGTCATAATTTTCTCACATGCTGCATATAGTTTGCTGGTATGATCATGAAGTCTTGCAGAGTCCGATGAGTCTCTGGTCATCTGGTCATCTGCAAAGAGAATCTCATTTATTTCTCCACTAGTTGGATTTGCTTCCTCGGCAGCTCTCGGCGATCTTGTCCATATAAATCAAGAAGAGCAGTGGCGACAACACACAGCCTTGGCAGCTCTTGGCGTATCCCTGATACTGGGAACCACTTTGACTGGCCACTTCTGATTGTGCCCCAGTAAGTTTTCTGCCGCACCACTTCAAAATTCGTTTCGACGGGCCTGCTGACCCTATCTGAATCTGAAGTCGCTGCTGGCACAAATATCTCTAGTATACATCACACCAACTTGCGCAGCGGTTGGATGGCAGAGCAGAAATAGATTTGGTTTGGGGCGTCATGAGCTAAATTTGTTTTGAAAGTATTCAGGTCAGGGCTCTCAGCAACGGATGGAGGAAGCTGGTTGAGCCTGGTTCCTGCTAACGATGGTTGATGGGAAGAAAAACTTCTGGTAGATGGTGGTCTTACATCTTGGCTGAAAAAAATTTCTTGTTTTCTTGTGTCCCCTCGATGACCTTGTGGTGTGGTGTATATAGTCGTCTAATTTAATATCAACCCAGCAAACACAAAACGTTTTGGACATCATGCGCAAAAGGTGATAAAAGGTTGTCAGAAAACGTTTAAATGTCGGGTTATATAAAGGGTATACCGTATTAAGAGTATAAAACGTTTTCACAACCTTAAAAAACATTTTTTGATAATCTACTGCTCAGTAAACAAACATGTTTTACAGAAAACGTTTAAATGTCGGGTTATATAAAGGGTATAAAATCGTTTTAATGACATTCCAAAAACATTCTTGAAAACTTGATACAAAACATTCTAAACAGAATGTTATTTTGGGTTGAAAAATATTTTGCGAAAAATGTTTGCCCAAAATATTTGCAATAACGTTTTAAAAACGTTTTCATGACCTTTATATAACCCGACATTTAAATGTTATTAAAAGGTTTTGAAAAAAAAACATTTTAAGAACATTTCTGTGTTTGCTGGGTTCAAATATTTTAACATAATGTTATTTAAGTATTGACAAAATATTTGGTAAAAACTTTTTTTTAAATAGTTTATAATAACATTTTTTGAAAACATTTAAAACATATTTTTGTAGTGTGTTTTCATACAAAACGTTTTAAAACGTTATCATGACCTTTATACAACCCGACATTTTAATGTTATTAAAACGTTTTTACTTAAACCAAAAGCCAAAATATAACTTATTTAAAACGTTTTAAAACGTTTTTGTGTTTGCTGGGAATGAGCCCATTTTCCATTAAAGAGTAGTCAACTTCTTTGCTTGCCGTCTTGACTGGAAAGTGTCCCAATCAAGCTCCCGAAGTAGGTTGGTAACAATTCCGTTCTCACGGGTATACACTTTCTTTCAGAATCTTGCTGCTTGACGAGCTCTTTGACGTTGAATCTCTCAGGAGCGTAGATGTTTTTCTGCAAGTAGGGGTCCCACGCAGCTGTTCCGTATTCCAGGACCAGGATAGACCAAGCCAGGGCTGTATAGGCAGTGACCTTAACCTTTTCAGGACAGCTCCACAGGTTTCTCCTAATAACTCCAAAGATCTGATTGGCTTTCTTTGCAGAATGCTGCATTTGTATAGCCAAAGTGTGTTTGACAGATGAATACCCAGGTATCGATGAGAAGAAACTGTTGAAAGCTCTTTAGGCCGGCCTACCACAGAAGGTGTGAACATGAGGTGTCTGAGGGCTGGAACCGATGGTCATGGTGAAACATTTAGATGGATTAAAGTTCATCAACCATGTGTTTTGCCATTCCTCCAGAGCATCCAAGTCTTTCTGTAAAATTGAGGTATCATCTGGTTTGTGATTGGTGCTTGGTGTATAGATGAGACAATCGTCAGCGAATAATCTGGCTTTTGAAGTGAATTTGTTCGGTAAATCATTAATGTAGATTATAAAGAGTAGGGGACCAATGACTGTGCCCTGGGGGACACCTGACGTCACAGAAGCTGAAGCTGATGTTGTCCCATAAACCAACACTTTCTGAGTTCTGTCTGAGAGAAAATTCTTAATCCAAGTTAACCGGTGTCGATGCCCGGGGAGTGGGCACATCAAAAATTATTGGTGGGTACTGATATGTTCCCCGGAATTTTGAGGAGGTGGGTCTTTGGGAGCTGTGACCATCAACCATGTGTTTTGCCATTCCTCCAGAGCATCCAAGTCTTTCTGTAAAATTGAGGTATCATCTGGTTTGTGATTGGTGCTTGGTGTATAGACAGGGCCATTCCTAGGGATTTTGCCGCCCTAGGCAAAGCCTCTCCCTGCCGCCCCACCAAAGCATACCAAAAATTCGTGTTAAGTGGGGGTACCCCCTTGAAAACTCAAGCTAGGGTTTGTAGCGCCCAAGGCTAAGGATACATAATGACACCCCCCTCCATTCTTGAAACAAGTGCGCGCGGAGCGAGCAAAAATGTGCACAAATAGGGCTTACCACTAATTTATTTTGGTTATAATGATATTGTATATCGGTCTTAAATTGATATTTCAAATGATTTTGTGGCAGGGGCTATTTTAACGTGTCTCACTGTCACGTTCGTGCCGAGATAAAATATTCGTGCAGTGACAATTAACAATCCGCGTAGATATGCTTTAATAGTAGACAATGGTAGAGCCTTTCTTACGGTCACATTCAGGTAAAAATGTCATTTTTTATTTTTGAAACGCACTCTACTTCATCAACACTTTTATCTCATTGCACGAACGTTAAGGGATGTGGCTGTAGGAACAAAGACCAAACAAACATATTCTTGTTTACGCCGTAATATTGTAGTATTTCAACCATTTTACAACTTCAGCTGTGTAACTTGCAAAAATTCCCGCTAAAAAGTGGTTCTTTGAATTTTTTAAAATACATTAAAAATCGCATTGGACTTTTCGTACTGATTATACTATAATGATTACCTGCCTATAATGTTCTGATCACACTATAGACTGGGATTATATGTGACCCCATTGCCAGGCAATTTGTTCCTATTGTTCCTTGTCTGGAAAAATTCAGGGACCGTGCTTTTAAATAACCCGCCAGAACACAATAAGGCCATTGACCTGTGTAGTGGTCATACGTTGTTCATTCGACCATAAAGATTTCTAGTCCCTCAGCAACTCATTAAAAATGCGTTGCATCAGGTCAGGGATTCTATTATAATAATTCTAATCCTTTCTTTGAGGTGAATAGATAAAAGAGAGTTCTTGAAAAACAGGTGTGATGTTGTAGATAATATATTATCATCAAAGTTGCTGGCATATAGGACATTTCGTGGAAGTGGCGCTTATTATATATTTCTTGTAAACACAATCTAATGTGGTACTCGCTACATGGAGAAGGTCGGTCTGCAAATGTCCATGCATGAAGCTATATAGTAGAGATATTATAGCTTCATGTTCAGTGTAAATCAATTAAAATACTATAGCTGGATATCAAAAAATCGTGATGCATTCCTTCTTGTTATGGACGATATTAATTTTGATATTACTGTGACAAAATCCATTCCCTTCTCAATTGATTAGGCTCCAGTCTTAGGCTTTCTTTTCTAAAAATAAATCATAGGGCCTAAAGGCAATTAAATATGGGCTAAACCCATATTCGGTATGCGGAAAGTTTTCATAGTCATCTATTACCTATACCAGGGGTCCGCAAATAGCGTGGCTTCCCGAGTGGCGCGAGGCGCCGTTTAGATTTAAAATAAATAAATAAATAAATAAATAAATAAATAAATAAATAAATTCCCATGTTCTCCGTGTAAAGACAGGCTAAAATAGTGCAAAATATTGCACCAAATGGCGTCATTTGCACCTCAACTTTAAAAAAACCACGTTAACTTCACAGGGGGCACCCTCTGACTCCCCGGCCGTGCTAAAGCACCGCGAAAGCTGCTTCGCAGCCATTGAGTGGCGCTTTTCAGTCTTTATTTCATGTGGCGCTTCAACAAACCTATTTGAGGAAGCCTGACCTATACCAGTTTTCACCCCGATGTGGCAGTGACGTCAACGCGTTGAAGCAGCTGTTTCGCTCGCGCATCTATGCGGTGTCTTTAAGCGTGCGAGTGTACACCAGCGCTTTGATCGAACGCTAGGGAGTGTAATGAAATTCATACAGTGCTGATGTCACTGCCATATCAGTAGCCTGAATCCTTCTGGCCTCTAATGACGGCGTCTTTTATTTACCCACAATCCGTCACTTTGCCTTATTCACCAACAGCACAACCCGATGACCGTGCGTAGTTGTTGAAAAACTGAAGGATCCAGTCTACCACATCAGGGTGAAAATGGTATAGCTTATCGCAAACCAGCCAAATTTGTATATGTTTGAATAGCTATAGAATACCCGTGAATATAGTGTCAGAAACTCTCACACATCTTGGGATAACCTTGTCATTAATGTGAGACAGAAAGCAACGCCATTTTGGGGATATATTTGAACATTGCGAGGGAAAACATTGCGGTAAAAGTAAGTTAATCATTAAAATCGTTTAATTCTAATAATATCAACCAGTAACGGACACTTAGCCAAGACTATGTGAGAAGTTTGGGGTATGTAAAGCATTTTCTTGTTATAAAAAACAAGGAAAAAGCAGTCCAAAATTAAACAACTCGATATTTTAAAAAAGTACATTTTGAGAAGGTCTACGCTGGTTCTTTTAATTCTAGTTCAAAATCTGTTCATCACCTGCAGTCCGATTTGGTATCTACGGTTTCATAAAAGTATTGGGAACTCTTTTGGATGGTATTTTGATTTAAAAAAACGATACTGTTAAAAATATCGGTATTTATGCCAGCGACATTTCTATTATGTAAAATGCATTGAAAATTGTCGGCTAAAAAGTGCATAAATTAAAATCGCGAACAGTAATAGCAACAACAACTATCTACATTCCAAGCGGAAACGCTTTTCAAAAACATACCACCTTTTTCGGGCAATCGCTGAAACCGAAATATGAAATTCTAGGCCATCTGTAAAAAAGTGCGTGAGCAGAAATGACCATGAACTTGGGTCACCGAAATAAGTGTTTATATTGGTGTCAGGCCTTTCATAGTGATACAACAATTAGCCCCTAATAATGGCTTTCATTTGAACCGTTATTTGTTAAACTGCGATTTTTACTTTTTGAGAAATCAATGAATGTATCAAAAAACTTTTCGAAAGTCGATTTAAAATGGCCTAACCCGTTAAAGTGAGACACGTTAAAATTGTCCCTGTTTTGTGGGAAATGCGCGAGAAGCGCGCGAAAATTTTGAATTTCATCAATTAGAGGGCGCAGAATCGATCCTGAATTGGTAAATTCGGCACCCCCTAAGGGCGGCGCCTGCCCTAAGGGTGGGGCACGTGCCCCACCTCCCCCATCGCTACGCCACTGTTTTTTTTCGCCCTGTTTTCTGTTTCTCTTTTCACCCCCTTTTTCATTCCTCCCATTTTTTCATTTTGTCCGCCCTCATTTTTTCTTCCCTTTTCTTTCTCCATTCCCGTTTTTGTTTCTTTTTTCGCCCTTTTTTTGCGCCCCTCTATGTTTGCCGCCCTAGGCGACCGCCTTACCTGGCCTAATGGTCGGAACGGCCCTGTGTATAGATGAGACAATCGTCAGCGAATAATCTGGCTTTTGAAGTGAATTTGTTCGGTAAATCATTAATGTAGATTATAAAGAGTAGGGGACCAATGACTGTGCCCTGGGGGACACCTGACGTCACAGAAGCTGATGTTGTCCCATAAACCAACACTTTCTGAGTTCTGTCTGAGAGAAAATTCTTAATCCAAGTTAACCGGTGTCGATGCCCGGGGGTGGGCACATCAAAAATTATTGGTGGGTACTGATATGTTCCCCCGGAATTTTGAGGAGGTGGGTCTTTGGGAGCTGTGACGGCGCAGCGGCGTAGCTGGGATTTTTTTCCAGGGGGGGCCCAAATCCACCAAATTTCCCTGCACTGGGGGGCCAAATAGACACTTTTTGCCAGGCTTATTGATAATCGTATGGTATTGCATATCGTATGGATTCCCCATCTCTCTGCCCCTCCTCTCCCTCTCTTTTTCCTTTTTCCCCCTCCTTTTTCCTCTTTTTTCCTTGCACTATAGCGGCGGGGCCCAAATAGATAATTTTTGCTAGGGGGGCAATTGCCCCCCCCCCCGCCAAACCCCCGGCAGCTACGCCACTGTGACTGCGGACCGCGGGCTGCGAACAAGTAAAATGGGGTCTTTTGGAGCTGCGAACAGTCAAAATCAAGGGTCTTTCGTGGCTTTTTGGTTGAAAATCGCCTGAAAAAAGAACCACAGAAATATGAGGAATGAGACATGTTTGGGTCTTTTAGAGCTGAAATTATCAAAATCAAGGGTCTTTCGGAGCTCTAATTTGGTCAATATAGCCTATAGGGGGTCTTTGCGAAATCCAAAAAGGGGGGTCTTTCTGGGGGAACATACCCGTATGGTCATTTATGTTGAGTGGCATTGCAACCCCCCAGCCGGTGATTGCATACCGGGATTCCATAGGCCTAATAATTTATTTTGGCGATTTAGACAACGAATCGCCAAATTCCCCTCGCCGCTGCTGACAACCTATTAAACTGAATATATATTTCTGAATAAGTTGTAATTTGTGTCTTATTAATGTAAAGGAAGAATCAGCAATTGAGGTATGGTACGCCACATTTGCTTTTCACATGCCGTGTTGCAGAAAATATTCCTGCTGGTTGTGTAAAATATGTAAAATAATTTTCTAATTCCAAATGTAATTTCAAAGTTAGCGAATTTTAAGGCACGTGATAAGCTGGCGTAGACTGGCTGGTACTTTAAAGCTTACCATTTCTAAAATTTAATTTAAAATTCGTTTGGTTTATGACGTACTTTTCACATGCAGTGTTGCAGAAAATATTCGTGCTTTATAACACCTGCAAACATTACGATATGTAAATGTAAATTTAAGTTCTATATAATTCCGAAATGTAATTTTAAAGTTAATGAAATTTGGAACCACGTGGCAAGCTGGTGTAGATTGGTTGATAGGCCTTCTTTTAGGCATATGCCTACAATTCCGACTTTAGACAGGCGGCGGATGACATGATCGAGCCGGCAACTCGTGAAACCGCCCGGCCGTATGGCATTTTCCAATATACTCAGTTAGTTTTGTGGGGTTCATTATCGAACCCCAACGGTTTTAGCTTGTATTTATATTATTTATCAACATAGGCCTATTTGTTTGTGATATTTCAAGCGTTTTAAAATTTCAAAATAATCCCATTCAATTACACGGTTGACGATGAAAATTTACTGAATTTAGGGAATGCACGTCATAAACCACCTGACTTCAGAGCATCATATCCATCATTTCACTACCTGACTCACATGGAGAAACATCGTTTAATATCAGCTGCAAATAAACAAAAAAATATTTGGTGATCCAGATTTTGTAACTAAATGAGAAAGATGAAGTTGCTCGTCATTTTGTGTTTATTTGCTGTAGTCACTGTTACCGTGTCAACAGGTAAGTTAATTTGTACTTTGGTCTTTGATATTAGTAAAAAGTATTTCAAATTCGTCCAAAAGTGGCGCTCGCAGAAACTCGAAATCAATTTCTTTTGATGGACCATTGAAATTCATTTTAATGTCAGTGTATTTCATAGTAATATTCGTCGAGCATTCAAATTCGTCTCACCTGGCGAGAATTGAAAAAGCTTTTACGTCTTTTGTCATTCATTTTAAGACATTTGTGTTTATATTCGTCAGGCGTTAATAAAATGGATGTATTAGTTGGACGTCATTGCACTCGACAATTCCGGCGCCCGGGAATGTTGAATTTCGCGTGTAGAGAGACGACTGTTTACATTCGTTTTTATAGTCACTAGCCTATGAGTTTGTTTGAAATAATACCATGTGATTCGTGCTTGATTCGTGCCTTATACATATAAGTAGGGATAACCATCAAAATTTCATGTTGACCCTATTGCTACAAAATATTGTTTTCTGGGTAGAACTCATCAACAGAAGTATTTTGGTGGTTAAATGGTCAAAATCGCTCAAAAACTTTTCGAATTATGAATTATCAAAGTTTCCCATTCTGACCGGTCATTGGAACGAAATAAAATGCAAGGTCCAAAAATAGCAATTGGGAGCAAAATTGGCATAAGCATATATTTACCTTTATATATTTCTTTATTTTAACATAATTTGCAAACATGAAACAAGCATATTGTGAAAGAATCAAAGGGGTTTCTTATGAAATGGCACTTATCTAGTCACTGGCATAACTTATTTTTTCAAACCGAGGCATTGAAATCATGCATTTAGAGGACATTTGCCAAAAATCATCCAAGATAGCCGATATGGCACAAAATCAAAATTGCACTAAGAAGGTGAACTTTTTTTTCACAACCAAGAATTTCAATGTTATTGGGTTTAATATGACCAATTAGTAGGTGTATGTAAACAAAATCTTAAGTTTTGAAGGTCATTGACTCATTCACAACAATAGAGATTATCCACTTTACTCATCATGCTCATGTGTGACTTCTAACAAAAGGCGCTGGTTCCTGTAGTATTCCTCATTCAAACCAAAGATACTCAATACATTATGAGTATCTTTGTTCAAACCAATTCAATGCTTGACCTCGGAGTTACCTGCATGACTATCGCGGGCTATTTTGAAACAGTTATGGTTGCACATTCAGGTGAAAGTCCTAAACAAGGTATAGCCAGCAGCAAGTTGTAGATGGTATGGGCCTAAATATAACAAAACGTTTAGGGTTGAAATCAGGTGAAAAATACATCAAATGAGCATGAAACTTCACATTTATGTTCAGAAAGGTGTCTTCTTAGCATGATTCGAAAGGAGTATGGAAATTCCAAAGGGAAGCTGGTGATTTAATTTGTAACTCAAGATCTGCTTGTTCAATATTTTAACCTCTTTACAGAGGGTATGACAGAGGTATTACTGGCAACTCTGCCAAATTTCAGCTCAGTAGGCCACGTTTTTCACCTGAAATTATTGACATGAATATTTTGTGCCATTCTTGAGCAGTGCTGAACTCAGCCACTGGCAATTAAGCGCACTGTGGCGATGGACCAATTTTGACTCGCACTTACAGAAAAACGAAATAAGTTATGTTGCTGTAATTTGCAAGATAGTTACAAAATATAATTGGCAGTAAGTTCCCCAATTTTTACAGAAAAATATTGAAAATTAAAAGAATGAGATCAATTTAGAAATGTCTGTGCAAGCAGTGCACAGTTGAGCTCCCTGCATGTCTATGGGAGTGTTCTAATCAAGTTGATGGTTCATTGGTCATCCCTAAATTATAAGGCATTATTACGTTGTGATTGCCGGGAATCCCTTTAATCTAGGCTATGGAGGCATTTTAACAGTGCCCTCATTCATTGACTTAAAGGCTTAATGTACGATTTCCTTCCAATTTTAAATTTGTCATTATATACTCAAAATGCTGAAATAATACTAGTAAGGCCAAAAAAAAAAAAAGTTCGTCTCAAAGCTTTCGCACGCGTTTGTAAAATCCCACGATTTGACAAAAAACAAATGCGAACAATTTTTTTATTTCAAAAAAAAAAATTTATAGTTTTTCCAGAAAAATCGGCGAAAATCAGACTTTTTTCTCAAAATACCATGAAAAAAGTCGGGAATAATAAAAAAAAAAAATCGCGTTTCGCATTTGTTTTAAATTTCTCGTGAGCTTTGAGACAAACCTTTTTTTTTTTTTGGCCTAATAATGATCGGGAATGGTTTCTGTCCATTTTGAGCTGAAATAACGAGGTAACGTGAAAGAAACACTGCTTGTTATTTTGGCCGTTTAACACGCAGTTCTATGGGCGGACATAAAGTCATAATTTCTTGAATTATGACTTTATGTCGAACTTTGCTCTGTTTACCTACAAACACAACAAATTTGGCTGATTCCATTTAGGTGCAAGTTGTGACATGTGTAAACATTACAAATATGCCAAAAAATCAGGTTTGAAAAAATTAACCAAATTCATATTATAAGATCGTACATTATGACTTTAAGACTCGGGCTTCGAGAGCGGGTTAGGTTCAGTAAGCCTCAGGGTCACCTTAAGCCTAAGTCTTACTAAAGGCTGGCTCACACTATAGCGTCACAAACTCCCACACCGTCTGAGTAAAATTGATCAGACGGGGACAGGTAGGGGCCGGCCCGTCTCTCCAAATCGTGGGGCTGAAATATTCTTGCCCTCTTCCTTCCTCCCCCAAAAAACATTCCTGCTGCGACCCTGCTTATATATTATGTAGCCTACAGTTGTTTTATCTCTTCTCTTTCTCTTAGAACTCTTAGACACTCGTGCTAGCAATCCATGCTTGAATAACGGACAGTGCAAGCTAGTGCAGTTCGTCAGGGAGTGGCCTTTCCTTTTATTGCACGTGTAATAACGGTTACTCAGGAAACATATGTCAGTTTCCACCGGGTAATAAACGTATTTATATAATATGAAGCATTACACTCTTGAAAGCTTTTGTTACCAAAATGATTTTTTCTGTCCGATGACCAGTTACAAGATCGTAATACCATCAATGATTGTCTGCTTTAAATGAGAAATTTCAGGTTGTTGACCAGTTAATTAATATTTCTCATTCATTTGGATGAGAAAGTTTTATAGAAATGAGAAGATTTTCAATTCTCGTAGTTTTATCTAATTCTCAACGCTTTAAAAGAATTCTTATTTTGAATTTCCACTAGTGGCAGAGTGATTCAGTATTCAAGTTAAGAACATTGAAAAGTTGACACGTTAATTTCATGCATTTCTTTGAAAAATCATCCATATGGACTTTTTAGTTCCTACTGGCAATTCCTTAAAATGGGCTGTCAGACGTCGGAGCTCTGCATAATTTTTTTTCTCATAAAAGCTCTATTTAAAAGAAAAATCCCAAGATGCAGTTCATAATTATATACCCAGGTGGCTCAGTTTTCAAGTTATGAACCTTTAAAGTTGACACATTTACCTTAATCTTTCCATGCATTTCTTTGCAAATCCACCAATATGTTATAGGCACAAAGATATCTCTTCAGAGGACCGAAACTTTTTGACCACTTTTTATAAGTTCAAAACGTATACTATGTGCTCTTATTTTTTCACTCCTACTAAGGTATTTCTGTACACTTTATTGTGATTTTATTATTATTCTCAGCGCGAAGCATATAGGCCTAGTTCCCCCGGGGCCTAGTTGTCTTACCAATATTGATATGTTGTATTTAAGGAGTATTTTTAATCGGTCTTGTATGCTGTAACAACATAATTGTACGAATTATTTCCCGGGTAGGGGCTCGTCTCTCCAATCGTGGGGCTAAAATGTTATTTCCACCCTTCCTTCCTCCCAAAAATTCCTTTCGTGCCACTGCCTATATAAATTGTGTAGCCTACACTGACTTGTTTTATCTCTTCTCTTTCTCTTAGACACCTGTGCTAGCAATCCATGCTTGAATAACGGACAGTGCAGTTCGTGGAGTGGCCAGCTTTCCTTTTATCCTGCCTTTTATTGCACGTGTAATGACGGCTACTTTGGAAACATATGTCAGTTTCCATCAGGTAATAAGCTTATCTATACAATATGAAGCGTTACACTCCGGGAGGGGGGGCGGCACTTAACACAAATGACCATACGGGTATGCTCCCCGGAAAGACCCCCCTTTTTGGATTTCACAGCTCCGAAAGACCCCCTATATTTGACCCAAAAAGAGCTCCGAAAGACCCTTGGTTTTGATAATTTCAGCTATAAAAGACCCCGAAATTGCTCATTCCTCATTTTTCTGGGTTTTTTTTCAGGCGATTTTCAACCAAAAAGCCAAGACTGAAAGACCCTTGATTTGACTGTTCGCAGCTCCAAAAGTCCCCATTCTACTTGTTCGCAGCCCGGTTGTGCCCCCCGGGATTACACTCTTGGGAGCTTTTGTTACCAAGATGATTTTTTCCTGTCTCTGAGATGGCCATTTACAAGTTTTTAATACCACCCCTGATTCTCTCAGCCTCGGGGTTGTTCTATCTTGCACTTACCCATTTCTCACGTCTGTCAAACGGGACATCCTCACTATCCCCATTTGTTTGTACAGGTCCTTCCAGTTCCAGCCAAGTTTCTCCGCATAGATATGATAGAAAATACTTGCTTTTCCGATCATTTCGTAATAATTTTTACATGGTGTTTATTCGCCTGATAAAAGATCTTTTGAATTGTTTCCCCGGGGGGCACTCAACTTTGGAAGTGACGGGTATGTGCCTACCGGAGTCGCGAAGTAGGGGCCTATCGGGTACAAAGCGTTATTTTAAAAAAGGGGGTCATTGAGTACAAACAAAATAAAAAGGGGGTCATTGGGTACAACGTTTTGAAAAAAGGGGGTCATCGAGTATAAGATTTTTTTAAAAGGGTCATCGGGTAAAAAAATTGAAAAATTGGAGCAAAATTTTGAAAATGTCGGCATAATTTTGAAAAAATTGAGCAAAATTTGACAGTTTCGGCATTTTTTGTTCCATTTTGATGATGCTATTCTAGAAAAAAGGGGGGCCATTGGGTAGCCTCAACCAAAAAAAGGGGGTCATTGGGTAGCTGCAACTAAAAAAAAGGGGGGTCATCGGGTATGGCTTTTAAAAAAAGGGGGTCATCGGGTAGGCCTATAGTCGACTTCAAAAGAGGGGGCCTATTGACAGGCACATACCGTCACTTCCAAAGTTGAGTGCCCCCCCGGGATTGTTTCACCATTTATTTTATGACATGTGCCTTATCTAATTGAGTGTAACGCTAAGTGTCCCTTAGGGCGCGATATGGAAAAGCCAAATCCCGGTAAAAACAAACACTGCGATGAGCGGCCCATCCATAGCAAGTGACGTCATGTCGACCTACCGAATGACTGGTCAGAACATTATTTGATCACAGTGGCGGAAAGGCTGTGCTATATAAAACATTCACCCCACAAAATTGCCCCCCATGATGCAGTCATGTCTGCAGTAGAATTCACCGCGACCTTTGCAGGACTTAAACCCCATTAAAAGCTGTTAAACCAAGATAACACTCATTGAAAACAGCTCAACTGATTAAATCAGATCTTCTCTGGTTGTGCACATGTGTCTGTTTTATATGTGCGGTATCGCAATGACCTGGTATTATAGCTTCAGTTGGGTAACCGATTATAAAGGAAACGCAAGGAAACAATGGTATGTGGACCTTTGTTCACGAAATGAGACAATGGCCTGCTTTTTGTTAACCAGTAATCTTGAAAATGAACATCACCTTTACTTCACCGGGCAGCCGTATTGTTTTGATCGTATTTTGAAGATTGGTGTCATAAAACCGTCATAGGTACAAATTTAGTACTTTCTGTCAATCAATTATGGCTTATTCTCTACATGTCAATCTTTAAATAATTGGCATAGTCCTTATAATAACGGTGGTCCGCCTTGATGAGTAAATGACAGCAAACAGCTGCAAACCAGTGAAAAATATCCCAAAACTCGGTCAATAGAGTCATTATCGATTGGATTAGTCGTCCGTAGCGGACAATTCGGTCGCTCATTGGATCAATATTATCAGGTGGTAATAAATTTGCATTGGACAATAGATTACTATATAATGGTTTAGTACTGCATATATCGGTTTAATCTTCAATAAGCGGGTTTATGGCTGGAAAGGTCACGGTGAATTCGCCGTGGACGTAAGTGCACTATGATCTTTATTTTATTTTCATTTATTTATTTGTCTCTTCTACGGAAGACCTTAACCATGATAACTGGTTTATTACATTCTCTTGTTTTGCTTACAGAGAGCCGTGATGGAAAGAGGGAGAACAGTGCCAGTACATTGATTGGTCGCCACAAGATAAATAAATAAATAAATAAATAAATAAATAAACAAATAAATAAATAAATAAATAAATAAATAAATAAATAAATAAATAAATAAATAAATAAATAAATAAATAAAAAATAAATAAATAAATAAATAAAAACGTTCTTATGGATCTAAGGAAACTCCTTAGTTCCAATGTTCTTCTCCTCTTCTTATAACTCTCTGTACACATAAATCACGGATCAGGTGAATTTATTCAACTTTCATATCATAACCTAATGACAAATGATTTGAGGCATAATGATACCTACATCCTGACTCTGGAAATAATTTCTTTTAAACGTCATTTTGCATTTAGGTTTTTAAGCCACCTACAGGGAACAAATTTGGCATTTTTAGCAATTTAATTTATTATTCATGGTGTGCTACAGGTCCATATTGACACATTCTATGTCTATACAACACCCATGATGCCGGTATGCCCATAAAGCTTATATAACTCGCCAACCATAAACTCTAGAAATATGCAGTAGCCTTAGTATGCAAAAGGAATCAGTTGTTTGTATTATCATTCAAACAAGATAAGATTTTAAACAAACAACACTACCATATTCAATAATTATTATAACTTGCAGATAAAGTCTTGATATTAAGACAGTGGGACATCAAACCGGCTATGTGAAATATCCAGTGTATTTTTCCTATGCTCAGGGGATTTATCACTAAGTAAACAATTGTAATAACCTTGCTCATTAATCAGTAAAGCATACTAATACTATGATCATGTGACGGCTGGTAGCCAACTGCAAACATGTTAAGAAAAAAAAAGGCAAAAACAAATTAGCTCGTATTGACTGTATGTAATGAATAAGCTTGAATAGGACGGCTAGTCCTGGCCCTAGCTAGAACCCGGCCTACACCGGATAGGGCAGAGATTTTGACACTTGATTTGGGTTATTGGACCTTTGAGGTTAACGAATCACAGAGGTGCTTTTGCGAAAGCGGCTGCGAATTCGAGAAATCCAAGATGGCCGCCGGCGGCCATTTTGAAAATTTTAAATTTTAGTTTTCACTCAATATTCATGTGTAATACATCATTCTATAGGTTTTTGCATACAAGGAATCAATTTCTGACATTATTTTTATGATTGAAGGTCAGTATAACATGTTTACATTCAAAATGGCCGCCAAATGGTTGCCAAAAGATGGGGTTTTCATTAAAATGTATTTAGAATTCAATATTTTAACTTATTTGATGTTAAAAATAACCATGGGTTGCTGATATTATGGTCAGTTGTCTATGTCATTTCTATCATCTCCTGGATATGTTTAAAATCAAAATGGCTGCCAAAATGGCCGCCAAAATCGTCTTTTTTCTTTTATATGTGTTACAGGAGTATTATGAAGTACCAGATTTACAATGAAATGGTGCCAAACATTGTGTTCTTTTGTATTCAAAGTATCTCTCTGGTAAAGGGGTAACAATATGACATCAGCATCAATTAATATGATCTCATGGGCATGTAAACATTCAAAATGGCCGCCAAAATGGCTGCAAAAACATGATTTTTTCATTAAAATGATATTTAAAACAGCATTTTAATAGATGTTGTGTTAAATATTTTCATTGAACGCTGATATAATGTTAAAGGAGTATTTCTATCCAAATTTCTTCCTGCTCATGTGTTTTTACATTCATGAAAGAAACCTAAACCCAAATTTTCATGCAAATCGGACATTCAGTTGGCGAATTATGGGCTATAACATATATTTCAATGGTCCATAGGATTGTGTGTGATACTTTCGTTGTCGACAGAATGAAATTCAAAATCGAACATTTCGGCCCGTTTCTCTAGATATAAATTATAAATTTATAAGATAAATTTGCAAGATTCCTTTTGCACATGATCATTATGCACCTAGTAAGGGAGACCGGGGCAGGTTGGCCCCTTTTTCCCCACTTATCTGGAGAGCTCAGTTTGTGGGTTAGGAGGCTCTCAATTTGATACTTGAGAGCTGTTTACTCTAGGTAAATGCTAACAAATTTATATGGCTCTGTGACTTATACAAAAGTTATAGTAGTTGTAGGAGAGAGCGAAAAGAAAATTAATCAGGCCGGGGCAGGTTGGCCCACCAAACGGGGCAGGTTGGCCCTCTATGCACAACCGTGTGTTATTGCCATATTTCTTTCCAATAAAACATTCTAAAGTTACAACTGCGGTAAGATATCACCTATCATAGTTCCAAGATAATCAAAAAATAAAATTCATTTTGCGACATCATGGGTCATTCTTGAGGAAATAGCTAAAATCAAGGAAATAACGTTAACCAATCATCTTATAAAACCCATAACGAAAAACTGAAAGGCTGTGGATAACAATTGTAATTGACTTTTTGTTCATTATTAACTATTCTGAGTGATGAATTACTTTTTATGTACAAATTCCCAATTATAAAGAAATATGATATTGAAATATTGCTATTTCCAGTCAAAAAGTGCTCAAATAGGACAACAATATAGATTTTTTTTGTACTATACTCCGCCTTTGAACAATTTTATCCATGGAACTGACTAGTGTTGGTGTGTAAATTGTATTTTGCTTCATTTGACACAAAATGGGTGAAAATGGAGAAAGTATGCATAACTCTTGCCCATAAACACAATGGGGCAACCTGCCCAGCACAAGTGGGCCAACCTGCCCCATAGTCTATTTTTTGTTTTCCATCAAATTCCGCAAAACAGAAACAGGATGGAAAGCTTTCAACTATATGGCATTTTAAGCAAGACCCATACCTTCCAGCAACTTACAATTTACATAATGTATTATGTGCAACAATAGTGCTTTCTTTCCTTTCTTTTTTTCTCCAAAATGACCATGCAAGTAGTTTTTAAATTGATAATATTATGTCTCAACAACATGTAATTTATCTGATTTTTAAGGAAATGGTGCCACATGAGTGCTTTCTTCGAGATCCAAAAATATCTTTGTGGCAGAAGGGTAACGTAAAATATGTCATTCAAAATTATCCCATGGGTAAGTTCAAAGAAATAAAATTGACTCCCAAAATGGCCACCAAAATATTATTTTTTCATCAAAATCTGTTACAGCGACACTAGGTATCTGGTTTTCAAGGGATGGTGCCATAAAAGGAGAGTATTTTCCCACATAATCATTATAGCATAGCAGTAATAGGAAAACAGCATGGACTTATGGGTAATTGGGCATGTTTAAAATTCAACTTGGCCACCAAAATAATATTTTGGATGTTGGTGTAACAGTCATTTAAAAGAGTATATTATATTCTTTTAACGCGGCTGTGTACTCTAGACATGGTTTCTTTCGCAAAATTGAGTTTTTTTGATAAGTTTGTACTTTGTTATGTTTTTTATAAATACAAGGAATGAAAATCCAAATTTGTAAACTCCAACTGCAATATTTTAAGGATTTTATTTCACTATTCCACTCATATTTGAAATTGAAAAGGAAAGAAAATCTTTGTTGTACCAGCAGGGTACACGCGCGCAACCGCGCATCGCGTTGCGTATCGCGCAATTTGTTAACGCACAAACACGCTACGCATACGCAACGCGTATCTACATGTGCGGCGCATCTTATGGAAGCACCTTGGTCTGGGGCGGACATTTTAAAAATGAATTTAGAAGAGCAGCAACGACATCACTTGCATTACATTCCAGATGTTAAATCTACATCATATGCAAAATTTGAGGAAATTCGCACGAGTCCGTTTTATTTTAGGGCCATTTGTCTATAACAGGTCTTTACATGTAGCCCTATGGAGAGAGTGCCCGTTGAGGGCGCTATAACCCTAATTTTAGGAACAAAAATGTGATTTAAAAAAAACGGACTCGTGCGAATTTTCTAAAATTTTCAGAGTATGTAGTATGAACATGTAGAAATATAATCAAGTAGTTGCCTTACCTGCTCTTCTCCGAAAAAATAAAAAGTCCTATACCTCAATGATAATGAAACCTAGGTGAAGCACCACGGAAGCACTGATTTCACAAAAACCTAGCGGTCAAATGGCTCCGTTTTAGCTGATAAAATGTGGGTTTTTTCAAGTTCTTTCCCCCGATTTAAATATCAAGTTATGAATGGATTTCGCTCAAAAGTTCTCAAGGGGCTGTGGATTTACCCGATGTTCACGTTATATAAGGTAGAAAAACGAAAACTGCCGCATTCTCCTGTAAGATTCGATGAAAGTGCATAATGTGACCACTTTAAACTTCAACGGCCATTCTTTCAATGTTCATTTTCTCGGTAAAATGACGATTTAGGTACACGATAGCTCAATAAATACAGCCTCTATAGGTAAGCAAATATGATCATCGTAAAAAGCATGATCGACTCAAGAAACGGTTTTCTCATTTTTTTATATTTTGGTCTATTTATGATTTTAGGCATCATTTTGTGAAAATAGGCGGTTGTAAATTTTAAAAAGTTCATTTGATGCCTTATCTCAAAAAAATAAGGCCAATATCAAAAAAATAAAAAAACCGTTTTTGGAATGGAGCCTCAAGATTGAGCTAATAACAAAATAGAATATTTTGGAAAGAGTGTTTTTTTGTTATGATGTACCTAACAAATATTGCCAAAAACTCACTTTTTTGTGATTTTCTTCATAATTGTTGTTTTTACCCCAAATCTGTATTTATATTAAGATTTATTGATGTCTTGCCTTCATAAAAATGTATACTTTTATATATCTTGCGCGAATAATTACAAAGTTATTGCACTTTTACTACATGCATATCTGAGAGTACACAGCCACCTTAAATGACTGTTACACCAACTTTCAAGATACCAGTTTTTTACAGGAGATGTCATTTTTTCAGCTTCATGGCATATGGTTAACATTCTGTCGTAAAATGATTCTGCCGGCATGCTCATACCAACGGGACCCCTTATATACTAGGTGCATAATGATCAAGTGCAAGAGGAATCTTGCAAATATATTCCCTTTCCAGAGAAACCGGCCAACATGTTCGATTTTGAATTTTATTCTGTCGCCAACGAAAGTATAACACACAATCCTATGGACCATTGAAATATACGGTATGTTATAGTCCATAATTCGCCAACGGAATGTCCAATTTGCATGAAATTTAGGATTTAAGATTCTTTTATGAATGTAAAAACACATGAGCAGGAAGAAATTGGGATAGAAATATCCCTTTAACATTATATCAGCGTTCCATGGAAATATTTAACACAACATCTATTAAAATGCTGTTTTAAATACCAGTTTAATGAAAAAATCATGTTTTGCAGCCATTTTGGCGGCCATTTTGAATGTTTACATGCCCATATGAGATAATATTAATTGATGCCGATGTCATATTGTTACCCCTTTACCAGAGGGATACTTTGAATACAAAAGAACACAATACGTTTGTGAAGATTATCATTCATCCAGGTAGTAAACAGTATTAATATTAAACTATAATCTAGTCAACTGGACTTACTATTTTTGAGTGGAAATTTTCACGTCCAATCCTGAACGCATCATCAGCCCTACTGATGTTGTGGCGGCAAAAGTTCATTGACCTGTGAAACGGATGTTGTAGTATCACAGGTCACCACCTTTGAGTTCAACCTGAGAGGTTGTGAAAATCTTGGACAGAGAAAGCAGATGGTTTGAGAGAGGGGTCAAAGAAGCGATTTACGTGAAACGGGAGGAGCCTTCACTTAACAGGGGAGGCGGCCTACGTCACAACTTGGCCGGGGCCTACAGTTCAGCGATCAGGAAGATACCTCTCAGGTTGAACTCAAAGGTGGTGACCTGTGATACTACAACATCCGTTTCACAGGTCAATGAACTTTTGCCGCCACAACATCAGTAGGGCTGATGATGCGTTCAGGATTGGACGTGAAAATTTCCACTCAAAAATAGTAAGTCCAGTTGACTAGATTATAGTTTAATATTAAAAGAACACAATGTTTGGCACCATTTCATTGTAAATCTGGTACTTTATAATACTCCTGTAACACATTTTAATGAAAAAAGACTATTTTGGCGGCCATTTTGGCAGCCATTTTGATTTTTAAACATATCCAGGAGATGATAGAAATGACATAGACGACTTATGCTTTGTTGTCACCATAATATCAGCATCCCATGGTTATTTTTAACATCAAATAAGTTAAAATATTGAATTCTAAATGCATTTTAATGAAAACCCCATCTTTTGGCAACCATTCGGCGGCCATTTTGAATGTAAACATGTTATACTGACCTTCAATCATAAAAATAATGTCAGAAATTGATTCCTTGTATGCAAAAACCTATAGAATGATGTATTACACATGAATATTGAGTGAAAACTAAAATTTAAAATTTTCAAAATGGCCGCCGGCCGCCATCTTGGATTTCTCGAATTCGCAGCCGCTTTCGCAAAAGCACCTCTGTGATTCGTTAACCTCAAAGGTCCAATAACCCAAATCAAGTGTCAAAATCTCTGCCCTATCCGGTGTAGGCCGGGTTCTAGCTAGGGCCTGGACTAGGCATGGCACATCGTGATGAACTGAACATACTCTTCTATAAAAAAATTCCTTTAAAAGGAATAGGGCGAGCAAATGAAAAATTCTCGCTATTCGCAATAAGGGCGCCGCCAGCGGTTTGCGATGTAATCGTGATGTATCATGGGAAAAGGTCGACATCAAGTCCGCGCAATACGAATATTACCATGCTATTACATAGGAACACGTGACAATATTTGTTTAGTTTGTCAAAAGGTGTTACACGCGATACTCAATACTTAATAATGTGATTTGAAATGTGCACAATTAATTTTTTCTCTATCGATTTGCGTGTAATACCGTTATATTGACAAACTAAAAATATTGTCACGTGTTCCTATGTAATAGCATGGTAATATTCATATTGCGCGGACTTGGATGTCGACCTTTTCCCATGATACATCACGATTTTCCCATGATACATCACGATTACATCGCAAAACGCTGGCGGCGCCCTTATTGCGAATAGCGAGAATTGTCAATAGAAATGAAATGAATGTGTTATTCCCCATTGGAAATCGATGTTGTGTCATATTTTCCCTGATTTTAATATTATCCATTGCTAGTTGCTTATCCGTTTGAATCTCCTTTGGTTCCCTGCTGGTCAGTTGGAACAGATTTTCCCTGTTTTTATATTAACAATTCACATCATAACAGAAAACGTTTTATATTAACATTTTATATAGAACATTGTTATAAAATTTTGTAGATAATAGTTATTTAAAACATTTTTACGGAGCCTCATGGGTGACATGTAACAAATATTTTTTTTGAAAATTATCCCGGGATAATCAAGTTATCCCGGGATAATTATCCCGAGATAACCTGATTATCCCAGGATAACATGATTATCTCGGGATAATTATCCTGAGATAACCTGATTATCCCGGATAACATGATTATCTCGGATAATTATCCTGAGATAACCTGATTATCTCGGGATAATTTTCAAAAACATATTTGTTACATGTCACCCATGAGGCTCCGTACATTTTCGTAATCATACCTAGAGTTTTTTTATCATCAGGTAGGAAGACTTCTGCTCATCTTCTCTGGTGAGACAACAGGTCTGGGCTATCTTTCCATATGAAAGTTTCAAAATATGTTATATCTATTTCCTCAATATATTATTTTGATACAACTTATGAGGGGAAAAGTTCGATTTTACAATATTTCGATATTATTTTTTAACTTTCTATCTTTATCATGATTAACATAAAGTTTCAAAGCAATGCATCAAACTATATCATTATTTTGTCCCAACAAATATAATAGTAACAGGGAATAAAATATTCATTCATAGGTTTATTTATTTTATTCAACCTGGACAGCGCTGGGCTGCACATGCATTCTAATAATTTGTCTATAATACATTATACAAGCATCAACAAGCACAATTTGTCACAAGATTTGAAAAGTAAATAGCCTATGTACACACTGAACAAATTGCACATACAAGCTATAAAGTACATAGCGAAGCTGTCAGTATAAAATTATGACCTTTACGATGCTTTTAATTTAGCCCAAAAATTAGGAAAACTAGCAAAACTGGAGAACTGGTACTGTTCAAATAAAGACATCTGCAAAGCTTGCTGCAATTTCCGAATAGTATTTATATTACTTAAATAATTATTTTTGTTATTTCTTTTAATACAAACACATTACTGCCTATGATGACTTTATCGTATATCAAAATCAAGTAATAATTACAAAACTCGCCGTAAACTATCACCTCTGTGGGTTTTTGGGTATATAACCAGCACGAATATTTTCTGCAACACTGCATGTGAAAAAGTAGGTCAATAGTCAGACTAATATATAATAGGGCGGGTGCGGCGTACCGCACCTCGCCCAAAAAGGAAGAGGTGCTCCTACACAAAACGAGGAATTTCCCATTCACAACAAAACAAAACATGGCGTCGATTAGATGCGTTTTTGGTCGATTTTCGGGCCACTTTTTGCGGAGAAAAGACAGTCTTTTCAAGGTTTCTAGAGATATAAACCGTATAGAAAGTCGTCGGAATGCTGCAGGTTTTATTATTGTACCTGACACTCCTTCTGAGGCAGATGGTAAATGATTTGCACTTCATGTGTTGAATTTTAAATGTCTTCGTAAAAAATGTTAACCTGTCGAATTCGGCAGCTTTCCTGATTTTCGTACGTGTGTGACATTCACAATAAGGTATATTGCTGATAGCATACCGTGGAAACATGACATATTGCCCGTGGGGATCGATGCTAAGTCAGGTACCGCGTGAGCAAACTCAAAAATAGCGCAAACAGTGCGAGCGTGCAAAGCAAGACACTTCTTTTCATGCGCCATGCCCATTAGGGACTAGCAGAACTTTGCACTGGCCATAGTTATGATAGTTATGTGTTTTGGGTCAAGCTGGGAGAAAAAAATCCCAGGTCGACCAAAAAATAGCGTATCGCATACCACGATAGACCACCTAAGTTATCGTGAATCGGTTTCTCCCAGGTCGACCGTAAATTTTGGGTTGCCACATTCGGCCCGCAAACGCCAGGATTTTTAGCCAGGTCGACCCATGACAAGCATAGTTCGCAAGGCAAACTTAAAAAAACCGGGTAAAACAGACGTGTCATTTATCGGTATGACATTTTCGGTATGGGTTCCTCGTACTATGACAAGCATGCAAATAGCCCTACATAGGCCTATGTGCCCCCACCATGGCGATATACATGTGATGAGTATAAAACTATTTTGTACGGCATTCATTCATAACTTTGTGCGAGCCGTGTGACTTTTACTTAAATCAGTTTCAGTGTCTTGGCATCTAAATTAATTCAGTCATAGGCCTACTCTCATTTTCGTATTTATTTAATACAGTAGGACCCTATTCTTGTTTTAGTTTGCAAAATACAGAGTCAGATATAGTCCCGGGATATAGTCATACTTCCAAGTTTTCTACTTTCTTGAATTTGCGTCAACCATTGCAACATGTAGGCCAATGCAATTTAAGCTTACATCCAAGTTCGCGTGGACGGTACTACGACTCGATGTTTCAGACTTGTGAGAAAAGGAAAGTAATACATTTTGAGAAGAGGTCACAAATAGGATCAAATAAAATAATCCAACAAAGAATCACCCTGCTTAAGTGCCGGACATAGGCTAGGCCTACATGTTTTAAACTTTAGTATTATTATCCACCACGAATGAAGTGCCAATTTCTATTAGCCTAGGTTGTCTTTCTATCAACAAACGTGAAATCTCCCAGCTTGACCAATTTGGCGATAGTTATAGTATCTGTTTTTACTTCCACTAGGGCCAGAGGCACTTACATTGAAAAATTTGTTGGACATGCTTGACCGATCCAGGACAAAAAACAAAAGCATTTCAATGCTTGATCGAACCAATACAAATGTGTGTCAGGTCACTAATTAACATGATAAAACCCACTTGAGAACACACAATCGCCGGTCATTTCTAAAGATGCATTTATACTCAATCGCTTTTACAGAAACCTGAATCGCACGCATGATCAGTGTACTAAATCGCCGTTGTATATTTGCCTGTTGAGCATGCGCACGATTCGCTGCTTTTCAAAAGCGACACATAGGCCTATATTGACACCCTCTGTTGGCCAACATTCTCTAGAATTGCACACATAACAAATGCATAACTTGTGCAGTTAACGACAATGATTCAGTCTGATGATGAGTAACATGCATGGGTATAAACATAGTCCTGCCAGCAAGACTTCAGTCTTTATCATAAACATAATGACATCTACGGACCTGAAGTCTTGCAGCGATATAGGGATGCACTGTACGTTTAAGAAATCCAAACTTCAAGCATCAAGAAATATACCTTGTACCTTATAGGTATGACGAGTTACAGTTACTGGAACTAGTATAAACACAGCTTTACACAATGACTAATTTACATAGGCACAAAAGACAGTGTTCATGTACCGTTACCAGGGACGGGTTGTCACTACACTGGCACTCGGCAGTCCACGCTTTTTAATGCATGCCGGTTCGAAATTCTGAAAATTGGTAAAAGCGTGGAGGTTTAAACTTTTTGGGTTAAAAGCGTGGAATGGTATAAAGCGTGGGAATAAAATAAAAAGCGTGGGCTTGTTTCAGCTTACAGTATATTTTTATTGAATGTTAAAACAATTATAATTCCAAGAAAAATCGCCAAACCTGCGCAAGATAAAATTCCATTTGAAGCAGGCCAGCGCCTGTTTAGGTGAGTCCACACCAGCGCAATGTACACAATATCCTCCCCCGGAAGCCCTTCCGTGATATGCAAATGTCCGATTTTTTCCATGACGTGTTACGATGTGTGGTACGGTAGTTAATTCTTTACATCGATCGTACGTATGAGTGACGTCATTAATCATGCATAATTGATTGAGCGAAGAAGGGTAGGATATAAGTCACTGAACACAGCGCACACGAGATACGAATCAGTTCATGACAAGAACAACATTTGGACACCAAAAAAGTACAGTTATGCATTAAAATGTTTATTGTACAGTACAGTACGGTAGTAGCTTTTCACATAAAATAATTTGCATTGTTCACATAATGTATCAACTTCATGGAGAGAAAAACATCGGACTTGCACGTGTGAAATAGGTGCAGAATTCGGCATACTTGATTTACTTCGAATTGCGAGTGACTTCATCAATGGATACAAAAAGTGGTGGGGTCAGGAATTTTCAGTATAAAGGGTGCCTCAGTAAAAAGCGTGGGGGTCAGGAATTTTCAGTATAAAGGGTGCCTCAGTAAAAAGGGTGGGGGTCAAACCCCACTGCCGAGTATGATTGGTCGGTGCCGGTCGGTAGTAACCAGCACTCAGGCAGACCAACCGGCACTCAAGGGAATATGAGGACTTGCCAACCGGCACTAAAGTAGAGAAATTGTACTTTTTACCCTAAAAACAGCTGGAAAGTGACGCATGAGAGTATTTTGAACAAATATCATCCATATCTCCTCAACGTTACTTATACCTTTCCAACAAGGAAAGAGATGCGAAAAGCGAACGTCTAATGCCCATGTAACTTGCGTAAGATAAGGCCAAGTAAAAATCAGCAAGGCTATAGATCTATAGCATCTCTACTTCCTAGACAGTATATTTTTAGAAAAGTTATGACTGAATTTCAAAAAATAAAATATAATTGAAGAAACCTCAAAAAAGGAAGCGGGAGGGGACGTGAAACATGTTAATTTTTTTATTTGGCCGAAGCGATGTCTGAATTAGTGAGGAACACCCCACCTTTGCGTCCTTTATCATATGGGTGATTGGGTGGGGATGCTACGGTGGGGAATGGTTACGTACATTTCCCTGATAGTGATAGCAAGTCCGCTCCA
Organism: Amphiura filiformis; assembly: GCF_039555335.1. Lineage (NCBI taxonomy): Eukaryota > Metazoa > Echinodermata > Ophiuroidea > Amphilepidida > Amphiuridae > Amphiura > Amphiura filiformis. Next base: position 70,235,094 of record NC_092634.1, on the reverse strand, counting down.
CACAAATTCAATGGGTACGAACTGCGACAACAAAACTTAGCAAGCAGCAGGAAAGTATGAAACCAGCATTAATTGTTATGTATGATTTTTTCTCAAAATGGGCTGAATAACACAAAATATTCAGCGTTGGAAATAGCTGATATCGCGTAGCCATCTAGACCTACAGAAAATAAAGTGAATGAGAATTAGCTACAGCGATCACGGTATGTAGATTGAAAACCTGGGTTGAATGGGAAGCTAAAAAAAATTTATTCAGGGCAGGGAGCTGGACATATTATATGAACCAGATTAATTTTCTAATGGAAGAACAAAACTAGAATTTTCTGCTCTTTGCTTGGTTCAATTTTTACGGATCACACGGACCCATACCGGTAGGAAATTTGCAGTCCTGTGCCTACTTTCACAGGTATTTGGTGCGAGGAACCGACTTATTTCGAACGCTGGACCCGTTATTGAAAATTTTGTTGGATTTATGTCAACCAAAAGTTAATTAAACTGCTGTATCTTGCGAGTAGAACGCACATATCTACCAAAATGGCAGCTCTCAGTCACCAAGATTACCATCACTAATGCGTATATTACATGACCCTTGAAAAGGGTCAATTTCACTCATAAAATACATTGTGACTTCCAGGGTAATGATGTGACGGTTATAATTAGATGCACTGCATACATTGTATGTTATGTTCAAGACTAACAAGAGTGTTTTCAGGACAAGCCGTGATGCAAACAATCCATCTTAGATCGTACTTGGGAGATTGGCTGGGTATGACGTGCCCAGACTGGTTATAGGGTATTACATGTACATGCATGCACAGATGATGCATACACATTGGTTCTGTACATGTAGAATTTTGCCTGTGCATGCAAAATTTTGTGATATTCAGCCCATATTTTAAAAAAAACTGTCTGGGTACATGTAACTTTATTTTCTAACTTTACCCCTGATTTGTTTATAATTTGTTTCCTCAAACATTGTTTACAGGAGAAACCACAAAGATGAACCTGTTTCAATCAATTACCAACGCCATGGATATAGCACTAGGTGAAGACCAATCAGCAGGTAGGCCAACAAACTCACATGCTCAATTTTATTTTTAAATATCAGTATATTATTATTGACAAATATAAAAAGAATGGTGATACTACATTTGAAAATCAATATTATATATATACTTATATAATATTATACAAATATTGACTGCTATGAGGGGCATGGTTAAAATTATAGGCCTGCGGTGATCTCAAAACCATGACTATGCCCGAGGCGTAGCCGAGGGCATAGTCACGGTTTTGAGATCACCATGAACCTTTAATTTTAACCATACCCAATAAAAAAAGCAGTGAATATTGTTTTATATACCAAATCTTAAGATTCTTGTCATCTGTTTGGTTAAAAGCATCGATTTTGGAAAGAGAAAGTGAATAGTTTCAATGCGAACGGCACAGGCGATTTCCGCCCTAATTATAGCGCCACGAAACATTAACGCGTGCGTAATATCATTTTACGCTGGGAACAAAGCACACACAGAACTATGCCCGGGGAATAGTTACTTTAGTGGGCATAGTCAAAACTATGCCCGCTCTTTTAACCAATCAGATGACGGGAATCTTTAGATGAGGTATATAAAAATAAATATGGTTGTGTGCCCTGTTGCAGGTTTGGTGGGAACTGCACAGTTATCACAAATATGTGGTGATGTTGATGTTCAGTAATTTAGCATGGTGCTGAAAAGCAATACTATGTCAAACCCATGTAGATCTCACACCACCAAATGCCAGTCCTGTAGAGATGTGTACAAAATTTGCCTTTTAAAAGAAATTGTCATTTTATTTTCATAGGAGTGACTTGGTTCTTAGCCACAGATATGATGGTTGAAATTAGCCCTTGCCTGGTCTCTCTGACAAGGAAATACAATACTGTAAAAGTAGAAATTTTCGCGAGGTTTTTATTTTCGCGAATTTCGCGAGTGGACATAAAAAAGCGAAAATAAAAACTCACGAAACTAACCTTTTGCATTAGGTTTCTATTGTATCAATATCAAAACCGTGAAATTTAATTCGCGCGCAATTAACAAAATCTTCAAAATCGCGAAAATATCTTCTCGCGAAAATATTGACTTTAACAGTAGGTTGACAGTCATTATTGTTGACAGTCAATGTTGGCTGGGAATTGCATACTGACTGTTATGGATTGCAATGACCTATAAGGCCAAAAACACCTTTTACTCAAATTCACACCGTTTCATAAGTTAACAAAATTTGAATCTTTAATGAAAAGTATGGAATAGTTGGACAATGTTCTTGCATATAAAAATGAATAATGAAATAAATATTGGCATTTATACAGCACTTTTCACATGTATCAAAGCACTTAACATTTATTTTTCCGCTGTCGTTAGAATATGTCTGCTGCTATGAAATGCCCAAGGCATGCTCATACCTTTGGGTGGAGTTCAATGGACAATATTCATAACAGCTCACCATTTCACCCCTTTGGTAGAGAGAGGCAAGTGAGGTAAAGCGCCTTGTCCTCCAATTGCGAGAGAGAGCCCATACTGCACCACAGTGTATAAATCATTGACGATATTGAATGCATACACAATCATCAAATTATAATGATTTACAATATTCACTAAATCTGACAGGCTTCTTCTTGTTGATTACACTCAATGATCTGTACAACTGATTTATTTCCTCATTTAAACTAGTACCGTATTTAGTCAAATAGTCGCCCCCTCAAATAAACACCCCCACCACTTTTTTTTTTTTTTTTTTTTTCAAAAATGCCGATATTTTCATGCTATCTTGTGTAGTAAGCTTACCCAGTTGCGCACATGGTCGATAATAGCGTCAATAATTGGCGAAAATCTGGATCAGAAACCGGAAGTGAGCCAGAAGTCAGTGTTTCTAGTTCATAGTTCGTCATTTTAGCGTGTGTTTTTAGTTTACCTAATGATTTTAACGGGAATTATCGTTCTAAAATTGACCTTGAATAAACGCCCCCCCCCCCTTGGGAAAATGTAACGCCCCCGGGGGTGTTTATTTGACGAAATACGGTATTGTGTTGATTTGTGTAACATATATCTTTTGCTTACAAAATCCTTGCACAGATGATAATTTCCAAAGCACTGCTTTCAAGATTCACTCACTTTCTTCAGGAAGCAGGCCTTGTTCCACTGAGCTGTTTCCACTTACATATACATTGATAGAAAATATTTTATTTTGAGAATTGTCTTGTGATATCTCGCCAGAAGTATCACAAATTATTCAATTCCTATTTTGTTTACTCTCTTTAACACACAAAATATCTACCAGACATAGCACTCTTAACATGGGTCTGCTTTTTGGCATCGTGGTAAAAGCCTAACTTTTCAAGCCTATTACGAACTGATCGAACTATAGTAGTAATCACATTACTGCACAACAACTCTTCAAATAAATCTGACACAAAATTATGTTTACAATATATACACTAAACACCAAAATATCCCATTGTATTAATAGCTCACTACTTTCACATTCACCTTATTTTAGCCACAGGGTTTTATGTATTATGCAGTACAATGATCATTGCCTATTATGGGGATTTAAAAGGGCATTTCGTGATCCACAGCTTCATCCCCCACTTCTCTCAAAAAAATTTGAGATTTTTATATCACTGGAAACCTCTCGCTACATAATGTTTATTGTACAAAAAATTTCTTGCAGATTAATTCGTTTAGCAAAGATATTGAGAAATTTGAATTTCGTTCTGATACCAGAACGAAATTACAACACATTGTCTATGAAGCAGTATAATACACATAATCATACATAACTCGCAAAGTTGACGCAAACGCAAAATCGGAATCAACTGAAATTTTGGGAATAAGCATTTTTCGTGGATATCTACTGAAAAATGTCATAAAAAGAGAATGCTAGGATCAGGAAATACTCCATTAAAGTTAGATGATCAAATTAAATTACTCAGGGCACATCCCAATAATCTCCATGTTATATGTGTCATGCTCATGTCAGTGAATTTTATCATCCATCTAGCCAGCTTGCTGCTGATCTTCCTCTCTTCTATTCATTACAATGTAGCAATCCAAGTTTAGCCTAAATCAAACAAATTTCTGCTCATTTTAATATTTAATTTGTCTGTTTCTTACCCATAAATTGAAGCAGACAGTAATATTAAAAGTCACTCAACCTTATTTCTATTTGGTGGTGTGAGATCTGTAGTCACTCCCAGCATTTGTATTCAATGACAATATTGCCATATTTGAAGGCAGTGATGCAGAACAGAAAACAATAGGCACCACTCAACTAACCATTTTTGAAGCTATATTTGTTGTATATTTCTTGCAGTTATATTTGGTGAGGATGTTAACTTTGGTGGTGTCTTTAGATGCACGGTTGGCTTAGCAGATAAGCATGGTAAGTTACACACCCAAATAACCAATCAAATCCACCACATGGGATTGTCATGGCAACAAGATAGTCTCCTCTGGATTTATCAGCAAACGCAACAATCAATTAGGATGAGCAGGGTTGCCAAACCTGCGATTTGGTAGCCCAATTGGGCGACTTTTGAAGATTTTTCCCGCGACTTTTGACAATTTCCTGTCCCATAGAAACCAATGGTTAAGAAAAAATTTGTGCGACTTTTCAACATTGGCTTCCGCGACTTCCGATAGTTTCCTGCCCCATAGAAGCCAATGGTAAAGAGAAAAATTGGGCGACTTTTCGATTATTTGACCCGCGATTCGGGCTGAAATCTTTTGGCAACCCTGAAGATGAGCATTAGGTTTGTGCATGTAGTACTTAACCCTATAAACACACCCAGGTATAGTACAAAATATTACTATACCTTATAAATATTTATTAGGTAATCCAGTCATCTTATTGGTTAATAATGCTAGCGTCCGAGTACGGTAATTTGACTACTTCCCCGCGCCTGTGCAATTACTCACATACGGGGAAGTACAAGTAGTAAAAAATTCCACACCCCTACTACCACATGGGTGTCTCGACCCGCACGTCACCGTTCCTTCAGACGTAGCACTATGCTGCACAGCGGCGATTCTGCAGATGCGTTTATCTTTAAAATGGCGTCTGCTGCAGTTATTTTGCCGAGATTACCGATGGAAAATAACACACAAATTTGACATTTTATGAAACAAACTGTTATTTATGGAGTGTTAAAAAGGAAATTAGAAAATTATCCATCTAATTTTATTGAACAGAAATCCTTCAATAAAATCAGGTAAGCAAAATATTAAGCTTACTAATCATGTCGGTCGTCATGCTGGCCGTTACCGGTGTGTGTTTCAACTTTCGTTTACGGTTTTTACCATGATAGTGAAAATATCTATGAGGTATAGTAAAGCAAATACAACATGTTCCTTTTCGGGGAAGTATTCAAAACTACTGGTCCCTCGTGTTTGATGATTTGACTACTTCCCTCCGCTGACGCGTCAGGAATTAGTCAAATCATCCATCACAGAGGGACCAGTAGTTTTGACTACTTCCCCTCAAAACATGTTGATGAATTTGTATACTTTGAGATATATCCATTGCATGCATGCATCCCACATGATGCAATGATGCAATTACCTATGTGATAAACATATTTGTTGGCTAGGCCAACAAAATTCCTGTGGCTACCGGTCACCGAGCTACTGCTTGGCACACAAGGTATATCAGATTTGAATCCTGATAAAAACAAACAACTTCTTGTCCATCTTAATTTTTTCCTTCTTTCCTTTCCATTAAAAAATCACTTAAGGAGGTACTACACCCATGGCCAATTTTTTGCCTATTTTTGCATTTTTCTCAAAAATTATAGCACATTGGTGACAAGTAAGATGTGTATATTATAGGGGCAAGGACTACAACTACTGTACTGAAAATTCAGCAACTCAAAGCAAGTAGTTATTGATTTATTGATCAAATAGTGGTTTTCCCTCATTTTTGACTGTAACTCCACAACTGTTGTCGGTGCTGAAATAGAATTTCCAGTGCAGTAATTGTAGTCCTTGCCCCTATCATATACATATCTTACTTGTCCTCAATGCGCTATAATTTTTGAGAAAAATGCAAAAATAGGGCAGGGGTGTAGTACCCCCTTAAGGGCATTAGGTTTAAGGTGTGTGCTCATAATTACCACAACACACTATGTACACATTTAATTCAAAATAGGTCAGGCACATAGCAAAATAATCAAGGTAAATAAAGCACACTATTTTGGTGTCCATGAGTGACACAATAGAGATTGGGGAAGGGGTTTTCTTTTCGCAATGTGTACTTACTGGGTAACAACTTTTGTTATGATATAACATCAAGTAGAAGCTTATAAATATTAGGTGTTAGGGAGTGACCTAGTTCCACACACAAACAAACTAACAAACAAACAAAAACAGAACCAAATAACAAGCAAATATAATTGAATACCTGAGTGGAAGGGCCCAACTCCAATTTTTTACAAAAATGAGTTAGACCCGCCATTTTATTGCCAGCAGACTGTTCTTCCTTGTGTGTGAAAGATGAGCCAAAATCCACTTTCTAAATAGTCTTCCACGTACACTTAATCATGGTTTTCATGGAAGAAAGGCCCAACTCCACGGAGTTGGGCCCTTCTTCCACAAATATTGGGTTAAAGAGGAATTTTGTTCATCCATGAAATCTGCTTTTCACTACAATAAGAAATCTTTTTCCTAACATATTACATGCTTCTACTTGCACATTAATGGATAATTACCAAATTTCTGTAGCTATTTATAACACATCTGCTTACGGAACTGGCACTTACAGTATATTAGTGGAAGAAGGGCCCAACTCCATCTCGTATTAAGACCTGTACCGTTGCCATGGAAGCATTATACATTATTTTGAATGTATGTAATATTGTATGTTCATGTATTAAAGGTCCCTGAAGATGAAAACATTCTGTCTATAAAACTTTTCCAAATATTAAGTTTTTTCTTAATATCTCAAAAACAGTTTTGATGGAGTTGGGCCCTTCTTCCACTCAGGTATTCAATTGTGAAGCCTATATGATTGCTGCCCAACTACATGTACTCTTGTGATAGTACAGCACCACTGTCCAGTGTGTACTGTATGTGTAATTCAGATTACCCACACAGATACTCTAGTACCAATGAAGTAGCTGTGCAGTAGCATACATGTACCCCTGGGAGTGTGAGGAATAGGAATCTGGTTGTGTAAGTGTGATTTTCTGTTACATAATTTATTTGTTTAACTTGCAGGAAAAGACAGGGTGTTCAACACTCCTCTGTGTGAGCAGGGTATTGTTGGCTTTGGTATAGGGATGGCAGCATTAGGTGCTACAGCAATTGCTGAAATCCAGTTTGCTGATTATATCCATCCAGCATTTGATCAGGTAGGACAGATAGAGAGATAGATAGATAGATTTTATTTATTTTATTTATTACACTTTATCACTGGTATACAATAATTATAATATAACATCAAAATATATTGCACATAATATGAATATTCAAAAGTACATACATTGTACACTGAAAAAAAAGGAAGTATTGATAAAATTTTGCACCAGTGAAAGGCAAGGACTAACAGGTGCAAAGCACCTCTAGGACAGTCCCACCAAAGATCAAAACAATGAGGACACCCCCTCCCCCTTCCCAACTAAAAAAAAAAAAAAAAAAAAAAAAAAAAAGACAAAAAAAATAAACCCTACACAAGCCTATACAACCAGAACACTGGCAACATGTAACCCAAGAGCATGTGTTGTAAGGATCAAAACTCTCCTCTAGTTTTTTCTTGTACCACTCAGAGAGAGGACATGTTGACAGTGGATCTAATTGTGAGAGGAAGTTGATTCCACAGGGGAACAATACGGTTGAAAAACGATGCCCTGTGGGATTCGGTTTTGCATCGTTTGGGAATCAACAATAGATAGATAAACTCCTCAACAAAAGTTTTTTTCAAGCATCTACAGCTCAAATTAATTGTGGTTTGTAAACAGATGGTTGACAAAACACACATGCTTATACTGGATCTGAAGATACACTCCCTTGAAGTGAAATCAAATAAAACGAAAGGAGACAGGAAACAATATACTTTACCTGTTGTTTTTCTAGTTTCATTTTATAATAAAGCCTGAAGAAGGTACGCTTGGTACCGAAAATTTGCTAAACTATACTGTTTCCCGTCTCTGTTCGTTTTATCAAATTAATTGTGATATGTTTATATCGTTTTGCATATTAATGAATAGCTATTTAAGTCTCTTTTACAATGACACCAAATTTGAAACAATGCCTTTTTTCACGCCAGAGTACACATCTTGTAAATGTAGTGGGGTCTCAAACAGAATGTGCCAAATTGACCATTATTCTATGCAGCTTAAGCTGCAATCCCATATCGTCACAATCTGGGACCTAATGCAATCCTCTAATATGACGACGCTCGCCCCCACAGAGCCAGTGTAGTCCATGACTACCTACAGATTATGGGAGTAGAGAGAATGGAATGGCCTGCCATCAGCCCAGACCGCAACCTGATTGAACACTCGTGAGACCAGCTTGGTCGTGCTGTGTGTGCCAGAGAGCCAATGCAGCCACATTGAATAACCATCCCACAGCAACATGTGACCAGCCAGGTGAGCAGCATGAGGAGGAGGTGACTGGCTGTTGTGGCTGCGTATGGTTTTTCCAACCGCTATTAGTGACTAGTGTTGCTTGAGCACGGAATAATGGTCGATTTGGCGCATTCTGTTTGAGATCCCACTACATTCACAAAAAGTGTACTCGGACAAGAAAAAAGGTGATTGCTTTAAATGTGGTGTCATTGTAAAAGTGTATAAAGTAGCTATCCATTGATATGCAACACGATATGAACGTGTCACAAATAATCTGAGATATAGATGCTTGAAAAAACTTTCCAAACTTTTGTTGAGGATGAGGAGATTAGATAATCTGCACTGTAGTGCTGTGATTTGTGAAAAATCAAAGGCATTTGTGATTTTCAAACAGGACTATGTGCATGATTTTACTAATGAGTGCGGCAACTTTGAGACTTGGGATTTAATTAAGATGGCCTAAGAGCATTATGTGTAATTTTACATTGATTGAGCAAAGTGTTAAATTGTGGATAACAGTGCAGAATAAGACCAAATTTGTTCATCATTCCTATTAATCCAGAGAACTAAGTATAATAACTGAATAAAGGTTTGTAACCCCAATAGATACGATGTGGAGGTAACAAAGAGATATTCATAACCTCATTAATATACGCGAAACCTGTGATCCAATCAAAAGAAATTGATTGCCTGACCGTGCACTAATTGCGAGGTCATTAATAACTCACAATGACTCCTGACGCGCTACAATGACTTCTGCGCGCGTGTGCGTGTATAAAGCTAAGCGTTATTGCAACGCACACGCCTATGCGTGATGCCGACGCGTTTCTGTGATTGGTAGCTCTTGTTGTCGGCGCGAATGTTAAATTCGCCTGGTCGATTTTTTGTAGGGTAGGTTACAACAATAATTAAAACTGGTTATATTTTAACAACGTTTTATGGCATAAAATAACATAAAATGCTATTTTGATTTGTTCAAATTATTAAATACGACGGTAATGAATGACAATAATAACTTTGCACCATCTATTTTGAGTTCATTGTGTGAAATTGTCGGGTTTTGTTTTGGGCCTCGGTATTTTTTCTTGGGAGCTACCGCTCCCTCGGAAAAATACTTCAGCCCAAAACAAAACCCTCTGATTTCACACAATGACCTCAAAATAGATGGTACAAAGTTATTATTGTCTAATTAGTCCCCCACCAAGAAATGCTAGACGACATGTGTGAGTATGTAACTTGCCAGGAGTTGCAGGTTGTTACTTTCGGATACAAAACTCTTAATTAAATTTGTATTTTTGTACAGATTGTAAACGAGGCATCCAAGTTCAGGTATCGGTCTGGTAACCTATTCAACTGTGGGGGTCTTACCATCCGCACACCATCAGGAGCTGTAGGCCATGGAGCTATGTACCATTCTCAAAGCCCAGAGGCATACTATGCACATGTACCAGGAGTCAAGGTATGTCTGACAACATCTTCTATCATGCATAGAAAATACAGTACTTAAAATGACTAGAAATCACAAAACTGATATACCCCAATTGAACACCATTTTTTCATCTTTAATTTTAGGCATTGATAAATGATTTAACAAGTTCAGGTAACTCACTCCAAATACTAAAGCTCCTGTCAGGAACCTTGTTCACTCTGTAATGACTGTGGTGTTACTAGAAGTCGGCAGTCCTGTGATGATCATCCATCAAGAGGTATACAAAACCACACATTGGTCAAAGAACTCAAAGAAGCCATTTGGATCAGGAGAAAATGCTATGAACAAGGACAAAGGGGCATACAAATTGGACCGAGTTTATGACCGTACCAGATCATTTCAAAATGGCAATCTTCAAAAGTGGCGACGTCATCATAGCCACCAAAACTACCAATATCTAGAAACACCACAGTCAAACAAAGTTCCTGATATGAGCTGAAATATATGGAGTAGATACTTCATTCTTTCGGATCTTATTTATTTAATTGACTTTTGGATTATACTGATGAATCTCACCAATAATTGATTTATAACTGAGATATGAATGACAAATAGTGTCAGGTAGATAATGGAACATTCTCTGCTGGGTCTCCCAGTCATGGAAACCCTGGAAATGTCATGGAAATTTGACAATCAATTTCCTGCCCTGGAAAAGTCATAGAAAAGAATAAAAATGTCAAAGTCATGGAAAAAAATGAGTATCTTAATTGTCTCTGTTTATCCCTGGAAATATCTACAAATCCCAACATTGGGCTTATCCAGTAGAAATCCATGTGCCCCCTAGAAGTCATGACTTTAATCTCCCACATAGGGAATGCAAATTTGAAATATTTGAAATATACACCCCTGTGTGGGAGATTAAGGCTACATGATGTATTGTTGGTCGAAGCAACCAAAATTGTTATTTTCATTATCTTAATCAATATATTATTGAAAAATAACACTTTGATGTTTTGTATAGTTCATTCTTCAAATCATATACATTGAAAACTTACTTGATCTATTGTTGTTAATGAGTTATGTACATTTTACAAAAGTGTTGTTGTTTCAGCCCTCTTTACAACATAACTCAAGAACCACAGGACCTACAAAACTATATCTGTGATATTTGAATTCTTCTACACACTCGCTATGAAATAATCAATGCAATTTTTGCCAAAGCTCACTACCATTCACAAGATGCTGTTAACTACCAAATCGCAACAGTTTAAGATAGTTGCTAACCTTAAGTTGATGTTTTCCATAGGGGGGTGTATGGATTTCATGTGGAATAGCCCATTTATGGCTGTAGCTATGTGCATGATGTATTAATGTTTTGTTATGTTAAAGAATGATGCTGTGATTCTCAGTGAATTTGAGTCACTATTTCATTATCTGTGTTATATTGATTTGTTACAGGTAGTGATTCCAAGAAGTCCAATTCAAGCCAAAGGCCTACTACTAGCATGTATAAGAGACAGAAACCCTTGTATATTTTTTGAGCCAAAGGTCTTATACCGAGCAGCAGGTATGTAATATAAACCAGTCTCCTACTAGCATGTATAAGAGACAGAAACCCTTGTATATTTTTTGAGCCAAAGGTCTTATACCGAGCAGCAGGTATGTAATATAAACCAGTCTCCTACTAGCATGTAAGAGACAGAAACCCTTGTATATTCTTTGAGCCAAAGGTCTTATACCGAGCTGCGGGTATGTAATACACACCATAGTTTCCTACCAGCATGTAAGAGACAGAAACCCTTGTATATTCTTTGAGCCAAAGGTCTTATACCGAGCAGCAGGTATGTAATACACACCATAGTTACCTACTAGCATGTATAAGAGACAGAAACCCTTGTATATTCTTTGAGCCAAAGGTCTTATACCGAGCAGCAGGTATGTAATACACACCATAGTTTCCTACTAGCATGTATAAGAGACAGAAACCCTTGTATATTCTTTGAACCAAAGGTCTTATACCGAGCAGCAGGTATGTAATACACACCATAGTTTCCTACTAGCATGTATAAGAGACAGAAACCCTTGTATATTCTTTTTGAGCCAAAGGTCTTATACCGAGCAGCAGGTATGTAATACACACCATAGTTTCCTACTAGCATGTATAAGAGACAGAAACCCTTGTATATTCTTTTTTTTTTGAACCAAAGGTCTTATACCGAGCAGCAGGTATGTAATACACACCATAGTTTCCTACTAGCATGTATAAGAGACAGAAACCCTTGTATATTCTTAAAGCCAAAGGTCTTATACCGAGCAGCAGGTATGTAATGCACACCATAGTTTCCTACTAGTTAGCATGTATAAGAGACAGAAACCCTTGTATATTCTTTGAGCCAAAGTCTTATACCGAGCAGCAGGTATGTAATGCACACCATAGTTTCCTACTAGCATGTATAAGAGACAGAAACCCTTGTATATTCTTTGAGCCAAAGGTCTTATACCGAGCAGCAGGTATGTAATACACACCATATAGTTTCCTACTAGCATGTAAGAGACAGAAACCCTTGTATATTCTTTGAGCCAAAGGTCTTATACTGAGCAGCAGGTATGTAATGCACACTATAGTTTCCTACTAGCATGTATAAGAGACAGAAACCCTTGTATATTTTTTGAGCCAAAGGTCTTATACCGAGCAGCAGGTATGTAATACACACCATAGTTTCCTACTAGCATGTATAAGAGATAGAAACCCTTGTATATTCTTTGAGCCAAAGGTCTTATACCGAGCAGCAGGTATGTAATACAAATCACGTAGTCTCCTATTAAGGTGGCTGTGTACTCTCAGACATGCATGTAGTAAAAGTGCAATAACTTTGTAATTATTCACATAAAACATATAAAAGTATACATTTTTATGAAGGCAAGACATCAATAAATCTTAATATAAATACAGATTTGGGGTAAAAATAACAATTTTGAAGAAAATCACAAAAAAGTGAGTTTTTTGCAATATTTTTAGGTACATCATAACAAAAAAACACTCTTTCCAAAATATTTTATTTTGTTTTTAGCTCAATCTTGAGGCTCCATTCCAAAAACGGTTTTTTATTTTTTGATATTGGCCTTATTTTTTGAGATATTGATCATATAAGGCATCAAAATGAACTTTTTAAAATTCAAAACGCCTATTTGCACAAAATGATGCCCAAAATCGGAAATAGACCAAAATATAAAAAAATGAGAAAACCGTTTCTTGAGTCGATCATGCTTTTTACGATGATCATATTTGCTTACCTATAGATGCTGTATTTATTGAGTTATCGTGTACCTAAATCGTCATTTTACCGAGAAAATGAACATTGAAATAATGGCCGTTGAAGTTTAAAGTGGTCACATTTTGCACTTTCATCGAATCTCACAGGAGAATGCGACAGTTTTCGTTTTTGAAACTTATATTACGTGAACATCGGGTAAATCCACAGCCCCTTGAGAAGTTTGAGCGAAATCCATTCATAACTTGATATCTAAATCAGGGGAAAGAACTTGAAAAACCCACATTTTATCAGCTAAAACGGAGCCATTTGACCACTAGGTTTTTGTGAAATCAGTGCTTCCGTGGTGTTTCCATAAGATGCGCCACGCATGCAGATAAGCGTCGCGTGTCGTCGCGTATTTAAAGCGCAACAAATTGCGCGACATAGCAACGCGATGAGTTGTTATGCCGTGTACCTTGCTGGTACAACAAAGATTTTCTTTCCTTTTCAATTTCAAACTCGAGTGGAATAGTGAAATAAAATCCTTAAAATATTGCAGTTGGAGTTTACAAATCTGGATTTTCATTCCTTGTATTTATAAAAAACATAACAAGGTACAAACATATCATAAAAACTCAATTTTGAGAAAGAAACAATGGCTAGAGTACACAGCCGCGTTAAGCCAAAGGTCTTATGCATAGCTGCGGGTATGTGACACAAATCATACTTTCCTACTATAAGTGGTTCTAGATCAGAATTAACTATGGCTTAGCAACTTCGCACGTAGCAACACAAAGGCATAAGGTGCAACATTTTCAGAACTGACCAATCGCATTTGTGCAATAACACACATTCACGTCTGCGTCGTACACTATGTACGCCATGTGTACGCATTGGGAAAGTTCTATGATGAACAGGAATTTTCCTATAGCATGTGTGAGAGAAAGGAACCTGTTTATTCTTTGAGCTTTTAAATCAACACTTAGCACTGTATACCATGTTACATTGTAATTAAATGCAAAGTTGATGATGGTGGGTCTTAGCTTTGGTGTAATGTCATCCATCTTCATATGTTTCAGTCATCCAAGACAATTTGTACAAACAAACATAGTAAGATCAAAATTGGTGCCAAATTTGTTGTTCAGGGGCTTTAGTATTTAGTCCTTGTTACTGCTTTCTGGTACCCTGTGTAATACAAAATTATATAGTGCCACTGTGATTTTCTGCGTCTTTCATGCAGTATTGTAGGTGTTTTCGTGCTTCTTTTGAGCTCTTCTATATGCGACTGTAGAGACGTAGGTCTGGAAAGAGGTCCAATTGAGCTTACGGAGCATTGAGGTGACACGGCTTGGTCTATCGTAGTCTCCCGTGACAAAGCGGGCAGAGTTTCCTTACACCAGTTCTAGTTTCTTAGTATTTCATTGTGTGTGTGTCCCATGCTGAGCACTATAATTTAAATATTGACTGTAATAGTTTTTTGTTTGTTCATTACAGTGGAGCAAGTTCCTGTCAAAGCATATGAAATACCTCTATCAAAAGCAGAAGTAGTGGTGGAAGGTAAGTGACGTACACAATGGGGTATTCCACTTGAAATCTATACACCCTCTATGGAAGACATGACTGTAATCTCCTACACAGAGAGTGTGAATTTCTGGACTACCTGAGTGGGTGACTCCATTTGAAATTTACACTCCCTGTGTGGGAGATTAACCCTAACGGCCTAAGGGCTTTTTGGCGACGGGAAGGGAAAGAAGGAAGGAATAAAGAGAGAAGTTGTTTGCTCTGGGTGGGATTCGAACCCAAGACCCCTCACATGCCAAGCACTGGGTCGGCGACACTTTACCACGGGTGTTGGGCTTTGCTAACCAGCGAAGAATTTGAAGAACATCCCACAGGGTCTCATACATTATGCAATAGTGCATCAGAGGTATGCCAGAAATGATTTTCAGCAAAATTTGAGGGGATGACCACTGACCAACCAACCCATTTTGTTGATGTGGTTGGAATGACATATGTGAGTAGGCAAACCTAACTGATGTTTTTAAAGCAAAGTCATTGAGTCCCAAAGCCAATATCTCTCAGAAATGTTGTCCAAGAACATATTTTCAACATACTTGAAGTTGATGGTGGGGTAAATTGTCTGACATTGGTTTTCAGGGGGGTCAAAATGTACAAAAAATGTACAATTGGAGTTTTGCATGGGTGCATGGGTGATATCTCAGCTAAAAGTATTCTAATAGGCTCAATATGGGATAAAAGTAATCTCCTACCAAAGGGCTCTGACTGGCAAAAAAAATGGACAAAAAATTATTTTTACTTTTGGAGTTCTGACCCCCCGAAGTATGGATGGACAAAGTTGCATTTTGAGGGCCCTATATCTTTTAAAGTAAAGGAGTCCTAAAAGTTTTCTGATGCCAGATTTGAATTATACACAAAAAAGTACCCCAGGATACATACTTTTCAAAGTTGTTGGGGGTACTTTTTTGTGTATAATTCAAATCTGGCATCAGAAAACGAAATGGAGTATGAAGCTCAAATTTTCAGGATTTCACTTTCTCATTAATATCTACCACCACACAGAAAAAGAAAAAAATTGAAGAGGTGCTGCGGTGCACATCCCTGGAGTTGACATGGAATGGCTCAAATATTATTGAACATAAAAGCTGAAATGTGCATGCACACAGAAAAATGCAGGAAAAAGACATGCTATTTGTTTAATATAGCAACAAAATAGGGAATGGGACTCTTTTTAAAGTGGGATGTTCTGGAATGTAGCTGGGAGTAATTGAATACCTGAGTGGAAGAAGGGCCCAACTCCATCAAAACTGTTTTTGAGATATTAAGAAAAAACTTAATATTTGGAAAAGTTTTATAGACAGAATGTGTTCAGCTTCAGGGGACCTTCAATACATGAACATACAACATTACATACATTCAAAATTATATATGATGTTTCCATGGCAACGGTACAGGTCTTAATACAAGCTGGAGTTGGGCCCTTCTTCCACTAATATACTGCAAGTGCCAGTACCATAAGCAGATGTGTTGTAAAAAGCTACAGAAATTTGGTAATTATCCATTAATTGCACAAGTAGAAGCATGTAATATGTTAGCAAGAAAGTTTTATTGTAGTGAAAAGCAGATTTCATGGATGAACAAAATTCCTCTTTAACCCAATATTTGTGGAAGAAGGGCCCAACTGCATGGAGTTGGTTCTTTCTTCAACAATAGTTGATAGTGATATTAGTCAGGGCGCGCGCCGCCACGCAACGGCGCCACGCTTGTTGCTCCTCAATGATCGCGCGGTAATGCGTTCGCGTAATACACGTGCGAGAACTAAAACGCGATTCGGTGGCTTAGATGTTCGTGATGGTTTCGTTCATTTAAAACAACGGGGATGTCCTCACAAAAGTAACTTTATTTTTTCTGAAAAAAGGCAGTTTTTCTCGAAAAATTACATTAAAACTGAATAAGAATCGTAGTGGATACCGGCTGCGCCGGCATCCACTACTCAAAATATTGGCCAGCCCATCCATTATGACACGATATTGGATAGGCAAAAGACAAAATCCTATCTTTTATTCTCTAAGTGTATGTGGAAGACTATTTAGAGAGTGGATTTGGGCTCATCTTTCACACACAAGGAAGAACAATCTGCTGGCAATATAATGCTGGGTCTAACTCATTTTTGTAAAAAAATTGGAGTTGGGCCCTTCTTTCACTCAGGTATTCAATTGTGTGCATTTTTAAGGGTTCTGGTATGAGCGTTTGGACAATATTTTTTGTGGGACATGAGAGCACATCAGCCATATCGAATTGCATTCTGAATACGAAGAATGTCCCTCTGATATCAAATAATTTTGATTGTTTGAAATCTGCAATATACCGTACTGAGTCGAGTATAGTCCCACCCCATTTTGGGGTGAACATTTTTCAAAATTGGGGGTGGAACTATACTCGAATTTCAACAATTTTTTTTTTTTTTTTAAGTTATTTATTTTTTCAGCTTTGAAGTGTCCCTGGACCTAGAGCTAAATGCTAGGATCATTCATGGAGGATTAAAAAAAAAATTGTAGGCCTATGTGTTTTGAATAAATTTGTACTCATGTCATACTCTATTAATGATTTCAAAATGCATACAAATTCAATGCATTTTGAAATTATTAATTTAACCCCAACACCCAAAAATACCACAGAATACCACGATGAAAAATTAAGCGCATTTAAGTGAATCCCAGGGTCTGAGATGATGCAATCACCCTAAGTGTTATGTGTTATATGCTCACGAAATTGCTGCCCGGGCAGCGATAACCCATGTAGCTACCGGTCCGTGATCGTGTGGTTAGCATGCGGGGGGGGTCAAAGGTTCGAATCCCGGGGGCCAAGTGACTTTTTTCTTCATCTTCTCTCCTTTTTCGTATCTTCTGTAACTTCCGATATCAAAAAGCAGGGTTAAGTGTTAGGGTTAATTAATAGAGTATGAGTACAGTTACAGTTACATTTTACAGGCATATATGGCGCCATTCACCAGAAGATACCATGGCGCTTACAAATGAGACAGGGGAAATTTTATTTAAAAAGGGGGTCTTTCCATGAGACTGGAAAATTTCATGCACAATTTTCAAAAAGTCAACAAAAGAGATTTGTCAAAAATTCTTGAAAAGAGGGGTGACAGGAAAACAAAGGAAGGGGTCATAGGGTGAGATGGAGTTCAGTAAAACAAAAAGGGGGGTCATTGGGTGAGAGAGGGGGTTGAAAATTGGGGGTCAGTGTAACCACACATCCCCATCACACATTATTAGTGGGTGCCCCACCCCGGCCACGCATCGAGGTCTTCACAAGACTGACACAAATTATATTTTGAGAGATTGACCTTTGATTTATCTCACACAAATTTGAGTAGGCCCCCTTTCTATGCAGTTCTGATTGTATTAGATAGAACACACCATGAATAAATACACTGTAATTGTCATTGTCAATTGACATTAAAGAGAGTCACCCTGATATTATTACTGAACCATGAAATGGTATCAGCCTATAACAGTGTATGTTACTAGTAGGTTACTAGGCCCAGGGGGCCACTGTAATATTGAAGGGGGGTATCAGGCGCGTCCGTAAATTCACGTAAAAAGGGTATTTTTTCAGACTAGGGTACCTTACGTGCGTAACGTGAATAGGGTATCAAATTCATGTAAAATTGGTGTAAAAGGGTATGTTTTTGGAGCTCTTACGTACTTTAAGGGTAGTTTTGCCAAGTTTGGGATTTTGTGCTTTCTCCTTCATTCATGAAAAGTGAAAGGAAAGTGTCTTCTTCCTACACCCCAAAAGCAGTTAAAAGCCATCTTTTAGCTGTCACTGACCTGTCAGAGGTGACAGATCCCTATACTGGCCCAGCTAGCATACTAAACACGAGGTCCCCGGACGAGGTCACAACTAGACTGCTGCCCTCAGTCGTCAACCGTCTGGATTGACGACTGAAAAAACTATGTGGAAAAAAAGTGACGGATTTTGCAACAGGATTCCTGTGGCATAGAGCGTGCGCAGTTGTGTCCAAATTGACCTTTTGACCGAGTTTGTTGTTTTTAGAAGTTCAGAGCGCGATCTTGTCACATCACACAGCGGCGCGGTACAGCAACGCGGTACACGGGCGCCGCTAGTCAGTCGCGCTACGGCGCATAACCAAAGTCGCATTGAATACTTTGCAGAAGTCCGTCATGATTTGGGCTGTAAGATAATCAGTCGTCACTACGAAGCATGACAGTACATGCGAAGTGTAGACGGCTGATTGGAATTAGTCTAGGTCACAACTTGTTCAGAATATACAACCAATCAGCATGCTTTTTCTTAACTGTGGAGTCAATAAATTATGAGGAAAAATATAAGAGGATTTTCGATCGGCCGAACCTCTTTAAACTCATTAATATTCATAGTCTTGGTGGCTTCCAGCCCAGAAAATTTGGTTGATCGGAACATGGTCTAAAGGAGCAACAAAGCAACCACAAACTTCTAGGTTTGTAAACAAGCTGTGTCAATGAACTTTTGATATGTGTGAAATTTTACCAAGGTATTTACAAACACAACGATTGAAGAATTTGGAACTATTTTGGCTTTCTTAAAATATAAATCAATGAGTTTCAGGATTTTAGTTGGGTTTACCACTGAATCCAGTATGATAATTAATGCTCTAGGATGTTTTAAATCGAGACGAAATTAGGAAATAAACCAAGCTAAACTGGCCGTGTTTGCCGTCTTCTTCCAACTTCAATGTGTGGTTTGCAATCGCCATGGACGCCGTAATTTGCGTTGGACTTGCAGTTCAAAATTCTCTTGGATATGTGGAGAAATGGGTACATCCCAATCCCAAAGAATAAATTCTACAATATTTCAATAAAAGGGTTAGACCTGTGATCCAAAAAGGGGAAATTATTGGCCCAAAAATCTTGAAAATATTGGACATACTGCATGAACTTTGAGGTAAGCTTTAGCACTACGTAAACTTGTATGGCTCAAAATTCAGACGGCTTGCCACAAATTGCTAGCCCTATCATGCCACTCGCCGCCTGGGTTCTGTGTGTTTACTTGTTTAGGGGTAATAATTGCATCAATTACTTGTTTAGGGTTGGGGAAAAGACAACTACTTGTTTAGGGTAGCAAATCGTGCAACTTATACTTGTTTAGGGGGGAAAATTTCAGTCTCGGAAATACTTGTTTAGGGTGCTTTTTGAGAGTCCTCGGACGCGCCTGATACCCCCTTTTGACACTATAGTGCCCCCCCCCCCGCTTACTAGGTTCCTAGGTTATTAACTAACCTTTTGGTCTGAAATGGACATATCTTTAAATGCCACAAAGGTATGAACCCCCGAGTGATGTCAAATGAATGAGGAAAGAGTAAAGAATATAATGAAATTTCCTAACATCAGAGACCATCCAAGGGGTCACAGGGGTCAGGGGTCAAGTTTTCAAAATGCTCATTTTGAGCTGAAATTTAAATGCAATGATCGTTATGAAATTCTAAACATATTTTAAATATTTTAAAATTCATTAAGGGGTCATAAAGGAGTCAAAAGTCAAGTTTTCAAAATGATCCAATTGAGCTGAAATTTAAATGCAATGATCCTTATGACATTCTAAACATGTTTAAAATATTTTAAATTCATTAAGGGGCCATAAAGGGTTCAAAGGTCAAGTTTTCAAAATGCCGGTTTTTGGCAGGCCAAAGGGGGGGAGGGGTGCGGTTTTTGGCAGACCATTTTGAGAATTCACTACCACAGAGGTACACATTATTGCACAGCCCCTGACTCAATAACAGAATAGAATTCATTTGTGGAGAAAGAGTCAGCAGCTTTTACTGTACACATGATGAAAATGGTCGATAACATTGCATCTGACACATTTGTGGGAATATTTTCATGGATTGGTTTTTATGTCCACAATGTGAGAGAGTGATATATACATGTACCACAATATACTGCCGAAGCCCCATGGTTCAGCTATGGTGCTGTAACCGCTCTTGTATATTATAGAATAAGTGCTGTTCGTGTTGATGTAAAGATCATTTCTAATGACCCACATATGGCAGATCAATTCATATCATCTATTCTGCCTGTCTTTAGTAAACCTGGGCAGTGTATTAGCAATACAGTGGCTTGAATACTGAATGATACTTGATAGCAAATTAATTTGAGACGGCTGTGTGGGGGGGGGGGCACTTCAATATGAAATGGATAGGTGTAGGGCTGACACTTTCGCACTAAGGGGCATTCGGTGAGAGCAAAATGTAAAAAATATGGGGTCATTGGGTGAGAGCATGATTTTTAGCATTCGGTAAGAGCAAAATGTAAAAAATATGGGGTCATTGGGTGAGAACATGACCTTTTTTTAAATGAAATCTTTGGGTGAGAGCAGAAATAGCGCCGCAGAAACCTCGAAAATCGAATTTCTAGTGCAAAATCTCTTCAAATTTCTTTGTTTTTTCAAACTAAGTAACAAAATCAGTGATGAATGAAAGTTGCTGTTCAAATTGAACTTGTTAGGGTCTTTGGGTGACAGATCAGAGAGAGCATGTGTTCGTAAAAAATATGGGGTCTTTGGGTGACAGCGATGCTGAAAAAGGGGGTCTTAACAGCCCTACATACGCGTCACCTCCAAAGCATTGATATTATTTCCAAACGAGGTGAAATAGAGTGTTCAAATTTCAAGTTCATTAATAATATTGATTTGTGAAATCTGGTTTGCCAGTCCAGCACCATGTGCACTGAACATCTTTTCATTGGAAAAAGATGACAAGTTATTAGAGTATTAGCCATGGACATTGAGCACTTCTTTTCTTTCTTTAGTGGTACAAGTTTGACCAGTTTGAATAAAGCACTAAGCATGTTAAATAGGCATGGCTTCAGCCCTCGAATTAACCCACGGCACTCATGGCATTTTGCCGTGGGTGCCCTTCCCCACTGCCGTAATGCCCTCAAAATATGTCCTTCACCCAAGGCAGTCACTTGCCATGCCCTCTAAATGAAGTTGCTGTCGGTGCCCCAGGCCTGCCCCTTCATTATAAAATCATCTATCAGACTGTTTGTGTGTGTATTTTGTTCACTTTGCCTTGGTGCCCTTCTCAAAATTTAAACAGTTGCCATGATGCCCTCTTGAAATATTACAAACTGCCGTGCTGCCTTGCCTTTTCAGTGAAAATCCAAGGCAATTATCAACTTGCCCTAAAAAGTTGCCATGCCCGTTCAGATCCTTAATCGAGGGCTGCATGGCTTATAGTAAACTGTTAGTTTGCATTACGCTGGTGAAGTTATATAATAATCGGATAACTACCATAGCAATAGGTGAAAATAATTTTTGAATATACCGCACTGCACTAGTACGTTTACACGGTACCTCTGCATCGAACCATATCATGCTGATCACTCACACAGGCTGTAAGATTTTTAAATATCTTTGAAAAGACCAGTATTGTATTCAATCTATGATTGCAGACATACACAGGAGTGCAACCTGCTTGTAGTGCAGCACGATATATTTAAAATTGTTTTCACCTATTGCTATGGTAGTTAATCCGATTTATTTCGTCACTTCGCCAGTGTATAAGTGGCCCTTTCAATGACTTTGATTAGTAACCTGTGTGCTGATTATGTCAAAAGAGTGGGCTGGTTATATTAATGGTTTCCCCATAAGGTGGCCTGTATATCCAATCAACTTTGGCATTACAGCATGCTCAGTTGGGTGTCGACTGCAGACGACATGTTTCAAACAAATTTTAAAATTTCAAAAATTTCAGAAATGTAAATTTTCATGACCATATTTGGATTCAGCATGAAAAATGCATTAAAATGAGTACAAACAAGCCTAGTATTGGTTCAGTAGTTCTTAAGATAGCTCTTGCCAATTTGAGAAAATATTTCAAAACTTTGAACTTTTTCCGTTGAAGCGAAGGACTAGCACGCAGAGCATTAACCAACCATTTATAGAATTCACATCAAGGACAATGTTTGCCACTCAATTGTCAGTGTATGGTATTTTAGCTTTATAAACATAAAGAACAAGTTCAAACATGGAAGCAGGTTGTCAAATAATTAATTGACCCTTACAAATGAACACACAGACTGTTCCCCTCCATCATATAACAGCAAAATGGTTCACCCTCCCATTGTGGGGGGAATTGTGGGCCATCAATAAAACCAAAATGGTTGAAAATGCACCCAAGACTTCAGAGTGCATCAAATTTTAACCCCCACCCTTCTTACCAATTGGAATTCCAAACCCCCACATTGTAGAAAGTGGAATCTGAATCTACACACCCTTGGTGGTTATTTAATTAGTATGCAACTTGACAGTCATATGGCTATATCA
This sequence comes from Amphiura filiformis, assembly GCF_039555335.1. Classification (NCBI taxonomy): domain Eukaryota; kingdom Metazoa; phylum Echinodermata; class Ophiuroidea; order Amphilepidida; family Amphiuridae; genus Amphiura; species Amphiura filiformis. The sequence continues at coordinate 70,211,951 of NC_092634.1, read as the reverse complement.
AATTGCACCATGATTAACAAACGCATCTTGCATTTCTCTGTGTCTTTTACCTTATTTTTAGGTTCGGATTTAACATTAGTAGCGTGGGGTACACAAGTCCATGTTATGCGAGATGTAGCACAGATGGCACAAGATAAACTTGGCTTGTCATGTGAACTCATTGACCTGAGGACCATCATGCCGTGGGATGAACAAACCATTATTGAGGTAAGGAAAATGAACAGATTCATCATTTTTAGGTCGTCCAAGGAAAAGAACAAATGGCATCATGAGTTGTTGAGGGGGTGGGGCCCAAAGTGAAATTTGGCGGGGACAAAAATCGGGAAAATTTTCCAAACAATGGGCAATTTTTGCCCAAAATGTTTTTCATTCAAAAGAGGGCAATTTTCGCCTTCAAATGGGTGATTTTCGCTCAAAATAAGAACATTTTCGTCCTGAATATGACCATTTTCTGTGATTTTCTTTCCTGACTCACATGTGTATCTCATCACAGTGCCAGTTTTGGTTTGGTTTATATTTATCCCTCATTTGACAAAAATATAATTGTTTTTAATTTCAAGTAGAAAATGACTCAAGGACTTGGCTAGTTTTGACCAGGGTAGTGATATGAGGACTGACCGTCTATAAATAACTGCATGACCCATCCCTTCCCTTCATCCTACACCAGACACTATGGACCACAGTGACCTCATCCCAATGGCATAGTTCAAGAACCTCATAAACACTCATAGTGCAAAATTTGACCTCTAGTTGCAGAGTATGAGTTTTTGTATCCAACTTTTCTAAGGTCATTAAATGAATGTGCAAATGTATTTGGGTTAAAGAACTGTGCCCTGATAGATGAGCATGTTGTGGATCCTAGTGAGATTGTCTTTTATAAGGGTGTTCAGATGATCATACAATTCTCAAGAATTGACGTACTTGAGAATTGTGATTCCTAAGCCAATCCCTGACTGGTCTACACAACTCCACTGAAGTCTGGAATCTTCAAGTACAATTACAACTGGGAGCTTCTGTGACCTATGTAAGGCCAAAAAAAATGTTTGTTTGTCCATAGAGGCTTATGAAACAGTTGGGTCGGTAGGTCGGATTTTTTTTTGTTTTGTTTTTTTACAGATATTGCACTTGAAACTGACAATTTGAAGACTGGTAAATAATTCAAAACACACAGCACTTTACTGGTTTAACTCTTGAGATGGTTCTGCATGTTATACTGTTCATTTTCTTTACATTTTCTTTCTTTAAATTTATACTAACCACTGTTTTATACGGTGTCCCACCAATGCCAAAAAATAAAAAATAAAATAAAATTCCCCCCCCCCCAAAAAAAAATTCAAAAAAAAAGACACAGTCGGGACCAAGGTACACGGTCGGTCGGACGTGGACAAACAAACAATTTTTTTTTGGCCTAATGCCACACCAAATTGAATCATGTGAAATATTAAAAACCCAAGGTTATATAGGTTAACCCCAACTCCCTCTCTTCTTTTTACCCAAGTAGAAGGAAAGAAGATGAAGAGAAAAGTTGTTTTCCCCGGCCCACCCGGGAATTGACCCACCAACCACTTGGGTGCCAACCAGCACAGTTGAAAGATTGGACATTTTCCTTTTCAGAAAATGTATACTTTTGCTATGATAGGGTCTATAGTTTGTAAATTACGAGTGTTTCAATGCAATATGATGCATGATCCTTGAAATTTACTAACCAAATGCAAAGGAACCCCACACCGTGTCATCGCCCCGATATCTTCATGGCAGAAATCGCCATGGTAGGTTGAATCCACCGCCACGCATGGCCATTTTGTTCCGACCTGTTTGATAGTTTTGAGTCGCATAATGGGCCGAAGGACATCTGACTAAGGCTACTGACAATAGCCCGGTGACCATGGGTGACTGACCTCGCTAGTGTGTGAGTGACCATGGTACGCCATATGTCATCTGCTTTTAGACTACCTCCACGATTGGCCTATACACTGCGCTATATAGTCGGCACATATAAAATCAGAATTATTGTAAGTTTTTTAGTTCAAGACGCAAGCTTCTTTCTCAAGACGCTAGCTAACGACTATTATATCTATTCAAAACATATATTCAAGTGCAAGGAACCACATCTGGTTTCTTTACGAAATCATTTACGGGAGATATTCATCATTTTCTACCCCGGTATCCAAAGATTTTCGTCTCATATCAAACTCGTTCATAGCACATTCATGTGTATCGATCCCGGGTATTGATTGTAGTATCTCTGATGCACCAAGTAATTATTAGCCAGGTGATGTCAGTGTGCCCCACTGAAGACTCGGCCTTACATAGGTACTCAGGGTGCTCAGCACAGAAAATTGACTGACCATTCCCATCTATCCCAAGGCACAAATTATTGACCTCAATCATTTCTGGTACTAGTACTGTTTGTTTGTTTGTTTTCTTGCCCATGGGTTGTTTGCCTTTTTAAGAAAGAGGGTCAGCATTTTTTTTTTTGCAGGTTGAGGAAGGGCAAACAAACAGTTTTTTTGGCCTAACATTTGTTAATAAAAAGAGGAACCTGGGACTGAGGCAGCATAACCTGGGTCTGAGGCAGCATAACCCGGGTCTCAGGCAGCATAACCTGGGTCTGAGGTAGCATAAACTGGGTCTGAGGCAGCATAACCCGGGAGGCAGCATAACCCGGGTCTGAGGCAGCATAACCTGGGTCTGAGGCAGCATAACCTGGGTCTGAGGCAGCATAACCTGGGTCTAGGGCAGCATAACCTGGGTCTGAGGCAGCATAACCTGGGTCTGAGGCAGCATAATCTTGGGTCTGAGACAGCATAATCTTGGGTCTGAGGCAGCATAACCTGGGTCTGAGGCAGCATAATCTTGGGTCTGAGTCAGCATAACCTGGGTCTGAGGCAGCATAACCAACTTTAAGCTGAACACTCCATCTCTTGGGCGATAGTTTGATTAATTGCAAATAATCAATTATTCTTTTTAATGGGGTACTCAATTATTTTAAAACACCTTAATCGAAGTATCAACATTTTGATTCTATCAAAAATAATCTATTGTTTTTCTAAGCAAAGTTTTTTAAAGCAATGTTTCAACTGATAGGTGTTTTTTTAAATAGTTGCATCTTTATAGATGATTAGAGCTTAAATTACACCCAGAATAACAAGTGAACAGCTACTAAACACATCTTTCTCTACTTAAAATGCACCACGATGTTTAATAGTGGAATTCTATGCAACAAATGATGCTCATTGCTCAACCTATTACAGTCGCACAATGTTCAATACATCGAAAATAATCTATTTAAAAAAAATTGAATTGATTGTTTTTAACAATCGCCCCTAAAATAAAGCCTAAAATAAAGTTGGTTAAGGTTTATTATACCTAGCTAGGCCTATATTATTTTCACTGATGCAAACCTGCTAAACACTCTTGATGATGTAAGGTTATAAATGAGTTGACCTGTGGTGTCATTACATTCAGAATGCCCTCTGTTGTTTCAAGCCAGGCAAAATAATACAAGAGTGTCTATGGCAGACCACAAACATCTTTTCAAACGCCAACTTTTTAAGATCTTTGTTGTTTTGTGTGATATTATGTATTTAGCTTGATTTCAGCTCTGGCTTGATTTGATGCATTTGTAAACAACTTTGATAACATTTTCAGTATTATTTGTTTTGAAACCAAAGTTAATGGAAAAAAACCCAACTTCCATGTACACTGGCAGTTTTGATTTCAGACCAACAGAGGGTGTATCAAATGTAAACACATGTCAACGCATCTATACTACAATGCCTAAGGGACACCATTCACAAACACTTGTAACGGGGACATGATGCAAAAAAGGGCCCTGAAAATTTTTATCCCTCTGAAGGGGGACCTTTAAAAATATCACCTTTTAAGGTTAATTAAAATTTCTCTTGTGGAACATGAGTTGACACTATTTTCTATGGGGATGATGTTCATTTTTCATGGCCAATAATTAGGGGCACTGAAAATAATTTTAGGTCTGAAAGGGGTGCCCTGAAAAAAATATGTCAATTTTTCTTTTTGTATCAGCCCCCTGTTACAAGTGTTTGTGAAAGGTCCCTAAGCTTAGGCCCTTTACAATTGATTCTTAGTTTCCTGTTTCCCGCCCGCATACAAAAGAAGAGAATTGCAAAATATTTAATTATTTTATTTATATTTTGGATTTTCTCTTTTATTAAAAGTAACTTTTAATGACTTCCATTTGCTACTTTCTGATTTTGATCATATCAACTATAATCATGAATAAACAAAGAACATAACTGTACCATTACTTATGTATAAAATCAAACAAAGTTGTAAAATAATTAAATGCATGTTCCTAAGCAAAACAGGTTGATGTAGGTTGCGACCACTTGTTTTAAAATAAAGAAAATAATAGATAATGAATAATTAATAATTAAAAGTCACCTCATCCCCAGTTTTCAACCGTGAAACAGGAAACTAAGAATCAATTGTGAAGGGCCTTAAAGATCTAAATAAGGACAAAAAAATATTATTGTGTTGCCCTCAAGTGGAAAAATAGGAAATTTGGGTAGGACGGTCTGATTATTATTTTTTTTTTCCTTTTTTTTTTTTTTTTAAACCTTCAGTTTTTAAAAATCCCCTCAAATATTAAATATTGCTTGTTCAATTAGGGGACGTTTGTCAATTTTGACTTCTGGATACCTGTTAGACAACAATTAAAGACTAGTCTTACAATATAATATTAATTTTAAATGAAAAACATTGAGTTTTTGAACAAGTCTGTAAAAATCATCATTCCAAAAAAAAAAAAAAAAATGCGATACTGATTTTTCAGGATTTAGGGTAGGACGGTTGAGGGCAACACAACAATATTTTTTTTGGCCTAATGGTCTTGTGTTTTGCTACATGTTGAGTGTAGGTAAGTAAAATCCCTTCTCTTAAAAACAGTAAAATGGGCCATTAGGCAAGAAGTAAACAGCCGTCTGAGGGAGGTTTAGGAAAGCGCATTTTGCGGGACAGCTTTGAATTTTACACAAGAAGCATAGAAAACATGATAAGAAAATGACATGACTATGCAAAATCTAAGAGATTCCTGATAAAAATATTGTCCACAAGGTAACTTGTCCTTTTCAAAGACTCATCTTGTAACTGTTGTGCTGAATGCCAGTGTGAGTCTCTGGGGTGTGTGTGATTACTTCCATGGTGTGATTCACCAGCTGATTTGTTTTGACCCAATTATCTAGTGACCTCTTCTCAGTTCACTACAACAAGAAATCCACCTGTTTTCACCAGAGTGTTTTCAGTGATAGTAGAAGATTGATTGATTGAATTAAGGGGGTACTACACCCCTGCCCAATGTTGTGCCTATTTTTGCCTTTTTCTCAAAAATCATAGCATATTTGGGACAAGTAAGATATGTATATTATAGGGGCAAGGACTACAACTACTGCACTGGAAATTTTATTTCAACACAGACAACAGTTGTGGAGTTACAGTCAAAAATGAGGGAAACCAATATTTAATCAATAAATCAATAACTACTTACTTTGAGTTGCTGAATTTTCAGTACAGAAGTTGTAGTCCTTGCCCCTATAATATACATATCTTACTTGTCCCAAATATGCTATGATTTTTGAGAAAAATGCAAAAATAGGCACAAAATTGGCCAGGGGTGTAGTACCCCCTTAATCACTCTTAAAGGCCAATTTTGGCATTTTTTTTTACAAAAAGATCCAAATATTTTTTTTAATTTGGCTGAATTTGCCCTCCCATATCCATATTGTATATCATCAGAGCCTTGAGATTTATATCTACACATGATGCCAATATCTGTGACCACAAATTAATACAATATCTGTGCTGTGACTTTCTCTCTTCAAGGCAAATCTGGAAAATCACTCAATTTCACAAAACCCAGCAGGTGCATGTCCACATGCAACATGGCTCTCAAGCAAAACCTTGGGGGAAATCAGCCGTGTGAATGGTCTTGAGGATCCAATTCCTAAGTTTTCCCCAAAATTTATCCCAAAGAAATTTAGGGGATTTCATGATTTTCCCAAGTGATGCTCGAGCAATGCTGGAGTGTCGAAAAGCTATTGCCAGGAGAATGAGCCCCCCCAATTTGGAAAAGTATACAAAAAGTCCCAAAATTTCAGAATTTGCAAGCGTAGCAAAAAAACTGTCCAAATTTTGGGAAGAAAGTCCACTTTTCACAAAATTGCCCCCCTCCCCATGGAACAAAGTCCACTTTTTCAAAAACAGCACCCCCAAATGAAATCCTGCATACGTGCCTGACTGAGCTTAACCTGCGGCCTTATGGTTTAGGCCTAATTATATTTTAATATGGTTCAATCAGTAAATGATATCAGTCATTGTAAAACTCTAGGATTCTAGGCTTCAGTGGAGTCATGTGAACATGCACTCGAAGTTTGACTTAGGAGTTGCAATACTCAAGAATTCTATGCCCGTGTGAACATGACTATTGCTGCCTGACCTCTGCTGTCTGCACACTATGCATTCTAGGCTTCAGTGGAGTCATGTGGACATGCACTCGAAGTTTGACTTAGGAGTTGCAATACTCAAGAATTCTATGCCCGTGTGAACATGACTATTGCTGCCTGACCTCTGCTGTCTGCACACTTTGCATACGTTAAAGCTTCCAAGCTGATCAGCTCATTGATGATGATCAGCTGATATTTTCCACAGTCCTTCACGCCCACGCTGAAGTTTTCAAAGAATGAGCTTATTATAGGGCTACAGCAGAATGTGTGTATGATTGGCTCCCTCACATTCTACAAGTTGGGTCCATGCGGGGGTGCATGGCCTCAAATTGGTGGTGTAGGCCTACCTATACTCAGGCCCTTTTAACGTCAAAAAAGGTCCACATTTTGGGAAGTAAGTCACAAAATTGCCCCCCCCCCCTTGAAAAAAAGTCCACTTTTTCAAAATCAGCACCCCCCAAAAAAAATCCTGCATACGGGCCTGCATATACTTTAAAATTCTAAATGTGTCCAGTTTCCGAAAATCTTAAATGGATTTTTTGAAGTGGGCACACATGCCACTGAATAAATCTGACATTGAAATACACAGCAAAATAAAGAATTTTAGGTGGCAACATTTGAAGTTTGGATTGAATTCCCTAAATAAAAGTTTATGCACCACTCACATAGATGTCAAATAAATAATATGCCAATCTCTTTATCAGAGATGCCGATTTTCAGGAAATTTCCTGATTTCAGGAAATTTTGTACAGATCCTCCTGTACAAAAGAATAGGAGAATGCACATTTTCAGGAAATTTTCTAAGCATTTCAGGAAATTTTGAGAAGAGTAACTGGCATCTCTGCTTTATGCACCACTCACATAGATGTCAAATAAATAATATGCCAATCTCTTTATGCACCACTCACATAGATGTCAAATAAATAATATGCCAATCTCTTTATGCACCACTCACATAGATGTCAAATAAATAATATGCCAATCTCTTTATGCACCACTCACATAGATGTCAAATAAATAATATGCCAATCTCTTTATGCACCACTCACATAGATGTCAAATAAATAATATGCCAATCTCTTTATGCACCACTCACATAGATGTCAAATAAATAATATGCCAATCTCTTTATGCACCACTCACATAGATGTCAAATAAATAATATGCCAATCTCTTTATGCACCACTCACATAGATGTCAAATAAATAATATGCCAATCTCTTTATGCACCACTCACATAGATGTCAAATAAATAATATGCCAATCTCTTTATGCACCACTCACATAGATGTCAAATAAATAATATGCCAATCTCTTTATGCACCACTCACATAGATGTCAAATAAATAATATGCCAATCTCTTTATGCACCACTCACATAGATGTCAAATAAATAATATGCCAATCTCTTTATGCACCACTCACATAGATGTCAAATAAATAATATGCCAATCTCTTTATGCACCACTCACATAGATGTCAAATAAATAATATGCCAATCTCTTTATGCACCACTCACATAGATGTCAAATAAATAATATGCCAATCTCTTTATGCACCACTCACATAGATGTCAAATAAATAATATGCCAATCTCTTTATGCACCACTCACATAGATGTCAAATAAATAATATGCCAATCTCTTTATGCACCACTCACATAGATGTCAAATAAATAATATGCCAATCTCTTTATGCACCACTCACATAGATGTCAAATAAATAATATGCCAATCTCTTTATGCACCACTCACATAGATGTCAAATAAATAATATGCCAATCTCTTTATGCACCACTCACATAGATGTCAAATAAATAATATGCCAATCTCTTTATGCACCACTCACATAGATGTCAAATAAATAATATGCCAATCTCTTTATGCACCACTCACATAGATGTCAAATAAATAATATGCCAATCTCTTTATGCACCACTCACATAGATGTCAAATAAATAATATGCCAATCTCTTTATGCACCACTCACATAGATGTCAAATAAATAATATGCCAATCTCTTTATGCACCACTCACATAGATGTCAAATAAATAATATGCCAATCTCTTTATGCACCACTCACATAGATGTCAAATAAATAATATGCCAATCTCTTTATGCACCACTCACATAGATGTCAAATAAATAATATGCCAATCTCTTTATGCACCACTCACATAGATGTCAAATAAATAATATGCCAATCTCTTTATGCACCACTCACATAGATGTCAAATAAATAATATGCCAATCTCTTTATGCACCACTCACATAGATGTCAAATAAATAATATGCCAATCTCTTTATGCACCACTCACATAGATGTCAAATAAATAATATGCCAATCTCTTTATGCACCACTCACATAGATGTCAAATAAATAATATGCCAATCTCTTTATGCACCACTCACATAGATGTCAAATAAATAATATGCCAATCTCTTTATAGCTAGCCCAGTCATGACTTCTTGTATACTCATGACCCATGTACTCAGGCCCGTAGCCAGGATTTATTTTGGGGGGGGTGCTGATTTTGAAAAAAGTGGACCTTTTTTCAAAATTTGGACCTTGTTGGACTGGTGGGGGCGGATTTGGACATTTTGGACCAAAAGGCATAAAAAACCTCTATTTTTTCGCTCGCTACGCTCGCAAATGCGACTTTTTGGGTCAAAAAAATGGACTTTTTGGGTCATTGGCATTTGGGGGGGTGCGTGGCACCCCCCCTGGCTACGGGCCTGCATGTACTGTTCTTTTAAATAGCCAAAAGGCCTCACTTCCAATAGTTTGAGTTATGCCCAATCTACACAGTGCGATTTTGGTGCGATCGACTGCATGCGGAAAGCTCCAGAGAGTACTGCAAGGAAAAATGCACTGTGTAAATAGGTCCATCGCATCATGCCGCATGGGTCATCAAAGTCAAAAATATGCCGCAGCAAAATAGGACTTGTTCTATTTTTCGTGCAGTATTCCAATTCCCCAAATGGGACAGAATTCATTGTGGCCGAAAAAACACCTGGAAAACGAGTCACAGTACTACAGTTAAGGGATCATCAACTCATTCATAATTTGGATTTTCCATTCTCTAAATTTGTTCACTTGATTTTGAATTTTATGACAGGAAGGAAAGAGAGCAAACTATTGAAGATGTCGGATGAAAAATTATCACAGCCTCGCTATTAATGCTTTTTTACTACAGATAAATGAAAATATAGGCCTATGATAATATAGAAAAGTATTTAAAAGTGTCCCAGTTTTACATGAACAGCATTCCATGGGTCTCAGGTAATATGATAGTTATGAAATAGATGTGAGAACAGAACCAATTTAAATGAATTTAGTCTGATTTTTGTCTCTATAGCCTACTTACCCCAGACCTCAGTGATGATTTTCAAAAAGGTCAAGGCTTATATAACAGCTTGTCTATGGCAAATGTACACTTCGGTAGTTTGGAACAAGAATTGACCAAACTTAGACTATCCCTTACCTATGTGGAAAAAGTGGGGACACTGAACTTTTGAAAGTTTGCATCGCACCAAAATGATTGCACTGTGTATATTGAACGCCCGCACCAGTCATCAATCAAAGAAAACCAGATGTTAAAATTCGCATGCGGCAGAATCGCACTGTGTAGATTGACCATTACACCTGGCCTAAACTTTACACTAGCATTGATAAAAATTCCACAAATAATTTCCCTACTCCTACCACATGTCCATACCTAGCCTACTCCTACCACATGTCCACACCTAGCCTACTCCGCACTATGCCAAACCAGTTCCACCAAGCATTCACTTTACAATATAAAGGTTATTGAACTATTTTATAGTATGCCCATTTCAATGAATGAGAGAAGCATGAACATATCATGGTTTAAACAACTCAGGCCCATAGTATAAAAGCACCTCTCCCAAATCAAATTTAAAAAACCCACTCCACCAGAAATATAACAATATCAAGAAGAGATGTATTCAATTTTGGCATTTCAAAGATAAGTACAAATTAAGCTTGTGAAAAAAAAGTGTAGTTTTAAAGTGCTGTTGTTAATTGGTGAAATTAAAGCTGAGTTTATGCTCCAATTGCTGGTAACAAGTGATTGATATTTGACCATTTAGATTGATTGTTCTTTTCATAGCAACTTGAAACAAGGTAGCTGATTGGTTACATGACAGCAAGTAGAGTGTGAATACAGGTGTAGACTTAATGTCAGTTATCTCATTTTACTCAATGGGTTGCCCATAACATCTGTTGGTAGCATTGTATTACACTGTCTGTCAGACTAGCTAGCATCCAGACATGGTACTGATGTGTATGACTAGACACATAGTAATATTTCCCCATGCTTACAATGTAGCTTTAAGGTTAGCAACTACACCAGGCACAAAAAGAAACTCGTCAGTTATATTCATCCTTGCTGTTCAAATAACTTGATAATTTTGGATTATTCTGAAATATACAGTTTGTTAATTGGACTTTGCTTTCTCATTTGACACCCTGTTCGTGAAAAACGAACAAGAATTGACCAAGATATGCGCCTCCAAAGCCTCAAACCCCAAAATCAAAAGTTGCATTTTCAATGGGAACGCATCGTTATATTGCACACAAGCACCACGGGCCAATCAATAAAGCACACAGTGTAACAGGCACAATTAAATCGTTAAAATTGCAACTTTTCATTTTGGGGTTTGAGAGTTTGGAGGTGCATATCTTGGTCAATTCTTGCTCAATGTTCACGAACAGGGTGTCAAATGAGAAAGAAAAGTCCAATTAACAAAATGTATATTTCAGAATAATCCAAAATTATCAAGTTATTGAACAGCAAGGATGAATATAACTGACGAGTTTTTTTTTGTGCCTGGTGTATTTTAAACTGTTGCGATTTGGTAGTTCACAGCATCTTGCGAATGGTAGTGAGCTTCAACAAAAATTGCATTGATCATTTCATAGCGAGCGTGTAAAAGAATTCTAATATCACAGATATATACTTTTGTAGGTCCTGTGGTTCTTGAGTTATGTTGTAAAGAAGGCTGAAACAAAAACTTTTATGAAACGTATGTAGCTCATTTTAATAAAAACAATAAATCAAGCACGTTTTCATAGTATATGATTTGTAGAATGAACTTTTGCAAAACATCATTTGAAGTGTTATTTTTCAATAATATATTGATTTAAATAATGAAAATCAAATTTTTTTTTGGGGGGGGGGCTGCTTCGACCAACAATACGTTGTGTCCCTTTAATAACCGGCTTTTATTTATGTTAGTTCTGTGGACAAGCTTCTAGGCTATGGCAAATCTGCTATGCATGTTAGGTGAGAATTTTTGTTTTTGATATTGACTATCATGGCATAAAGGATAGGTAGGTCCTATCTCCTGCTGCCCCAAAAATTTTGAGATAAAAATCTGAATAGCACCCACAATTTCCTATTTTTTATTAATGTACAAGTATATGTATTTTCAAATTTCTAAATCCAAATGCGCCACCAAACACAAAATGTTTTTAAAACGTTTTAAATGGTTTTTTGTGTATCAAACTACTTCTGTGCCTACGTTTGTAGCTCTGCATACTGTAGAGGGGCCTCGGTAAAAATACCTCAGCCCAAAACAAAACCCTCCGATTTCACACAATGACCTCAAAATAGATGGTGCGTAGTTATTATTGTCTAATTCAAGGTACCCCCTTGTATCATTTATTCATTACGTACTGTTTCCCCTCAATGTACTTGGTTTGCATGAGTTACGGTCAAATGATATCACAGAAAACTCTCGGGTTTCACTGGCGCCAACATTTAATGTGCACTTGCTATTTCTTGTTATATCACTCATACATAAATTCTTGACAGTTCATTGGTTGATTACCATTTATCATTTTTACTATCACCCTCTCCGTGTGATAGTCTTTACCATCATAGTGCTCTGTCAGTAGTGCGCAGCTGCTGCGCCAAGTCAGACGCTGACTCTTGGACTCGCTTAATTTAGTTATGGGGTGGACCCCAAAATGTGAAGTATATCACGGCAAAACATGGTGTTATGTTGATGAAAAAATGTATTTCCTACTTTAAATAGTATTTTAGTAATAGAATTTATGCATGAGTGATATAAAACAAATATTAACTGTCTTAAATTAGGTGTAATGGTCGAAATATATCACTGGTGAAAGATGTATAGTTCCATTCCACTCGCCGTTACGGCTCGTGGAATGGAACAATCCATCTTTCACCACGTGATTATATTTCGACCATCACACTCATAGACAGTTAATATTTGTATAATATCGAATCGTGTCAGCATTACTCTACTTCATGTCTATTTTGACTTATAGTTTGACTCCTCATAGCACATTAAAGCCATAATGTACGATTTCCATCAAATTTTAATTTTCTTATTCTTTATCCAAAATGCTGAAATAATATTAGTAATAACAGCCCACAGGTTCCAGTCCATTTTAAGCCGAAATAACAGGGTAAAGGGAAAGAAACCCCACTTGCTATATTGGCTGTTTAACATGGAGTTCTATGGGCAGAATTAATGGATAAATAGGACACTCTTGTCAAAATTGCTCTGTTGGCCTACACAACATATTAGGCTGATTACATTTAGGTGTAATTAGTTGGGACATATGCAAATGTTACAAATATGCCAAAAAATAAGGTTTGAAACAATTTCATATTATAGTACATTATGGCTTTAAATAGTAAACAAATCTTTTAAAACATGTTTACTGACTTACCAACGAGCCGAGGCATTTAATAATTACGATGAATACAGTAGTAATCAATCGTGATCAATTTATGTCATCACTGCATTTTTATTTGTAAACTATAGCTGATTTTTGTTTTGTTTATTTATTTATTTTCAGTCTGTAAACAAAACTGGCAGACTATTGATAGCTCATGAAGCACCCATCACAGGAGGCTTTGCAGGAGAAATTGCATCCACTGTGCAGGTAAGAGATCAGTAGAGACTATTGGTAGCTCATGAAGCACCCATCACAGGAGGCTTTGCAGGAGAAATTGCATCCACTGTGCAGGTAAGAGATCAGTAGGGACTATTGATAGCTCATGAAGCACCCATCACAGGAGGCTTTGCAGGAGAAATTGCATCCACTGTGCAGGTAAGAGATCAGTAGGGACTATTGATAGCTCATGAAGCACCCATCACAGGAGGCTTTGCAGAAGAAATTGCATCAACTGTGCAGGTAAGAGATCAGTAGGGACTATTGATAGCTCATGAAGCACCCATCACAGGAGGCTTTGCAGGAGAAATTGCATCCACTGTGCAGGTAAGAGATCAGTAGAGACTATTGGTAGCTCATGAAGCACCCATCACAGGAGGCTTTGCAGGAGAAATTGCATCAACTGTGCAGGTAAGAGATCAGTAGGGACTATTGATAGCTCATGAAGCACCCATCACAGGAGGCTTTGCAGGAGAAATTGCATCCACTGTGCAGGTAAGAGATCAGTAGGGACTATTGATAGCTCATGAAGCACCCATCACAGGAGGCTTTGCAGGAGAAATTGCATCCACTGTGCAGGTAAGAGATCAGTAGAGACTATTGGTAGCTCATGAAGCACCCATCACAGGAGGCTTTGCAGGAGACATTGCATCCACTGTGCAGGTAAGAGATCATTAGGGACTATTGATAGCTCATAAAGCACCCATCACAGGAGGCTTTGCAGGAGAAATTGCATCCACTGTGCAGGTAAGAGATCAGTAGGGACTTTTGATAGCTCATGAAACACCCATCACAGGAGGCTTTGCAGGAGAAATTGCATCAACTGTGCAGGTAAGAGATCAGTAGGGACTATTGATAACTCATGAAGCACCCATCACAGGAGGCTTTGCAGGAGAAATTGCATCCACTGTGCAGGTAAGAGATCAGTAGGGACTATTGATAGCTCATGAAGCACCCATCACAGGAGGCTTTGCAGGAGAAATTGCATCAACTGTGCAGGTAAGAGATCAGTAGGGGCTATTGATAGCTCATGAAGCACCCATCACAGGAGGCTTTGCAGGAGAAATTGCATCCACTGTGCAGGTAAGAGATCAGTAGGGACTATTGATAGCTCATGAAGCACCCATCACAGGAGGCTTTGCAGGAGAAATTGCATCAACTGTGCAGGTAAGAGATCAGTAGGGACTATTGATAGCTCATGAAGCACCCATCACAGGAGGCTTTGCAGAAGAAATTGCATCCACTGTGCAGGTAAGAGATCAGTAGGGGCTATTGATAGCTCATGAAGCACCCATCACAGGAGACTTTGCAGGAGAAATTGCATCAACTGTGCAGGTAAGAGATCAGTAGGGACTATTGATAGCTCATGAAGCACCCATCACAGGAGACTTTGCAGGAGAAATTGCATCCACTGTGCAGGTAAGAGATCAGTAGGGACTATTGATAGCTCATGAAGCACCCATCACAGGAGGCTTTGCAGGAGAAATTGCATCCACTGTGCAGGTAAGAGATCAGTAGGGACTATTGATAGCTCATGAAGCACCCATCACAGGAGGCTTTGCAGGAGAAATTGCATCCACTGTGCAGGTAAGAGATCAGTAGGGACTATTGATAGCTCATGAAGCACCCATCACAGGAGGCTTTGCAGGAGAAATTGCATCAACTGTGCAGGTAAGAGATCAGTAGGGACTATTGATAGCTCATGAAGCACCCATCACAGGAGGCTTTGCAGGAGAAATTGCATCCACTGTGCAGGTAAGAGATCATTCTCTCAGCCGGGCTGTTCCATCTATTGCACGTACCCACTTCTCTCGTCTGTCAAAGGGGACACCCACACAAAATCCTGATTGGTTTGTACAGGGGCTTTCAGTTTAAGTCAATTTTCTCAGCACAGAAAATACTAATTAGCTTTGTCTTTGGTAATTATTTATAGTTGCTTCACCTGATGATAAGAAATTGAACTTTTGGAATTGTTTCATCAAAAGGCATTTATTTTATGGCGTGTTTTGTGATTTCCCCCATTGAGTGCAATGGTAAGTGTCCCCTTTGTGTCCAAGGGGCAAGATGGAACAGCCAAATATTGGCAAAAGCAACCAATGGGAAGAAGCAATCTGTCGCAAGTGACATCATGCCGACCGTCAGAATTAGGGACTGTGCAGTAATGAACCCCCAGATGCTGAATTCTTAGATTGTCTACCAAAAAAACGCTTGCCTCTCCTATTGGACATGCCAAAAATCTTTCCCCCCTTTGAAGTGCCAACTCCCCCATTGTCAATGTTATTAACAGTGCCCGATCCAGAGAGGCTACCTCTATGACATCATCAGCGTTCGAAATTTTGGTTGTCCGCTCGCCGGGACAACTAAAAAGTCAGCCGGACAACCAAGAATATTGATTCGGTTGTCCACGGACAACCATAAATCTGTAGCCTTTATCACCATTGTAGGCCTACAGACAACCAAAACTTGAGACGGACAACCAGAAATTGTAATCTGGATGTCCGTGGGACAACCATTTATTTTTCCTTTGTTCGAACACTGGACATCATCCACAATATCCTGTTGTATTATTTGTTCATTTCAGAGTGAATGTTTCCTTCATTTAGAGTGCCCAATCCAGAGAGTGTGCGGCTATGACACACCATTTCCACATATATTTGAACCATACTATTTGCCAGATAAATGGAGATGCATAGAAACTATCAAGAAAATGGTCAACTATTGAAAACATACAACTGAGTCAGGTAAGTCAACATGTTATAATCCAAAACTGAAATAGAAAAGACTAGTTTGCGTATGACGTCCTGTTAACCAGAACAAAAATGCCGTGGCTTTGTCCTGATGTCAGGTGCAAACTGGTCTTTTTAATTAGGTCTTGGATATTCAGAAAAAGAGTGCATTGTGTGCAGTGACATAGCTTTCTTTTTGACATGGTGGATGGAGGTTGATATCAAATCTGTGAAGCAGAGTGACTAGAGCTTGATTCCAGAGTAACTTTCCTGAAGCAAGTAGTGCACAAACATTTGCCATGTTGGATCTAAAATGATCAAATATGACAATCAACTGGAGCAAAATATGGTCAATATGATGTTAATTTGGTCAAAAACATTCATATTTGCATTACAAAATCTGTATAGTGCTGCAAAATGGTGAAACCATTGTTAAAGTTTTGTGAAAAGTGTGAAATTTGGCTCAGATGTAGTATTCAGTCTGGTGAACAATTCCAGGGGGAGGGCCAAAAATATTTTGTCCAACATGGCCGCCATAGAGGTCATCGAACTTTATACAGGGAAAAAATTCAAAGTTGTTCAAATTGAGTTATAAACCATGCCAAAGTGTTCCTCTGGTCACAAGGATTCAGAAAAAGTATAGTTTGACCTATCTGTGATGTATGGTTCTCAAGTTATAAACAAAACGGTCAAATGTCAAGGTTAGACCTCTACAGAGGCCAAATTTGAAAACTTGCTCCGATTGTTGTCAAAATAGTGTCAAATTCTTCCTCTCGTCATAATAATTCATAATAAGATGCACTTATTAGTTTTGGTTTTGTGCATTGTTCAGTGACAAATAACAATCAAGACAAGAGACCACTGGTACAAAGGCAATGAAAAAACACCTTTTTTTTTCTACAGGCTCGACCTATCCTATCCAATAGGCAATAAACTGTTTTCCTGTACAAATTAATACGGATAAAAATTTCAGAAAACTTTCGTACTCATAAAATTTTCCAAAGTGATGTTTTAGTATATTGCCAATTCTTCATAACCAATAAAAAACATGAATCAAAGCAATAATAACATAAATATGAGATCTGTGTTTTTAATATAAATAATTAATTGTTATGGAAATATACATGTGTATTAAAATAGAATAAACAAGAACTGTCTTTTAAAAAGACAACACAGTTTATATTAAATTAAATTAGTATTAAATTAAATGGCTAAGCTAATGGGTTAACATCTGTAGCTAAGGGGCTAACTACTATATATCATATGTCTGTGAGCTAACTTTGTCAAATATTGAGCGATTTTAATGAATTATGTATCATTTTGTACTAAAATTGATTAAAACGCACACTTATGTCAATGGAAATGACATTTAGTCCACAACCATTTAAGAATATTAGGCAATTTTCAATGTGGGATTTGAGTATAATAAGGCCAGTTGCTTTGACGTGTTTACAAGTAGTAGGTCTAGTACTGGGTCAAAGTATATATATGGACTTGCAAAGGGTTTTATAACAGCATCTGTGATTGGTCACTGAAGGAGGCTGGTTTTATATTGTGACCATTTCGACTAGTTTGATGTACTACTGTTGGAGTGGGTCGAAGTTTTATAATATTTTCCCAAAATGGTCCAAATCTTGTGGGGCAATTAGTCAAATATTGTATTATACAGAGATTCAATACCAGCTAGTATCCTGCTGCAAATAAAGCAGCAGACCCATTCCATGTCAACTCCAGGGATGTGCACCGCAGCACCTCTTCAATTTTTTTTCTTTTTCTGTGTGGTGGTAGATATTGATGAGAAAGTACAATCCCAAAATTTGAGCTTCATACTCCATTTCGCTTTTCCTGTGGCATCAATTTGAAATTTAGGGGGTCAGCATAAAAATGTGTCGCAACGCCGAAAGACGATGTTTGGAGGTCCATAAATGTATAAAGGAACCCTTTACAACTTTGAAAAGTATGTATCCTGGGGTACTTATTTGTGTAGAATTCAAATCTGGCATCAGAAAACTTGTAACTCCTTTACTTTAAAAGATATAGGGCCCTGAAAATGCAACTTCGTCCATCCAGGACCAACTTTGGGGGGTCAGAACTCCAAAAGTAAAAATAATTTTACTGTCCATTTTTTTGCCAGTCAGAGCCCTTTGGTAGGACATTACTCTTATCCAATATTGAGCCTATTAGAATGCTTTTAGCCGAGATATTACCCATGCAAAACCCCAATTGTACATTTTTTGTACATTTTGACCCCCCTGAAAACCAATGTCAGACATTTTGATCCACCATCAACTTCAGGTATGTTGAAAATATGTCCTTGGACAACATTTCTGAGAGATATTGGCTTTGGGACTCGATGACTTCAACACATCAATGAGGTTTGCATTCTCCATAGAGTTGTACATAGGTCATTATACATGCGAAATCAAAAATGTGTACAACTCTATGGAGTAGGCAAACCCCCCGAGTGGTGTCAAATGAAAGAGAAAAAGTACAGAATTATAATAAAAATATTTTCCCTACCAGAGATGACACTCCTCATAAGACCCGGGTCAATATTTCTTTAAAAGACCCGGGTGAATATTCATATTTTGGTCTGTGCTACATGAAATATCTAAAAAACAAAATTGTCAAAAGTGTGACCCCCGGGTGATGTCACATGAAAGAGAAAAAGTCTGAAATGTGTGACATCCACAATATGCTGCTGAAGCCCCATGGTTCAGCTATGGTGTGGTAACCACTCTAGTTATCATAGCTCCAAGAAAGAACATACACATTGCTCCTATGACCTATTGTTTCCTCCCATACTGTATAAGTGGAAATTTTCGCGAGGGTTTTATTTTCGCGAATTTCGCGATTAGAGCTCCAACCGCGAAAATAACACCTCACGAATATATGCCATAATGTATTATAAGTATAGGGGAGGACTGGGCAATCGCGAAAATAACATTCACGAAAATGTGTCTCTCACTACAAGTCGCGAAAATAACTGTACGCGAAAATTACCACTTATACAGTATATGATAGCTGTTATAATTATCATTTGATATCTGGCACTATAATAAATTCATAATGCTACAGGCCCAAGACAAATGAGTTAAGCCTTGATTATATGGACATTTAGTATCACATATCCTGCAACTGATACAACTGATGGACATTTGATAACAAGCGTACATGTAGGAGATGTCCAACTCACTATGATCCACAATGGCCTCATCCCAATTACATAGTTCAATAACCTCAATTAAACACTCACATTGCAAATTTTGACCTCAGGTTGCATAGTATGAGTTTTTGTACCCAAATTTTCAAAGGTCATTCAATGAATGTACAAATGTATTGGGGTTAAAGAACTGTGCCCTGATAGATGAACATGTTGTGGATCCTAGTGACTATTGTACTACAACTACAAGCAAATTGTGGTATTTTATGAACTATGGGTCCTGACTATGTCACCAGTAAATATTACCCAGAATTCCTGTGGGGGATCATTTTCAAAAGGGCATCAAACTTTATACAGGGGTCAAATTTCAAAATTGCTCTAATCTTGTTTAAAAACCACATTACAGTATTCCTGTAGTCATATGGACTCCGATAAAAGTATAGTTTGGCCTAGGTGTGTCAAATTTTTGGGCACAAAGTGGTCCTGATTGGCTAGTAAATAATTGAATCATTGCATGACCCAGGTTTGACCTAATTCTTTTTATGTGATAATCAGGAAGAGCAGCCAGTCAGTGCCTCCGTCCCCACACTCCATGTACCTGGGGTATTCATGCTCATCGCCCAACTTTGAATCTTATTTCACATTTTTGATGCGATCAAGCAAAATCTGTCGGAACTCAGAAATATTGATTTTGAGATATAGCCGAATGAATGAAACATTTCCTTTTGTTTCCCGTTTGTTTTGGAAACTCTTTAAAGTGAAAGCCCCGCTTTTAGTTCAAATTCCTTGGGGAATTAGTCAAGGTTCAAATTTATCCATGTAAATTCTGTTCTCTGTCATCAAAGTAACAGGTTTATTGCCAGTTCTTCTGTGGAGAACTGGGCAAGCAGGGCTTCCTGTTTAATTGCTCTTATCTTTGGAACTGGTTGTTCAATTTCAACAGGGTTTTCTGTAAAATACAGCTTTGTAAATGCTTTTTACTACCCTATAAGAAACTGAAAATTTAATATTTCCGAGTTCCGACTGATTTTGCTTGATCGCAGCACAATTTAGAGGAAAAACACCCCTTTTTCTAGCTATTTCACTCATTTTTTGCCAGTCGAAAGGGGGGGCGGCAAGTGATATTTTGCGCGAAAAATTTTGGCATATTGAAGCTAAACTGGAAGTGGAATAAATGTGCGTAAAGCGCACAAAAATTTGGGGTTTTAAGGTTAAAATGACCAAATACTAGGTTAATTAATAACTCTCAGAAGTAGGCCTACTTCACCTTTTTAATTTTGGAGGGCAAGCAGGGGGCAAGGGTTCAAAACCGCCCCCTGCCCCCACCGCTTGTTACTCCACTGGCCAAACATTGTTTAGCAGGCTATTGAACAGATAATTATTGCATATGCAGCCCTTAATAGCAATATATGCATGTGAAATAGAATCTAGGTTGATTGTCATTCCATATGTTGGTTGGTACTCACTATGGACCACAATGGCCTCATCCCAATGCCATAGTTCAATAATCTCAATTAAATACTTGTAGTGCAAAATTTGACCTCAAGTGGCAGAGTATGAGTTTGTGTACCCACATTTTCAAAGGTCATTCAAAGTATGTATAAATGTATTGGGGTTAAAGAACTGTGCCCTGATAGATGAACATGTTGTGGATTCTAGTGTAAGCCATCAACAGTACCTTAAAGGTGCACTGTGACCTAACTGTAAGATGAAATACATGGAATTAAAGGGAGGATCAATGGTTTAACCCATTATAAGGGTGGTTCTTGGTGCTGTGCAACAATCATGTGTACCCCAGGGGGTATTCACAAAATGATCTGCAAAAAAATCACTTCCCCCTCTCCTTTGTTTTGATTTGCTATAAAATCTTTGCCCCCCCCCCCCCACTAGACTTCTCCGTAGTCCACTTGCCCATTTTGCATACATTTAAGCATAAAATGCTGATTTGTATTAATTTGTGTGCAATTGATAGATTTTCACATCTGATATTTTCAGTCACCATACTCCCTCTGTTTGTTAGTTTCCAAAGTGGACTACTTAGGGGCTGTGCAATAATTATGTGTACCCCCGGGGTGGTGAACTTTCAAAATGGTCTGGAAAAATCGCTTGTCCCCCTCTGGCCGTGCCAAAAATCTTTGCCCCCCCCCACACACATGTGAGATTTTGGGGAACCCAAATTTAAAACCTTAAATTGTCTTATCATATAATGCGAGTGCAGCAAGCAGGAAATTTTGCATATTTGAATGTGTTCCTAGTGTTTTCCTACACCTTTTTAGGGCGTAATATAGAAACGGTGCCTAAAATATCTGTGCCAAAAATCGCTTGCCCCCCTTTTGACCTGCCAAAAATCGCTTGACCCCCCCTTTCGACCTGCCAAAAATGCTTCCCCTTTTGGCCTGCCAAAAAATCTTTGCCCCCCCCTATAATTCACCAGACCAGGGGTACACATAATTATTGCACCACCCTTTTGGGTTGCGGCATAGACAGTAGAGAGAAGATTCTTAACACAGGACTCTATGGAGAGTTAGGCCAATTTCTCGCCTAACTTAAAATTGACCATGATGTAATGCATCTTTAAATGGATCTGGCTTGTGATTGGTCGCCCAGATCTCGCTATTGTTTAAATCCTCCGGGCGGCGGGCACATGCTATTGCCATTAACTACAGAGTACACAACAATTTATGGAATTTGCGGCACATTCATCATGATTAAATAATAATAACATATTTTATCAAAATTGCTTATGGCATAGTCTATCCCCCCCAGAGATGCCACTTTTCCATGTTTTGCCTGAATTTCTTCTTTTTTAAATTTCCACACTTTTTTGATCTTATTTTTATCACAAACTTATGCACTATTTCAGGGTTTTTTTGAAGTGCGGTGAGCGAGTATGCATATTTGAACATTTTTCTGTGCCTCTTTAGGACCTGATATTGAAAGGATTGCTAAAAAATATGTGCCACAAATCGCTTGGCCTCCATTTCAACATGCTAAAAATGCTTGCCCCTTCCATGCTGAGACTTGCCAAAAATGGTTGGCCCCCTATAATTCACCCTGGGGTAATCATAAACTCATCCCAAAAAGAAAGTATCCAGTTTAATTTTGGTCCATAAGTCAAAGAAAAATCAAGACCTACCAAAAGTATGTTATAGATACATTTATGCCGCACAGTTTGATACCTCATTTGTCCAAATCGATGGAGAGATTAATGACACAATGACTATTTGAATGCAATCACCTCAATTATAAAAGTTGCAGTAATTGCTATTGATTTGGTCCTGCTACTCAATATTCATTTTGTTTCACTGAGAGCATGTGCCGCAGATGTGTGAAGTTAAGTGTGAAGGGTAAAACATTGAGGAATGAGAAAAAGAGTATCTGTATTCAATAAAACACATGAAGTGAAGTCAAACAGTCTTAGTCCGTCTCTGATAATATGGTGTACCTTTATGAAGAATCTTGAGAGGCAGGAAATCGACATCAATAAGAATTACTGCAACTTTAAAATCCTGGGTAGGTGCCTTCAAAAGGTCATTGTGTCATCAATTCTGCATCGATTTGGACAAATGAGGTATCAAAATGTACCCAATAAGTTTATCTGTAACATACTTTTAGTAGGTCTTGATTTAAGACCCCATCTTTGATTTATGGACCAAAATCAAACTGGATACTTTCTTTTTGGGATGAGTTTAGTATTACACCACCCTATAGTGGAAAGATTTATAGGGGTTAGTTAGTGGAAAGGTGCGAACAGGGATGGCTATGGTCCACACAGTACAATTGTTTAGAGAAGTTGTGCTTTTTTCAGAAAAAGGTGCCAAATTAGTTTTTTTGGCTCTTAGCGGAGCTAGTGAGCCTTAGTCATTGTAGTCAGTGAGGACTGTATTTTTGCTACACATTTTGGCCACTTGCGTTCTTGCTTTTTATGCTAAGGTTTCTTTTGTTAATGATATTTGGCTTTGAAATTACATTCCAAGGTTTGCTTAGTTATTTAGCAATCGATTGCACTCCTTTAGAAGTGAATTTGGGGTGGGGAAAGTACTTATTTTGAAGTGAGAAAAGTCAAAAGTCGTCATGAGAAACAAGTCATTTCTATCGTTTTGCTTGGTTCCCTGTATGCGCTAGAGATTATTTTGGTCTGAGTAATTTAAGTTGTGAGATCATGGCGGAATTGACGGATTGCACTATTTTTCTTTGGGAAAGTGACCTTTTATCATGAATTTTTGCGGTGATCTCACATGGATAGAAACGTGATTGGATGATTCCTTTGTCCAGATTGTTTATTGAGTTCTCGGGAGTTTTGTTACCATGGGACAACACTTCAAAATATTTAGAGACCAGCGGCGTAGTAATTTAATTAAATGAACGCTAAATAACCAGGGTTGCCAAAGAAATTCAGCCCGAATCGCAGGTCAAATAATCGAAAAGTCGCCCAGGTGTTTTCTTTACCCTTTGTATTCTATGGGGCAGGAAATTGTCCCGGGGAAAATCTTCAAAAGTCGCCTAATTGGGTTACCAAATCGCTGGGTTTGACAACCCTGAAAACAACGGCTCGACAGCGAAGGTCACATCTGGCTATTCATTATCATTGTTTGTCTGGCACGCTTTCTACAGCGTGGGTTGGGAATTCTGAAAATCTGTAAAAATTACAATTTTGCGGAATATAGGGTGGGTTTCTAAAAAGCGTGTGAGCAATATATAATTATAAAGCGTAGGGGTAACGCTACCAATTGAAAAAAAAATATAATAAAGTAATTTGATGATCTGTTGAAAAACATTCATATTTTCTTCATAAATCTGGAAAGAAAATGTCAAAAATTAATTTGCTGATGTTTTCAATTCATACGACGTCACCTGTAGTAGAATCGACGCTACCGTGAGTTTTATGAATGAATATAATTTTCAGTCTCTACATCAGTCGCTTTGGCCGCTTTCGCTCACACTAGAAGTGGAGCGATCCGAACCACAGCGGCGTGTAGAGAGTATAGACTGACGTATTCATGTATTCAGGATCTCACAGGTATCTCAGCCTTTTGCCCATTTGCCCATGTGTTACTTTATGATAAACAATCTAAAGTCGTATTTTTCGATGCAGTTGCAGTGATGCAGTTTTGCCAACATTTAATATGTCGCAAATGTTTCAGATGAATAAGAAAATCATGAGTGTTTGATAGATGAGGATAAATTCTGCATCAATTCGATTCTGAAATGGATTGATGGCGCAGATAATGATAAAATGGACCCGGAAGTGACTGTATGAAACGCCGATGTTCTAGACTCGCTTGCCAGTCCTATATACGCCGTACCTATGTATATTGAGGACTGGCTTACGCCATTTTGGATGTCAATGGGAAATACACACTTAACGATTTGCGCCGGTTAGAAACTTGAAAAAAAATATTTAAAATTTCATCAATGTATATAAATGTGGTACCAACTGTATTGTGCTTGATAATTTAAGACTCGGTTGAAACAAAATTAAGGATCGAAAGCATTTAAGTGTCCAAAAGGCAAAATTATCGTCAAAGTTCTGCGAAATCGGCACCCTTGCGAAGGGTTCAGAATTGAATCGGAACGAAAATATCCGATCTTTGCGATCAAAAACACAAAATTACAACTTTAAACATACTATTGGCAAAAGACATTATTACCAAACAATATAGAATAGAAAATTTGACATCATTTTCTCAAAATAATGAAAAAATTTGCTCACTAGACATCGAAAAAGTACGCAATCCAATTCCCGTTCAAACGCGTGGGAAACTGAAAGTGCATAATCGTGACTACCGATGTTCAGTCTTCCGAATTTGATAAAGTAATGCTGTAAACAATCTAAAGTCGTATCTTTTCGAAAGATGATTGCAGTTTTGCCAATATTATGTCGCAAATGTTTCAGATGAATAAGAAAATCATGAGTGTTTGATAGATGAGGATAAATTCTGCATCAATTTGGATTCTGAAATGGATTGATGGCGCAGATAGTGATAAAATGGACCCGAAGTGACTGTATAAAACGGCGATAGCGCCCGATGTTCAGTCTTCGAATTTGATAAAGTAATGCTGTAAGCTTTGGTCACAAACACTGCATAAGGGTGGGGGTTCAATTTTTGATAAAAGGGTGTCTGTCTAAAAGTGTGGGGAAATATAAATGGAGGGGTTTGACCCCTGACAAACGTCAAATTTGTAGCTGCTACAACTGATCATCACTATTTAATTCACTAGAATCTGTTTGTTTGTCTGTGTCTGCCTCTTCGCTCAGAGACTAGTGTAGTAGTAGCTCGTTACGTAGTGATTCCGTTGTCCCACTGGCCTACAAAACTTAGATTGCATGGCGATCGAGTGTTATCGTCAGAGCACTAGCATAGTAGGGGAAGCATGTTCCTCAAACTTGGTGGGTGGATGCATCTTTAGTACAACAAGTCACACATACAATATTTTCTCAATTCAATTTTATCCTTTCTGGGTATGACTGATTTTGTTACCGTAAAATTTGTGTCAATTCCCGATATCACATAATAGTACCGTACACTATAAATGCAGCACATTTTGTAGGCTCCAATTGCTGATTACATAAATGAGAACAACTGGTAACCAGCGGCACTGTGCAGTACCGGTCTGTTATTCAATTGCGTTGTGTGTGGGTTATGTGTATTTTATGTGTAAAATGCCTATCTGGCGTGATGATCCACCCAAAAACAAAATCATCGTATAGATCCCTGGTACTAGGTGCATCTTGACCCCAGCATAAGTTTGTATTGGTTAGTGGGTCAAGGTCACCTGAGGTCATCCAGGGGTCATCTGAGGTCAAATTTGCAAAAACTGTTGTAGGGGCATGAAACCGTGGGTACAGTCAACATTTGGAGTCAAATTTCGGGAAGGTCATCCGGGGTCACCCAGGGGTCATCTGAGGTCAAATTACTAAAAACTCGTCTGGGCACGAGACATGGTGGGTACAGTCAACATTTAAGGACAAATTTAGGGAAGATACTACACAGTGTCGTATGGGCATGAAACTAGGTGGGTACAGTCAACATTTGGAGTCAAATTTTGGGAAGGTCATTTTGAGGTCATCCGGGGTCACCTGAGGTCAAATTACTAAAAACTGTCGTATGGACATGAAACTTGGTGGGTACAGTCAACATTTGGAATCAACATTTTGGGAAGGTCATTTTGGGGTCACCCAGGGGTCATCTGAGGTCATATTACTAAAAAACTGTTGTATGAACATGAAACTGGATACAGTCAACATTTGGAGCCAAATTTTGTGGGGTCGCATGTTCCTCGAACTTGGCTTGGTGGGTGCATCTTGACCCCAGGCAGAACAAGTTTGTATTGGTTAGTGGGTCAAGGTCACCTGAGGTCATCCAGGGTCATCTGAGGTCAAATTAGCAAAAACTGTCATATGGGCATGAAACTTGGTGGGTACAGTCAACATTTGGAGTCAAATTTTTGGAAGGTCATTTCAGGGTCAACCGGTGTCACCCAGGGGTCATCTGAGGTAAAATTGCTAAAAATGTTGTATGGGCATTGGTGGGCACGGCCAACATTTGGAGCCTAATTTTGTAGGGTCGCACAGAACAAGTTTGTATTGGATAGTGGGTCACGGTCACCAGAGGTCATCCAGGGGTCATCTGAAGTCAAATTAGCAAAACTGTCGATGGGCATGAAACTTGGTGGGTACAGTCAACATTTAGAACCAAATTTTTGGAAGCTCATTTCGAGTCAGCCAGGGGTCACCTGAGGTCAAATTACTAAAACTGTCGATGGGCATGAAACTTGGTGGGTACAGTCAACATTTGAAGTCAAATTTTTAGAAGGTCATTTCGGGGTCATCTGAGGTCACCATTTAGAGCAAAATTTTGGGAGGTCATTTCGGGGTCGTCTGAGGTCAATTTAGATGAATTCTAATAGTTGCCAAGGCTTTCTATAGTTGTTGAAAGCTTCAAATACTAAAAAAAGGGGATTTTAAAATTTTGCAGAACAAATTATTCTTGCTGGTTCAGTAGTAATTTGCACAATAATGAATTATTTTCAGATTTTGCAACTAATAGTAATGCGGCAAAAAATAATAATGCGGAGGAGGAAGATTGACCACCGCATCGAGTTTCAAGGACCGTATTGAATATTTGGGGAATTTTTTCAAACTGAAGGTTTAAAAAATTGACCGACCTACCAACCTGTTGCGCATTCGACTCCAAGAACAATTGCTTTCCCACAAAAAAAGCGTAGAGCCACAGCGCCATTGGTGCTCTTGTTTGTGTGTGTTGTTGGTTTGTTTGTTGTTGTTGTTTTGTTTTATTTTTGTCTATCATGTATCCCACCATCAATGCTCTTTCCCAGCCAACTTTGAATATCAATATCATGTCTCATAAACATTGTAAAACAGCAAATAAATAAAAATACAGATTTTCCCCAGGATCTGGTTGAACAACCGATCTACACTAAACTTTCAACACTTAAAATTAGTCTGGAAACCTTGTGTTGGATCATTAATTAAAATATTAATCCCGGAAAAAGTGTGGGTGCTTGACCACAGGAAAAGGAGGAAGACCATAGATTTGTGGGTACAGTACATGGGTAATATTTGTGACAAAATATTTTCACAAACAATACTTACTATTCCAATATCTGTGCTATAATTTACATGATATGTGTCACGACCTGGTCCATGGGGGCCAAAGGAGGCATTTTTGACAATTGAGTTACTGTAACTATTACATTTCACATAGAATAGACTATCATTTACTGAAGACACCAAAGGTCTAGCATACTTGGGTCTAAAGTTATGAAGTTTTTTGATGCCTATTTTCTTATGTATTTTATTGTTTTTTTACCTCCATATTTTTACCTTTATCTCAGTTTTAAATGTGCGGCCTTTGGCCCCATGGACCAGATTGTGTCACATATATATGATGTGATCAAATGTCAGCAATAATAAAGTTGAGATATGCAAACGCCTGGGGGGTCATCAAAAACGTTTGTATGGGGATGTGCCACACCATACATGTAGACCCTAGGGTCATTGGTAAACAGACTTTGGGATACTGACTTTCTCTGTACCGTACCTAATTTTTGCTGTAACCTATCAGTGCACCATTTTTTCACAAAAGTACCCAAATTTGCCCTATTAAATTGAGTGCTTCAAAGGGCACTTTTGCCCACATGTGCCCAATTGGGTGCATTGGTCTCACTGAAAACCCACCCATTGATATGCCAAAATCACCCAAATGTGCCCAATTGGGTGCATTGGTCTCACTGAAAACCCACCCATTGATATGCCAAAATCACCCAAATGTGCCCAATTGGGTGCATTGGTCTCACTGAAAACCCACCCATTGATATGCCAAAATCACCCAAATGTGCCCAATTGGGTGCATTGGTCTCACTGAAAACCCACCCATTGATATGCCAAAATCGCTGAAATGGTAATCTGTCAGCCAAGAAGAACCCCCTTCTAAGGAGCAAAAATACAATAAAAACACACAATTAAGATTATTGCAAGTAAAAAGGAATTGAAAGGACAGTCACCACATACCCAAATAAGGGGCCCATTCTGTACATATGTTTCCTCAGTGTTTTGATGGTTACGGTTCGCTATCTCTAAGGTTCGCTATCTCTAAGGTTTGCTATCACTAATTTCAAATAAGGTTCGCTATCTCTTAATTTTAAATAAGGTCGCTATCTCTAATTTTAAATAAGGCTCGCTATCTCTAATTTCAAATAAGGTTCGCTATAGCGGTCCTTATTTAAAATTAGAGATAGCGGACCTCATTTGAAATTAGAGATAGCGGACCTTATTTAAAATTAGAGATAGTGGACCTTATTTAAGATTAGTGATACTTGAACCTTAGGTATAGCTGAACCTTAATCGAAATTAGTGATAACGAACCTTAGAGATAGCGAACCTTAATTAATTAGGGATAGCGAACCTGAAACAAAATTAGTGATAGCGAACCTTAGGTATAGCGGACCTTTATTGGAATTAGTGATAACGAACCTTAGAGATAGCGAACCTTCAATAAATTAGTGATAGCGGACCTTATTCAAAATTAGTGATAGCGAACCTTATTTTAAATTAGTGATAGCGAACCTTATTTATAATTAGTGATATCGAACCTTAGAACTAGCGAACCTTATTCTAAATTAGTGATATCGAACCTTAGAAGTAGCGGACCTTTTTTAGGTATAGCGAACCCTTTTCTCTATTAGAGATAGCGGATTCTGATCTCCATAGACTTTACACGTTAGTGATAGCGAACCTTAGAGATAGCGAACCTTAGAGATAGCGGACCTTAGAGATAGCGAGATGTCACCGTTTTGATCACACTGGCAACTTATAACATGTTTCTATTGAGTCCCCTGCATTTTACTGGTAAAAGTGTTCGCTGTCAAATAGCGGCAAAAGACGGATAGCTGTCAGTTTCCATTGCTTAGGCCAAAAAAAATAAATTGTTTGGTTGCCCTTCCGAGACAAAAATTTGTAAGGTCGGTAGGTTGATCCTTTTTTTCTTTTCTTTTTTTCATGTACTCTTCCTCGATTTTCCTCCATTTTGAAAAGGCTAGTATTGACAAATGCTTGAATATTTTATGGTAAAAAAATTGTGTGTTTTTGGACTGGATTTAAATGGAAATACTTCTTGTTTTCAATCAAATATGCATTTAATAAATAAAATGAGTGAATAAGAAATTAAAAAAATCCTTGATTCTGTCCAAATTTAAGGTTTCTTCTAAAAAAGTGATTGGGGGAAAAAAACACCAACCGACCCAAGATTTCCAATTCTTGCGGTCGGTCGGTTGAGGGCAACCAAACATTTTTTTCAGCCTTACTCGTAAATCTCTGCTATAAAATGCAGCACATCGCTTGACGATGCAGAAGTCAATTTCGCGATCACATGGTCTCAATCAACTTCTGTTTCCTTGCCTGTATGCACACTCTGTAGGAATGGAGTGAGTTTTTATATGGCGTTCACCAGTAAGTGTCCCTGCTATTTTTCTTCCTCAAGAAGGAAAATGTTACTCTTCCCGGTAATCGCAGTGGGAATAATTTTGTGTATAGGCCTTATCAGGGTTGTAGCTAGCCCAAGTTGAGCATGTTCAGTGCCTGCTAATTTTACTATCCAATTCATGAATTGGATAGTAAAATTGGGATTTTTTTACTTCCAAAACATTTGATTTTGACCATTGCAATCTAAGTGTGTTCTGGGACCATTTGTCAGAATTTACACAGATAGATATAATTTTTGCACAGGTAGATATTTTCTAAACATAGGAAAGCTTATTCTAATACACTCAGCTTCGTTCCGATGTGCTGCATCGAGTGCCGAGCTGTCAACAAAGCTCGGCAAAGCTCGACGTATGTGATATCACAGACCCCCGTATGTGATATCACAGACCCCCGTATGTGAAATCACTGACCCGTCTTTGAAATCAGAGACGTCCGGTTATTACGAGTGCCCCCGAACTGATATACTACCAGTACTCTTGGCTTGCAGATCACAAAATAAATGTTTTGTGTAGTAAAAATACAGAGTGTATTAAAAATGATGGGCATGCCCAAATCCCTGCCTGATTCATCAACAGTTGTGATACTAAAATATGTAATAAGAGTGAACCTACTTTTGCTGTTGGCTTCATATAGGTCACAGAAGCCCAGGGGGTCACTCCCATTGTGGCCTGAGTGCATTTGGGGAAAGTGGACTTTTTTCCAAAGGGGGGGGGGCGATTTTGTGAAAAGTGGACTTTTCTCCCCAAATTTGGACCTTTTTTGACCAAAAAACCCACAAAAAACTGATTTTTTTGCTTGCTACGCTCGCAAATTCTTAAATTTTGGGACTTTTTGTATACTTTTGCAAATTTGGGGAGGTGCGGTCGCACCACCCCTGGGTACGGGCCTGCCTGTACACCATCCGCGATAATCAACTTTTGAAAAGCACCCTAAACAATGATTTAACCCTTGGCTAAAACGATACCCTAAACAGGTAACACGCGCCTGTTTTCACACCCTAAACAGGATTTTATTCCTTGCGTCATACCCTAAATTTCATTTCCGCGTATTAGCAATTGCAAGTTTGCTACCCTTTTTTCCAATTTTTCATGTTTTTGACACCCACGAAAAACTACCCTTTTTCCGCATTTTTATTATCGCGGATGGTGTACAGGCCACAATGGGAGTGAACCCCCCGGACACAGAAGGAGGTTGTGTGTCATTCAAAATGCAATGACATCTTGAAACACCTTGTTTTAATCAACACCTAGATACATGATAAAGTAGCTTAACTCTCTTCACGCGGGTGTCGACTGCAGACGACAAGTTTCAAAAAAAATTTAGAAATTCAAAAATTTCAGAAATGTAAATTTTCATGACCATATTTGGAATCAGCATGAAAAATGCATTAAAATGAGTACAAACAAGCCTAGTATTTATTCAGTAGTTCTTAAGATAGCTCTTGATATTTTGAGAAAATATTTCAAAACTTGAACTTTTTCCATGGAGGCGCATGGATAGCACGCAGAGCATTAACAAGTGGCTCTTACAAATCAGTTGCGCTATTCCAATTGAAATCTATATACCCTCTGTGGAAGACATGACCATAAGCTTCCACACAGGGAGTGTGAATTTCAAATGGGGGTACCTGAATGTGTGACTCCATAATCTTATACACCCTCCGTGGGAGATTATGGTCATGTCTTCCATAGGGGGTGTATGGATTTCATTTGGAATAGCCTTTTGTCATCATTGGTTGCCTGATGTCAAGCATGTCTCAAGTGAGTGTAAATACAACCTATTAATAGCCCAAAGAAGAGACAAGACCAAATTGAAAATGAAGCATTTTATAGTGATGTCTACCGGGGGGGTGGCGGGGGGTACTCAAGTTTGGTTTGGGTAGGGACGTGCCGCTGAGAATTTGAAAGTGGACCCATAAATATACCAATTTTCCAAGAAATTTGGACCCATTGATATACCAAAAGTCAAAATTTTCGGCCGAATTTAACCCAAATTGTCTTAGTTTTTACAAATGTTCCCAAAATTTTGGGAAAATTATGGCTAGATTAAGGAAAAATTGGGCTGTTTTCCAAAAAAAATTGAGAAAATTTAAAAAAAAGGACCCATTCATATACCAAAATAGGCTTTGAAAAAGGGGTCATTGATATACCAAAAGGCTGAAAATGCTACCCATATTTGCGGCACGTCCCCGCATGGTCATTTGTACTGAGTACCCCCCGGGGATGTCTATACATTATCTCCTACATAAGTAATATTTTATGCTAAAAATACATAGTGAACGAATGCCCTATGTGCAAAAGCTGCCAGGTGCCATAGTTATAGATGTGTACAATACAGAATGCAGCAGTAGGGGTACATGTAGATAATGGGAATTTTTGAATCGTCCCTTTCCGGAGCATTTTTAGATGCGCTTGCAATAATATAGGTTTTCTCAGTGAATTTAGCACATTTTTCGTTGTATTTAATATCCCGTTAAGTTTGAATTTGTTAAATAAAATTTCGAAGTGTCTGTTTGTAAACTTTAATTTCGTCTTTGGTCAAATGATGTCGAAAACGTTTTGTGTTTGCTGGGCCCCTTTGTTTCGCTGCCATCTTATTGTAATAACTGTTATTTGGTCAGAATAAATTTAGACATGCCTGTTTGGATCTATATCAGCAAGGTGAGAACTCAAGACCAGTGGTTCAAATCTAAGCTGCAATCCAAAAACGAAGGCCTACAATGCATTATTATAACATATGGCTGATGAATTGGTTTGATCAAACCATGAAAATTAATGAACAAAGACTAATTATATTTGTGCAAGTAGCCAAGTACTGTCCATGCAACAGGTGAGACGATTCCAATGCACTCTGGGACAAAATTAAATGAACATTATGATTCTTTTTGATCAAAATATGAATTTATTTGACCAAAGATGAAATTTAAGTTTACAAATAGACACTTCCAAATTTTATGGACGAATTCAAACTTAACAGGACATTAAATATAACGAAAAATGTGTTAAATTAACTGAGCAAAATGATATGCTGCAGTAATTCATTTGGAACATGTTTTATTGTTTGAATCCATATATAACCCTGTAAAAATAGCAAATAATGAAATGATGCCAAATAATGAATAATGAAATGTGACCTTGTCCCCTTCTCAAGATCTCCAAGCGGAAACTATGAATTCATTGCCGATGGCCTAATCACCAGACATTTGTCTAAATTTAGGTATTGGGTAAATGAATCATGAGAGTGCCCTGTGTTTTGGAGGGGTTGTTGGTTGGTGACCATATAGCTTGCAGTCTATATGTTGTTTACAAAGTTACCTATATCAAGTAACACTCAATACCGTAAAACCCCGTCTACAAGCATATAGAGTGCTTCTGAGGAAAGCTACATTAATCCAGGCGCCATTATGGAGTATGAGCAAATAAATTACAGATCCAAGCATATACAAACAAGTATTATTTTAAGACCAATCTATTGTATTGGTATATTTACGCTGGCTTCGAATTAATTTAGCTTTCATAAAAAACACTATGTATGCTTGTAGACGGGGTTTTACGGTATTTACACACAAAGAATAATAATAATAATAATAATGGAGGGTTCTTAGTAGGTGTGCAATCTTCAAAAGAACTCAGGCGCACAAACAATAAAGACAAACAAGTTACATATATGTGAATCCGGAAAAGCATGAAGAAAAAGATGAGTTTTAAGTTGCTTTTTGAACTGAGTAAACGAATGTGTGTTACAGATGCTGTTTGGTAGCGAATTCCAAACAGCCGGAGCAGCGAAATGAAAGGAGCGTTCACCAGCCGATTTAAGATTAACACGGGGAGATTTTAATAATCTTTCAGTAGAAGATCAAAGTGATTGAGCTAGTTTGTACGTGCAGAGCGTAGCAGACAGATAAGTTGGTAAAGTATCTTCAAAGTGCCGAAAAGCAAGAACAGCTAACTTATACTGAATCCGAAATTCTAAAGGCAGCCAGTGAAGCTCATTATATGACGGGGATGATATGCTCATACTTCCTTTTCTTCATGATTAAACGGGCCACGCAATTTTGTATTCTTTGAAGTCTGTTAAGTTGGTCAGTGGTGATTCCAGTCAGGGACGAGTTACACAAGTCAAGACGTCATCTTTCCTGTTGCACAAATATTTTTCGGAAAAAATGATTATCTTTAATACGAAAAGTCATAATTTTCAAATGATTGGTGGCGAACATGCACTTAAGGGATCCAGAATGAGCGTTTATTGCGTTTCGACAGTATTCTTGTGGGACGTGAGAGCACCTCAGACCTATCGAATTGCATTCTGAATACTGAAGCATGTCTTTCTGATATCAAATAATTTTCATTTTTGAAAATCACAATATAATACAAATTTTATGACAAATTATAAAAATTTGATATTTTTCAAATTTTTGATATATAACAGTCCTCGAAGTAAATTATATAAATCTAATGATATGTTCTTAAAGTGTATGTAGCTGGGAGGAAAAGCCGACGGTCAATTGAAAATTTTGACCTTTCATATTGAAGATCTGGATTTTTTTCCAAAAAAGACCTAATTTTTTTTGGTGTTTTGGGGAAAAAAATCCATATCTCCAATACGAAAGGTCACAATTTTCAATTGCTCATCGGCTTTTCATCCCACCTACATACACTTTAAGTATAAATCATCAGATTTGTAAAGTTTACTTCGAGTACTGCTAAATATCAAAAATATCAATTTTTAATGATTTGCCATAAAATGTGTATTAAATTGCGAATTTCAAAAAATCAAAATTATTTGATATCAGAAGGACATTCTTCGTATTCAGAATGCAATTCGATATGCCTGATGTGCTCTAATGTCCCAAAATAAATACTGTCCAAACGTTCATACCCCTTCCCTTAAACATCTTCATGTCGGACATTTTTTTTCGATGGAATAATTCAAGATTTTGAATGAAATAAAAAATAAAAAGGACAAGCAAGCAATCTTTTATGGGTTGCTTTATCAGTATCATTGTTGAGCATTGTTCGTTCAAATGTTGTACATTCAGCAGGATTGTTGACGGGGTTGATGACCAGCTAGCTATTCATAAAGTGACAATCACAGATGCTCTGTACATACACTATGGACCACAATGGCCTCATCCCAATGGCATAGTTCAATAACCTCAATTAAACAGTGGTAGTGCAACATTTGACCTCAAGTTGCCGAGTATGAGTTTTTGTTCCCAAATTTTCAAAGGTCATTCAATGAATGTACAAATGTATTGGGGTTAAAGAACTGTGCCCTGATAGATGAGCATGTTGTGGATCCTAGTGATAATATTTTGTGTTACTTATCCATAATCAGGAATCATAAATAGGCCATTATCAATTAGAGGTTAATGACTGCGCATCAGTTGTTTTTATTTAAGGTATTGTGAAAAATCTCATTTGCTGTGGGACTATTGCATGTACTAATGATACAGGTATTAATACCGGTAATAATATTGTGTTCTTATAATAATATTTTATTCATATATAAATGTTCAATTCCTGGCCAGAGGATGATTTAAGGAAGCCCCATCATGCACTGTAAAAGTGTTATCACTAGAGTTTCAACTGCCACTTTACTTTTCAAATCCCATTGAACTCTGTGCAAAAGATGTTGTTTTAGAATTGCCCGTGTGTCATTATTAGTTGGTCGATTTCAGATCTAAAGTGATGTATGCATGAAGGATAATCCACACCTTCTGTAGATAACATAAAATGTGAAATCGACCAACCTTTAGAAGGTGTTTTTATTGTAAATATATCTGTCCAAATTCAAATTTAACCATGCACGTGTGTATGCAGTGGGCGGGCAGTGGCGTCATGTTCACTCACACAGCTGTGCTAACCGCAAGACTTGCTGGGAAGTGCTTAAATCATCCTCTGATTCCTGGCAGTGGTAACTTGCAAGGAAGGGTACTGATGTGGGGAAAAAGTCTCAGACTTCTACTTTCCCCATGGTGCATTTGAAGCTATAGGTACATATGAACCATGAGAGTAGTCCATCCTTCAGAGGGGATGTCAAGCCAGAAAATCACAATTCCCAACCAAATCTGTCGGTGTCCTGATTGGGCACTGATTGATGGTTTAGTGCCCCCTTAATAGAGGTGTCAGGTATTGTTCCCATATCAACAAGTTCAAAGACCGATTCATGTACTTGACTTTGGAAACATTTAAGCAAATATCATTTATAAATAGAACAAGACATAATCATGTTATATTGTTGCAGTCAGCTGCCTGTCCTTTGCTCATCGGCCCTCTGTATGTCCAATGGTACTGGTAAGGCTTACAGTGAAGTGATTTGGTGGAGGGGTAGCAATTTTTCAAATTCCAGTAGGTTTTCATTGTAAAATATGCAAATTTGGTATGGCTATATACATAGCTATCCATGGCTGTACATAGCTATGCATGGCTATACATAGCTATGCATGGCTATACATAACTATGCATGGCTATACATAACTATGCATGGCTATACATAGCTATGCATGGCTATACATAGCTATGCATGGCTATACATAGCTATGCATGGCTATACATAGCTATGCATGGTATTCCTGACCATAACCCATAACAAATGAGCTACAGCACCAGTGGTGCTCTTGTTAAATTTCCGTCCATCTGGGGATGCGAGTGCAATTTCTTGGAACTGGTCTTCAAATTTCCCTTAGAGGTTTTTGTTGCAAAAAATTCTTTATAATTTTATTTTTCAACCCAGCTCAAAGTAAAATCGCCCCAGTTAAAATGATGCGTGTCAAGGCAGCCGATGCTTTGTGTGCATCAAGAACCGTGCAACTCAAAAACTGTGAAATTCTCTAGTTTGGCACATTTCGAATACTGCCTCTAAGTTAGCCATGGTTACCTAGAATAAGGGGCAAATTGAATTACATTACTACCAACTGTATGATAAAAAATGTCAGTTACTGTACAAGGGGTGATTTTTGATAATTTTGATCAATAATTAATGAATCAATAATTTTGATACTTCCAAGAAGTTGAAATAATTTGAGCTTACGTTTATCATTAGTTTCAGGTTTTCTTTGTGGAGCATGAAAATTGATACAGAAATGTTCACTTTTACAGTACATCTGAAAAGAAATTGGGCTGTTCCAGTTGAACTCCATACACCCACATAATCTTACACACATTTCAAATGGGTTTACCTGAATGGGTGAATCCATTTGAAATGTACACCCCCTGTGTGGGCAATTTAGGTCGTGTCTTCCATCGGTCAGTCGGCATGACGTCACTTGCAATAGATAGCTTCTTTGTATTGGTTGTTTTTGCCATGATTTGGCTATTCCATCTTGCGCCCTTACTGTTGTACTCAATGTTTTCTGTGCTGAGAAAGTTGCCAAAGTACAAACCAAATCTGTGACATCGGAGGTCGATGCTTTGCGTCACACGCACTGCGTGTTAAAACATGCAACGCATAAAGTGCGTAGTGCGCTCGGCAAGTATAAATCGCGCCGCAATTGGGGCGCTAAACTAAAGAAGCATTTGCACACGCATTGCACCGAAATAATTATTCTCATACCGATTTCCGAGGTCTATTTATTTACTTTGTACTTCTATGTGGACAGACTAGGATTTTGCGAGGATGTTCCCTTTAACAGAGAAGTAGGTAAAAAAAAAAAAAAAATGTTGACATTTATATAGCGCCTTTCATGTGTATCAAAGCGCTTTACATTTATTCCGCCGTCGTTAGAATATGTCAGCTGCCATACAATGCCCAAGGCATGCTCATACCTTTAGGCGGCTCAATGGACAATATCCCTAACAGCTCCCCATTTCACCCCTGGGTAGAGAGAGGCAAGTGAGATAAAGTGCCTTGCCCAAGTGCACAACACGATGGCACCGCCGGGGCTCGAACTCGCAACCCTCTGATTGCGAGGTAGAGCCCGTACCGCTGCGCCACCGTGCCCCCAGGGTAAGTGCAATAGATGGTACAACCCTGACCAAGAGAATAGGGGTTGTATGGATTTCAACTGGAGTGACCCAGTGCAGGATACAGTGAAGCTGAGTAAAAACAAATGACAAGAATGTTTACAACATATTACATTCAAGAATCGTTCTATTCTATTTTCTTTATATACAGATTAAAACAATGGAATGTGACCAGTCTCTCCTTCACATCGTGTCTCCTTCACGTAGTCTACCTGTGTCACTTCACCATGGTCAACTCCCACAAGCTGGAACAAGTACAAGAGCTGAGTAAGAAACTGTTTTAGTCAAAGCGAAATGATATTGATCATTTTTAGGAAAGATAATAGAATGGGATGAGGTGATACTGTACACTGTAGCATTACCCTCTGTGTCCCACTCAATGAAGTCCTCCCCCTTCTCAGAACCAAAGACATGCAATAGTGAATGCTGCAACATACACAGAGGGCATTATTTTAAATCCGGCGCGATTTATTGAGAGCTAATTCAACCATAAAATGATATTTTTTTAAACAGTTGTGATGATTCCTGCAGAAAGTTAGTGAGTGGCCAGCACTAGGATCCACAACATGCTCATCTATCAGGGCACATTTCATTAACCCCAATACAGTTGCACATTCATTGAATGACCTTTGAAAATTTGGGTACACAAACTCATACTCTGCAACTTGAGGTCAAATTTTGCTCTATGGTTGCTTAATTGAGCTTATTGAACTATGGCATTGGGATGAGGCCATTGTGGTCCATAGTGCAGGCAGGATCTGTAGGGATGTTCAATTCTCCATTGGTTTACATGTGATTTTGAAATACAAAGCCAAAAAATCCAAGATTGCTGTGACAAATGTTTTTTGCATTCTTATCCTATGGAATTCAAAAACGTATAAAAAATAAAACAACCCCCAGTGAAGTATTTTTGAAGTTTTACTTGATAATCAACTATTTTTTGACAGCCTCGTACATTGTACGACATCATCCGTCATCTGCAAGGCAAGAGAAAAGCTTATATTTTTGTTTTATTTATTATTATAAATGTACAGTGGCATTATAAAACCAGTGTTGTATTTCAGTATTAAATTGAAGAGTTGTAAACATAAAAAAGATAAATGCCATGGTTACCTTGCGTTATTTTTCATCAATATATTGTTGAGTATTATTTTACTTCTCAGGGTGTTCATATTTTGATCACCTGATTAGTGACTCTCCCTATATAATTATTGTTAATACTCATTAGGCCCTTCACAATTGATTCTGAGTTTACTGTTCAAGATTTTAAAAATAGTACGAGGTGACTTTTAATTATTAATTATTAATTATCTATTATTTTCTTTATTTAGTATTAGTTATCGCAACCAATTATCAAACCGTTTTGACGGGAGTCGGCATTTAATTATTTTATTAATATGCTTACTTTTACACATAGTATCAGGTGCAGTTATGCTGTTTGTTTATTCATCATTACTGTTGATATGATTCATGTTAGAAAGTAGCAAGTAAAAGTCATTAAAAGTTATTTTAAAGGACAAAATCCAAAATAAAAATAAAATAATTAAATATTTTGCAATTTTCAATTTTGGACGCGGGCGTTAACAGTAAACTAAGAATTTAATATGAAGGGCCTTAACAATATTAAGACAAGGCAGCCTGATGATAGAGGGCTTTAAGAAATGACATCAGTAATGACGACTCCTTTGTTGTAGCCTTTTTCATCTGATCTCTTCTATTGCCATTGTGAACTATTCTATTTTATATAACTTGTATGGCTAATCACTTTTGATTATTTTTGCTATTTTTAGCAAAAAGACTATGGGACAACAATAATCCATTTCCATTGCACTCACGCACAGCTACCATGGCAATGCTGACAAACGCGGGCGTATAGCACTCGTTGTGATTAGGCAAAAAAAAAAGGTTTGTCTCAAAGCTTGTACGCGCATTTGTAAAATGGCGCAATTTGACAAAAAAGAAATGCGGAAATTTTTTTTATTTCAAAGATTTTTTTTTATAGTTTTTCCAGAAAAAACTTTTTCTCAAAATACCATGAAAAAGTCGGGAATAAATTTTTTTTTTTTTTAATCGCATTTCGCATTTGTTTTTAAATTTCTCGTGAGCTTTGAGACAACCTTTTTTTTGTTTTGGCCTTACCTCGACTCAACCATTGTAGGTATGGGTGTTGTTTAGATATTTATTTTTTTCATTTATTTTATTTTCCTGGG
Organism: Amphiura filiformis; assembly: GCF_039555335.1. NCBI lineage: Eukaryota > Metazoa > Echinodermata > Ophiuroidea > Amphilepidida > Amphiuridae > Amphiura > Amphiura filiformis. The sequence continues at coordinate 70,171,452 of NC_092634.1, read as the reverse complement.
GATTTATAAAATTAAGTGGAAGAAAAGGAATTTATACTGAGTTATATAAAACAAATTTTGAATGTTTTTATTCGTTCAATGGAAAAATGTTTTCATTTGGTGAAATATGAAGTGTTCCATAATAGAACAGTCCATCCATATTTCAACCCATTATTATATTCTTACCATTGAACTCATAAACATTTAATATTTGTATATTATTCTATTCTATGAACAAGTCATTGGTTTATTCTGTTTTGTTTTTCTTTTCAAGATGTACCGTATTTCGTCAAATAGTCGCCACCCCCCCCCCCTCAAATAAACGCCCCCACCACTTTTTTCAACCAAGATGTTTCAAAAATGCCAATATTTCCATGCTATCTTGTGTAGTAAGCTTACCAAGTTGCGCACATGGTCGATAATAGCGTCAATAATTGGCGAAAATCTGGATCAGAAACCCGGAAGTGAGCCAGAAGTCCGTGTTTCTAGTTCATAGTTCGTCATTTTAGCGTGTGTTTTTAGTTTACCTAATGATTTTAACGGGAATTATCGTTCTAAAATTGACCTTTAATAAACGCCGCCCCCCCCCTTGGGAAAATGTAACGCCCCCGGGGGCGTTTATTTGACAAAATACGGTATGTAATAATGTCAAAAAAAAGTTAAGAAACATTTACCCCATTGGGCAGAAGTGGTAATCAATATTTTCAAAAGGGTGTACCAAGTTGGCAGTTGGGTAATACAAAGATTATACAATGCAAATGTTTTTTTAAATATTTTCAAATGTCGCAAAACGTTAATGTAATTTGTGACATGATCAAGGGGAATGAGTCACATGTTGACCGTGGTCAAAAATGAGTTATACATATGTTTCTAAAGAGCTTTCATAAACTGACTTTTACGACTTTTATTTGCAAAGTAACGTTCATTTATCAATCACTGAAAACAATATAAAACAAAAGAATTCTAACACTTTCTTTGCCAATATCTCAAAATCAATATTAGACTCCTTTCTCTTGATTGTGTCACATTTTTATCATTGAAAAAGACAAGTTATCATGTTTTGTAAGAAATGTTGAAATGTTTTAACCAGGTATCTGTGTTTGCCAACCATAACCATTGCCTGTGGCTGCACTTTATATAAACTGGTCACAGTAAGTTAATTGGACTCTATTGTAATACATGTGTTTATTATGGGGGCCAGAAATGAAGAAACTAGTTCCAGTCTTGTGTCACCTGTCAATCAAACTCACAAACAGTTTGTTTACAAGTTGTCCTTGACCATTCAAATTTCAGAACACATGTCTTGTGAAGACACCATGTCAACAATACCTTCGTGTAGAAAAGTTGATTTTTGCCAAGTAAAAGTCCCGATAAAGGCACCAGATGAAGCAACCTTAATGCGCTACTACAAATCATGGGCTGTGTGGAGTTGATTATCAGATGGCATCTAGTTTCTTTATATCTCACTAATAGAGGGCGCTGTTGAAAAATGTCAAAGGTCACCAAAGGTCATCCATACAAACAACACATCATGTATGTAACTTGGGAATGTTGTCAATTTAATCTTTTAAGCATCAAATTTCTTATGTATTTTATTGAACATTCGTACATTTACAGTGCCGATTTCTCCCAATGACGAAAAATGTGCCATTGACCGTTTTTATACTGGGCCACTCAATTATGATCAATACACAGGATAAGAGTAAGAGCACCAAAGTCTAACCCTATATGGCTGTAGCCTGTTAAAATATCACATGCAGCACATGTCCAAGTGATCCCAATTTTGAACCAAAAATATGTAAAAATCTGTGTATCATGTTTATGGAATCTTTGCACTTTGTATTTAACAAAAACCAGTCAGACACACAGTACATTTATTTTAAAAAACTTGTATAAAAAATGTAAGTATAATAAATTGATAGCAATATAACTGAAGGAGATAGTGTTGCTCTTTTTCTTTGTCCATTGGTTTTTATACAGCCTAGAAATTATCCACAAAGCATAGAAGAGCATTTTAGATGTTGCAATTGCCAACAGTATTAGAAACGAGGAGGCATGCCCCAGCAAACACAAACGTTTTTGACATTATTCGCAAAAAGCTTGCCAGAAAACATTTCAATGTTGGATTATTAAAACTTTTCATAACAATAACATTCAAAAACAGGTTTGAACACTTACAGCAAAATATTCTAACATAATCTTATTTAAGTGTTAACAAAAAAAAATGTTTGCAAAATAAATTTTTCAATTAAACATAACAACAATAACATACCAACATTTCAAAAATGCTGTTGTAGTGTGTTTTCATACAAAACGTTTTACCCGACATTTAATGTTGTTCTTAAACACTTGAGAACGTTCCTGCAATCTTATTGGTTCTTACCCGTGTGATATTACATGATATCATTCGGGTTAGCGTGTGTGCATCAACGCGATACACATACTCGCTATTTGTACCAATCGGAGATGCATAGCAACAACGGGACTGATCGATTTTAAGGCCTAGGTAGTTCCTTGTAAAATGTAGGATTTAATGTGATTAAAATTTGTAGTACTTACGATATTTCTATTTGAATTGAAGTGTTTAAGGTGGTATTGGATGCATTTTCTAGAAATTAGAAAATGCTTTGAGCATGTTTTAAACATATTAATTGAGTAGGGTAAAGTACACTTATTAATATGCCTTTTGTTTGCAGCAAATCGGACATACGGTTGCCAAAATATATCAATTTATATTTTCTTTGCAGCCTATTGTTTTTGTCAATAATCAATATAGTTAATGAGCTAAAAGGACTGTAAAGGTACAATTTTGCCAATATTTTGCTAAAAATCAATGCATAAATGTTCATGGTACTTTTATTTTGCATACTGTTGCCCTGAAACTTGGTCAAAGTGTTTCTAATATGTTCTAATGTATTATATAGTGAAGCCGCCCCCTAATTTGCATATTTGCATAATTAATGAGCTAATTTGCATAAATGCTAATTAATTATGCAAATATGCAAATTAGGGGGTGGCTTCACTATATAATACATTAGAACATATTAGAAACACTTTGACCAAGTTTCAGGGCAAAATTATGCAAAATAAAAGTACCCTGAACATTTATGCATGGATTTTTAGCAAAATATTGGCAAAAATTATATGTAAATGAGCTTCTCCAGACATTTTAGCTCATTAACTTGATTGATTATTGATAAAAACAATAAGATACAAAGAAAATATAAATTGATATATTTTGATAACCGTATGTCCGATTGACTCCAAACAAAAGGCATATTGATCAGTGTACTTTGCTCTACTCAATTAATCTGTTTAAAACATGTTTAGAGCACTTTTATAATGCCTCCATAACCACCTTAAGAATGAGACTAAAGGTATTGTTTTTAGCAGCTGTCGTGCATCTATCGTCTCGTAAAACACGGGCAACATCATTATTTTTGGCGTAAAACAACTCGGCGAATAACAACGGCGCTTAATATTGCGCAATACCAAAAATATGAACATTGCGCTTTACAAATATACAAAAAATAACAACAGCAAAATACATTAGAAAATATATGTTTTAAGACCATTTATGAAAGATTCAACTGTGAGAGCAGTGCGTAGGGTAGCTGGTAACAGGTTCCAGAGGGTTGGACCAGACACACTAAATGAACCATCACCAATTTTTCTATTACTCCTGGGGATGACAAAGCGAGTAATATCCAGCCCAGAGCGGAGGCCTTTCCTAGGTGGAATGTAGGTAATGATGTAGTCAGTGAGATAGATCGGTGACAGTCCATTTAGTACTTTGAAAACGTGAAGAAGAATTTTAAAGTTTTACTTAAAATAATGATGTCGCCTGTGTTACATGAGACAATAGATGCACTCCAGTGGCTAAAAACAATACCTTTATTCTTTAAAACATTTTATGTTTGCTGGGGCCTTCAAAGCATTGTGTAATTTGATGTACTGGAAATCAGAAAAGTCCACAGGGGTGCATATTAGGGGAGGGGCCATAGACAAAAGAAACCATAGATTTTATATGCAGCCCAGGCAGGTTATGCAGGAGGGGTCTTTTGTGTACAAGAGTGAGTGGCACTAATTAGGTTGAAGGCACATTTTTGGCCTCGTTGATTGAGGTCTGTAAATAACAACACATTCATCATTCCTAGTCAGTATTTGAAAGGGTCAGATCCACAGCCTTGATTAAAGGTGCAAAGAGATTATTGGTGCAATATATTTTGTCTCGCTCAAACAAATAAGCATTTAAGACCCTGTTCACATTAGGAAATTTTCTTCTTTCGACAAACCTCGAACGAAGATTAAAAATCATTTTTTCCTAATGTGTACACAATTTTCTTCCTTCGACGAAGATTAAAATTGCTTCGTTAGCTAAAAAGGTTGTTTCGACGAAGGAATACTTCGTTCGACGAAGCTAATTTTATAATGTGTACGCTCGCTTCGTTCGACGAAGGAAAGTGATCTTGTGACAAGTGACCTTCGCCGGCTTTAATAATAGCCAGGCGTTAATAGCTTCATCGAGCTTCGTTAATTTTCATGAAATGTGTACAGTGCAATGTCTTCGTTCGGTCTTCGTTCAGCGTGTAATGTGTACACTTGCTTATTTAGTTAATCCAGATTAACTTATCTTCGTCGAATGAAGAAATTTTCTAATGTGAACAGGGTCTAAGACATGAACAAAAAATGGAACATTTCCTTATTGTCACCTGCTATAACTTTGTCATTCACTTGACAAGCATTAATGTCATATTTTGATTAAAACAAAATGCACACATTTTTGTTTCATTTTTTTTTAATTGCAAATAATTTGTAGCTATTCATTCTGCTAAGGGGCCGTTCACAAGCACAAATGGGGCCTGATGCAAAAAAGGGGGCCCTGAAAATTTTTGAACCTTCTAAGGGGGGGAAAATTTTTGATCCTCTAAGGGCCTGAAAAAAATGGCCACAAATTTTTCTTGAGTTTATATGCTTTTCTATGGGGTTGACCGATAATTTTCATGTCAAAAAGGGGGGGCCCTGTAATTTTTGAGGTCTGTAAAGGGGTCCCCAAAAATTTTCGCGATAATTTTTTTTTGCATCAGGCCCCCCTTACAAGTGTTTGTGAACGGTCCCTAATACTAATAGCTATCTGTCGCCTGCTATGTTGGCAGTATCACTCCACTGGTCCAATCCTGGTCCAGTCTCACTTGGTCCAGACCCATTTACTTGTCAAATCTCATTTGGGTCATGTCCCATTTAGTCCAGTCTCACTTGGTCCAGACCCATTTAGTCCAATCCTACCTGGTCCAGACCCATTTAGTTCCATCTCACTTGGTCCAGATCCATTTAGATCAATCTTATTTGGTCCAGATCCATTTAGAAATATCTCACTATTTTTCCATTCCCATTTGGGCCATGTCTTACTCTGCTTGTGAGAAGTTCAACATATATAAATTTAGTGACTGTCCCTTTAATGTAATACCACCAATTAACCCAGGTAAATCAGGATGGGTTTTCTTTTGTCCAATTAGTTACATCTGACCTAGCTCATATATTTGCCAATAACTTTTGCTTAGGCCCTTATTATCAGTGCTTGTCAAATGGAAGGTCATGGTCAGTAGTTTTGTAATATTTACAAGGACTCAGCAAAATAAGGACAATGTTTATAAAAGGTCAAGTTTAAGATTTTAGCAAAATGAGGAAGAACTTTTTATGTAAATGCCAGTGGCGTAGCCAGTGGGGGGGTCACTATGAACCCATGTTGCACTTCTGTTGCACTTGTATTTCAAGTTGTATATCACCCATGTACTGATATGGAGATTTAAAAAGTACCCTAAGCGATTATGGTCCGGTAGCAATCAGTCAAGAGGCCTGAAGAAAAACCGGTGAACAAGCACATATTTTGAGGAGTTTATGAATATAATTTTACCTAGAATTTAACCTTCTTTTCAACTAATTTTTGTTGGCATCTTGGTGCCAAATTTAGCTACCCTTAACTAACATCTGCGCAATTTTTACCCATTTTTGTTGTTTTTGATACACTAAATGAGAAAAAAAGACTGTGAAAAAAGACCCTTTTTACTTGCTTTTGTTTACTTGCTTGCAATACACATGTCCCCCTCACTGGGTTACAATAGATAGCAAATCAGTACAGAAAATTAAAATGGAAGAGATGCATTGTGGGAGGTGTATACTGTTTTAACCCGGGGGGGAGGGGGGTCACTCCCATTGTGGCCTGTACACCATCCGCGATAATCAACTTTTGAAAAGCACCCTAAACAAGGATTTAACCCTTGGCTAAAACGATACCCTAAACAGGGATTTTATTCCTTGCAGCAAATTTCATACCCTAAATTTCATTTCCGCGTATTAGCCATTGCAATTTTGCTACCCTTTTTTCTGTTTTTTCATGTTTTTGATACCCTAAACACCATACGCTGCAGATCGTGCCTACCCAAAAAACTACCCTTTTACGCGTTTTCATTATCGCGGATGGTGTACAGGCCACAATGGGACTGACCCCCCCCCCGGGTGTTTTAATAGCGTCATTAGCCTCATTTTGGCTTGATTAGAACTAGCCCCATTCTCAAACCGTGGCGCCTATATAGGTATCAGAGGACAGCTTAGAAGCCAGTGATAGGCTTGATCACATCACTTAGAGTATTTTCATAACTTTGTAATTTTTATGGTTATTCAACACAGGTATTTCCGGTGTATTCACTCTTTGTGTTTGGGTCTGCCCTTTTTGCAGAGAATTTTGCAAACTTGACAAAGACATCTAAATTATATGACAAAGGATGTACTATACTGTGACCATGATCTTGGCTTAGGACACCTGGGCATGCAGTGTGTTCACACAGTCATTCAAGTATTGGCGTGACTCAAGAATTGCGAATCCAAAGTCAATCCCCCATAGGCAGGCCCCTAACCAGAATTTTTTGTTGGGGGAGTGCAGATTTTCCAAATGCAGACCTTTTAAGAGAATGCCTTTGTCCACTATGCAATTGATTTGTGGGTCATATTTGTTAACAAATTTCACAGAAGTTCATGATTTGGGGTATATTTATCAAATTTGTGAACAATTGACCCAATTTTGATATTGTTTACAGACAAAGACCTTTTGCAGATTTTTGTGGAGACCTTTTGCAGATTTTAATAGACCTTTTGCATGTGTGGCTTAAACTGCAGCTCTTTTACCTATTAAACTATTGTGTGTGGGGTATATTGATTTTAGATTATTTTTCAAATGGCCAAACTTTGACACTAAATCTACTGTGCAGTGCCATACTGTCTTGTGGTATTCAATTTGTCAGGATTTGAACTGTTGAGCAGTTTTGTGGTTTCAATTTGTTTCTAAATTGCATAAAAGTGAAGGATAAATCATTTAAATTTTCATTTGGTATTATTGAAATGAAAAATTTGGCAAAAAATGAAGAAAACAGCAGGTATTGATGAAGTTGAAGCCCCATTCAAAAACATGTAGCTAATTTCTATACATAAATTACAAATTCATGTAAATGCCTTATTTGTTAAATACACGGTTTTCGGTTGAACCACTAGCAGGCTATGTTAGCCCCGGTGGGTTCAGTTTATATTTAAAGGTAGGACGTATGACCGTTCCAGGATTTGAAAATGACCCCCTATTTCATGGGGAATCAAGGACATTTGCAGCAAATATACCCCCTATTTTGCGCGAAATCAAGGAAAATTTGCCCCCAAATACCTCCCCTATTTTTATCATTTTGAGGACGCATTTTCATTTCACCCCCTTATCACGAGGAATCAAGGACATTTTTCCAAAATAAATACCCATATTTGTACCATTTCAAGGACGCTTTTGAATTTTCCCCCTATTTCACAGAGGATAACTTTTTTCGGAAAAAAATACCCTATCAATTTTTGTGTGGAACTGCTAAAAAACGGACAGAAAAAATACAAAAAAAAACTGTAGCGGTAAAACGCTCCAAAACACCCCTAATTTGGACAATCACAAACAATTTTGTCCTCGAAAATTCTGCGGATATTTCTTGAAAAGTACCCCTAATTGGACCCATCATGCGTACATCCTCAGTAAAGACTGAACCCACCGGGATGTTAGCACATGTCAGGGGCTATTTTAACGTGCCTCACTGTCACGTACGTGTCGAGATAAAATATTCGTACAGTGACAATTAACAATCCGTGTAGATATGCTTTAATAGTAGACAATGGTAGAGCCTTTCTTACGGTCACATTCAGGTAAAAATGTCAATTTTTTAATTTTTGAAACGCACTCTACTTCATCAACACTTTTATCTCATTGCACGAACGTGACAGTGAGGCACGTTAAAATAGCCCCTGGCACATGTGACATCTATGACAATGACAAACGTACCAAAATCTGAATGTTCATGATTTTTACAATCGTCCGGATAAGCAAATCACTGAATGGCCTTTAATCTAAATACCGTAAATAGAAAAGGGCACATGCTCTACTCTTGAATAGAAGGTTAAAAGTACATTTTTAAATGTGAATTTGTCTATACTCCCAACAGCTGTGTGTGACACCAAATGTGTTCCATTAGGCCAAAAAAAATTGTTTGTTTGTCCTCCACAGCTTTGAAAGAGAACGTACGGGCGGGCGGATTTTTTTTTTTTTTAAAAAAAAAAATTTTTTGGATTTAGGCGTATTCCTGGACCTAGCTAGAGCTAAATGCCACCAGGGTTTTCTTTAAGCATTTTGCTGAAGGGGTATTTTCAAAAATTTTTGACCCTTTCAATTGTGAATTTTTGCTCTGAAGGAGTCAAAAACATTGCCCAAGGGGTATTTTTATAATATTATTTTTGAAGACATTTTTAACAATATGTTTGTTTTTGGAACCATAGGCGTAGATCTGGGGGGGGGGGATCTCCCCCAATATTTTACCAGGGGTGGTCCATACATTCAGCCCCCAATGTTGACGCCTGTATGTGGGTTTCTGACCAAATTAACCTCATGTTTGGTCATTTTAGACCAAACGTGCACTTTTTGCGCGCTTAGCACGATTTTTTTCCACTTATGCACCATATTTCAACAATGGCAAATTTTTTTGTACCATAAACTTATTCTTTCGCCAAAAGGTGCTGGATCAAGTAAGAAACTTTTGCAAAATGAAGACCTAATTGAAGCAATTTGGTGGATCATTTTGGCACTATTAATGTGTAAAATTTTAGTTTAAAAAAGCCGAACAATTGTTGAATTGAGCAGTCCATGGACATGATCATGATGGAGCCTTCGGACGGCAAGTTTTCCCTATTATGGTAGGCCTATAAATTGCGTTAAACATTATTGGCAAATGTCGAAAGCAGAAGTGAAAGTGGCCATTTGTTTATCAACTACGCAGGGTGATGTTCCCCCCTCAGAACTTGGAAAATTTGGCAAAATGAAGACCTAATTGAAGCGATTATTTGGGCACTATTACTGTGTAAAATTTAAGCTGAAAAGCCGAAAATTGTGAAATGGACGGTCCATGAAGCCTTTCTTTGTCACATTTTCCATATTAGGCTTATAAATTGTGTTAAAAATAGGACCTAAATTGGCAAATGTCGAAAGCAGAAGCGAAAATGGTCACTTGTTTAACCACTACGCATGGGGGTGTCTGAGGGGGATGTTCAACCCTGACATGCCTGAGAGGGAAAATTTTGCAAAATTAAAGTCAAATTGAAGACATTTGGTGCATCATTTGAACAGAAAAAAGGACCCGAACCCAATTTGCAAGATTTCAAACCGACACATTTTAGAGACTCGCAATCACTAAAACATGGATTAATGCTGACAAAATGTGATGGGCCCTACATATCGGGACCAGGTCCTAAATGCCAAAAGCCGAGAATAAATGAACAATATCGGGTGTTTCTCTATTCAAATATTGCAATATCTGAACGCGTACGTTTTCAAGATTTTGTACGCGTTGGACTTTGGGACTTTGGATTTGAAGGAGTCAGCAAAGTGCCTGAATGCGTAAATACTGGCGTGGTTTTGTGCGTTAAAGAAAACCCTGAATGCCACAATCGTTCATGGTGAAAAAAAAAAAACCAACATTCTGTTTCTTTAATATGCAGTTAAAGTTATAATTTGTGTTCGTGTCATAGTCTTTTAATGATTTCAAATCCAATGTATTTTGAAGTCACTAAAAATAATAGACTATGACATGAACACAAGTTATAACTTTGCATATTGAAGACACAAAATGTTTTTGGGGGACTTTTTTACGTTCAACCATGAAAGATCTTAGTATTTAGCTCTAGCTAGGTCCAGAGATACTCCAAATCTGAAAAAAAAAAAAAAAAAGAATTTTACTTATTTTTATTTTTTTTTAAAAAAAAAAAAAAAATATATTGGTCAGGCCTTAATCTGAGGAGCGGGCGGTGGAGGACAAACAAACAACTTTTTTTTTTTGGCCTTAGGTCAAGGAAAGTCGATTTTGAGTTTCCTGTCACCCGCCCTCACTTCATTTTCTGACCCTCACTTGAATTCATTATTGTGATTTTCCAAAAAATACCCATAAAAACTGGTTATATTTGCAAAAAAAAATATGAATATCCGGTTATTCCTTCATGTAATTTTACACGAAATTAGGGTTAGGGTTAGGGTTAGAGTTAGGGTTAGTTTAGGGTTAGGATTAGGGTTAGGATTAGGGTTAGGGTTAGGATTAGGGTTATGATTAGGATTAGGGTTAGGATTAGGGTTAGAGTTAGGATTAGATTACACGAAATAATTACATGAAGGATCGACCGAATATCCCTTTACTTTTTGTGGAAAAATCAAAATCAAAACATACACATTGCTGTCAACCTTGCAGACTCTTTGTATACTTTTGAATCTCATTTGGGCTAAACATCCATCTTCAAGTGAGTGAGCGGCAAATAACAACACATTTTACATGTGTGTTGGTCATATAATGAAAGGCAGACAAATAATGAATAATGAAAAAGTTACCTCACTTGTTTTCAGAAATTATGTGACGGGAAACTCAAAATTGACTGTTAGGGGCCTTATCTGTGGTGACACCAATTGACAAAAAAATCATGTTAACTGCTTCCTTCTGTCATATAACATCTGTAATTCATAATAATCAAGGGACCGTTCACAAACACTTGTTAGGGGGGGGGCTGATGCAAAAAGGGGCCCCTGAAATTTTTTGACCCTCCTAAGGGGGGGCCCTGAAAAAAATGACCACAAATTTTCCTGGGAAAATTGAGTTTATATGCTTTTGTATGGGGTTGACCCATAATTTTCATGTCAAAAAGGGGGCCCACTTAGGCTATGTCCCACTTAGGCCATATCCCATTTGGGCCAGTACATAGGCCTAGATGTATGTTACATAAAAAGATGAAAAGGTTTAGAAGAACATAAAGGAAAAAAGGAGATGAGGGAGAAGGAGGAGAATAAGGTGGATGAGAAAGGAGAAGAATAGATAGAGGAAGGAAAAGAAAGTGATGGAAGCAGCAGGACGAAGGAAGGAGATGGAGATTGAAGGAAAAGAAAGGTTTGCCAACATAATGCCGGAGGCTAAGAACGGAAATGACCCATACATGATGATCTTTGGCCTGTATAATAATTATGTGCATAATCATACGAAAGTGACATTTTATCATAGGCCTATGTAATTTGCATACTAGTAGCTCGCATTATATTATCTAGACCTTTTGGCCATGAAAAATGTATGTCAACCCCATACAAAATAGTGTAAACTCTTTTGTATGGGGTTCTGCGAGAAAATATTTTGGTGATTTTTTAATGAGCCCCTACAGACGGATCAAAATAAAATATTTAGGACCCACTTTTTGCATCAGCCCCCCCTCCCCATTACAAGTGTTTGTGAATGATCCCTTAACGCCATGCACACCCTATACTGTTAAATGTACAGCCACTTTATAGGAAATACAACAAAGAAAGTGGCATACTAAAATGTATACAAAAGACTGTGAAACTTTCATATATATTATGCCTACCTGTACACACCCACCTTCAACTTTCTTGGGTTTTACCACAGAAGAATTTCTAAGAATTATATTATTATAAGCACTAAAAAAACCGAAAAATTGAGCCTACACAAAAAGAATTCATAGAAAAAATTGGGAAAAACAGTTTCATGCTCAGACAGATCTTACTACCAACCAACCATAGCTCCTTCACATCTATGTACCAACCAAATTCCCACATCAATCGCTTTGAGAAAGCCAGAAGGTTTCTGGCGAAACTGTCAGCAGAAAAACATAAGTTTTTCCTTTGGTCTTGACAAAGAACTTTTATTAGCAAATTAACCAAAATATAATTTGGTTGTCAGCTTTTACGTGAGCTTGCCGCTTGTTGCAAAATAGAACCAGTCTATGATACATGCAGTCAAATAGGTATGTCTGGTTGATCAGATTTAAATTAAATCTTTATCGCAATAGTAAGCTTGTTATTGCCACATTGCCCAGTTTTGATAAAGTCATTTCACAATATGGGCCCTGATATGGTCATCAAAGCTGATTTAATATTCCAATCATTTCCTATTTGCATAATACTATTGCAGTCGGAAACAAAATGACACCTATTTGTAAAATAACATAATGAATAAATGTAATAACTTCCCCCTGTAAACCACCTGACTGGCTTCCCTCTTACATATTGACAGTTTACAAGAAATATTTCAAGATAATAATTATATTGCTCAGCCCCTGTTAATGATGAATACCCCCCAGCTTTGACCACAGCAGAGCAGAGCATTACAATACTTTATATCCTATAAAAAATTATATGAACATTGCAGTTTTAGCAAAGACATCCTTCATGGGACTGTGCAATAATAATTATGGGCCCTGGGGAAGGTAAAAATTAGGGAGGGGATTTTTTGGCAAGCCGAAGGGGGGAAGCAATATTTGGCGAGCCAAAAGGAGGGGCAAGCCATTTTTGGCATACATTCATGGGCACCTTTCAAATAAAATACTCTAAAAAGGCTTTATAGGGAAACATTACCGAAATGCTTTTAAAATGTGCAAATTTTCCTGCTTGCTGCCCTCACATTCTATATATAGACCATTAAGGTTTGCAAATGGGAATCAAACCAATTTATACATGGGGTGGGGGGGGGGGGCGGGCGATTTGTTTGTAGGCCGAGAGGGGTTAAAGCAATTTTTGGCAGGTTGAGAGGGGGGTGGGGACAAGCAATTTTTGCATGTCATTTGGAAATTTTACACCCTTTATAGCTCATGATTATTACACAGAAACAGTTTATTGTATTTTGCAGGTCCTTACACACAATTTTTCACCTTGGGAAAAAAATTATATCCCCCAAAAAATAATAGCATTTATTTGTTAATGCAGGATTCAGGTGCTCAGGGTAAAAGAAACCATATATGGTCATGCCATATACACCCTTTGATTAATTTGCGACTATTTTTGCATTTTTCTCAAAAAATAATAAAACACTGGCAACATAAGTTATGTAAGAGTCTCTATGATATGGACTGGGCAGTGGGCAACCCTTTCTTCCCTGTGAGGAAAGGGGCAAGGAATTCAGTTACTACACTGGAATTTCAGTGACTTAAGATTGGAATTTAATTGGAATTTAATTCCACATTTTGGCGAAAAAATCAAGTATATCATATTTCGCCTAAATCATGTTCAAATTGCATTTTCCGTGATATTGCCATTTTGAAATTAGTGATTCCACAAATTTAAACTTTTTTTGTTGCCAGTGTGTTCCATGTTCCACAGGGAAACACAAAAAATTGTAATTTGTTTCCACATTTTGGCGAAAAAATCAAGTATATTGTATTTTGCCTAAATCGTGTTTAAATCACATTTTCCGTGATATCGCCATTATCCCCAGACACTGAAATGACGGAAACACATACGCCAAAATTTGGGCCTCTGGTCAGCCATTCAGAAAGAACGCATAATTTATTCAAGCAATGTTTTTAGAAAATTCCCTGGAATCAGCCAAATAATAATGATTTCTGGACAACTTTTTCGAACGGAGTAAATACCCGACCGAGCCTCCCAACAATTACTGGGAAGCTTGTTGCGCCTATAACCCAAGAGTTCCCCTTAACACACTGGGAACTATTTTGCTAGGCACTCATCTAGCGATCAACTCCTTATCGAGGAGGAAAAGCTCCATATACCAATGGACAAATATTTCGCTAGGCAATCCTCTACGATATCTCCTCGGAGGAGGAAATAAAAAGCTCCATAATACCAATGGAGAGAAAATAAAATGCAGCGGACTTACATGAATTAAGCTAGGCAGTCATCTAGCGCGTCAAAAGAAATTAAAGGGCTGATACCTTTCTCATTTTCCTATTATATTCATATTCAGATTACATAGTGGACATCGGTAAATATACCCATGCCAAATACCCAGTAGGTAGATACCTCCGGATATTGGAACTACTAAATCGAATTTATTAATGTAGTACATGTATAATTCTGTACATTAAATCGATCATTTTAGAAAAATGATCCAAAAACTGCCACAAGGACTACTTGTTAACATCCGTACCCTGTACCATGGAATAAGCTATTTCTGATCCCCTCATTTCCTTTGCTAGTAAATTCATTCATTCATATTTCATTTTCATCAATCATCAACATCAATATACAAGTGATACTAATAGCTCAACAAAGTAATAAAATTAAATGTAAACAAGAGTGATTGGTATATAAATAAATCTCAATACATTTAGGCAGTAACAATTAAATCAATATAATTAAATTAGAATAACATTACTATGTATGATTGACCACAATGCACTTTAAATGCATAATGATATTACGAGCGTGCTTGTAGTGGTTTATCACGGAAATACCACACTGCACTGGCAAATGATCTTGAAGTACTTCTACGGTGATAAGCGCCTAACTGATAAGCTGGCTCTCTACAAACACGCTCAGTGAATAATACATACATACATAATAAATACCGCAAGATCCACGTTTGCGATTATTTGAAGAGCCTCTGAATTTTACGGTCGAGGCCTCTTCACCACAGTGGACCATTAACCCGATGTTTTTGTTTGAACATGTTGAAGGAGTTAATTGCAAAACCCATTATTTTTCGCTGCCAACGCCAAGCAAACACAGTGCCATGCTCTGCACATTTATGAATTCGAATACATAACTAGGATATCATGTCTAATACAAAAGGCAGCCTTTAACAGAAATTAACGCGATAACCAGCCGGCTGCGCAACCTCATAAAAACTTGAACCCAATATTTCATTTTTATTTATACTTTGATGAACAAGAAAATCTGAGGGCATAGTACTTGGCCCCTGTCTAGCTATCCCATGCCAACCTGGTGTTAATTCCTTCCTTCCTGCTATAAATAAAATTACTCGACCTAAGACTGAAGGGCATTACCACCTAAGACTGAAAGTGGTACCAATTGTATCGATTTTGTTAATGCTTCTGAAGACACACTAGAGTGAACACACCTATACAAATAGAATTTCAGAAAATACAACTGCGCAACAGAATAGAATGTGTTGCTGAGATAGAAATTGAACCTAAAGTGATCTACCCACGCACACTCTCACACCCGTATACAATAGTCATACTCCTATGTAACTCAAAAACCTCAATGTAATTAGAATATTATTCAAATTCAAAGAACTCTCAATCGAATATATTTTCCTTTCTCTTCGTATTTCATCTCATTCCTCATTACCTTTTAATTTGAAGACCGACACTTTATATGTACTTGTCTCACTACTGCGAGACTCAAATTTTATGACACACTATCAAACTCTTGAAATCAATTTTAAACAGATATCAATTATGACATATGGGGAGTGGTGGGTGGGAAAAAAAATTTCTGCATCCGTTCTTGCTGAAAAACTGACAGAGAATGGCCTTAGCTAACAAAATGGCCACCGACGGCTCCAAGCAAGGCTGCCTGTGATTGGCCCGCCTGATACCAAACAAGGCACCCAATTGGCTTCCCATGGAACCATCGCATGACATCACGAGGGCGATTCCATTTCAGCAGCAGGGATAATTTTTGTTTCATTTGATATGTACAAATTAAACTGCATTATCCCCAGACACTGAAATGACGGAAACACATACGCCAAAATTTGGGCCTCTGGTCAGCCATTCAGAAAGAACGCATAATTTATTCAAGCAATGTTTTTAGAAAATTCCCTGGAATCAGCCAAATAATAATGATTTCTGGACAACTTTTTCGAACGGAGTAAATACCCGACCGAGCCTCCCAACAATTACTGGGAAGCTTGTTGCGCCTATAACCCAAGAGTTCCCCTTAACACACTGGGAACTATTTTGCTAGGCACTCATCTAGCGATCAACTCCTTATCGAGGAGGAAAAGCTCCATATACCAATGGACAAATATTTCGCTAGGCAATCCTCTACACGATATCTCCTCGGAGGAGGAAATAAAAAGCTCCATAATACCAATGGAGAGAAAATAAAATGCCGCGGACTTACATGAATTCGCTAGGCAGTCATCTAGCGCGTCAAAAGAAATTAAATGGCTGATACCTTTCTCATTTTCCTATTATATTCATATTCAGATTACATAGTGGACATCGGTAAATATACCCATGCCAAATACCCAGTAGGTAGATACCTCCGGATATTGGAACTACTAAATCGAATTTATTAATGTAGTACATGTATAATTCTGTACATTAAATCGATCATTTTAGAAAAATGATCCAAATACTGCCACCCAAGTTCCTTGTCATCACATGCAAGGAAATTGCCAAACCAAACCACCCCCCCCGAGATTTTTATGCTTTACAAATAAGGCGAGCTCTTGGCTGTCGCTCCTTCCTTGTTTATGATCTCCATTATAGTGTTCTTAAAATAGTTTGTCCCAACTTATAAACCTGCCATTGTTGGTGGTGACGAATGTTAAAAAGTTTAGGATTTAACTTGACTGATTGGATCAACAGTCCTACCTAGTGAGCATTCTTATGCAGTACTAGTGGAAAAGAATGCCTGCCAATGCTTTGTTTTGGCCATCTGGTACATTCACGTCGAGAAAACCCGAAAAGAAAACAACAAAACCCACTGACTATTATAACTTCAAAAGGATTGTTTTGAATTATTTGAATTTCCTTCCTTCTGAACATGTGAGATGAGATAATTATGCTACTGTCGAGTGAGTGTCTACTTCTCATATTTTGACCACTGTCAATTATCATGAATGAGTGTTTTAGTAGCTTAATAGGCCTACTATTACTTATTAACGAGTTACCATTGTAAATTTCCTTCTGCTTCAGGAGTAACAACTAGGTGATAACCTATTTAAAACACTGACATACCGAAAAACATTACTATACATGTAATCTATGAATTTCCGTCTGTTTCGGACTACACATAGCCTATTTGTACATACCAACTAGGACAAATGTTTTAGTGACCAATTTACCGATAAATGAAACTATATAAGGTCAATTTGCCATACATGGTGAACGAATCTGTCCTACAGTACGTTTAAATTCATAACTTTGATTTACCACACTTAATACTAATGAAGAATTGTTCTTTGTTTGATAGGTACAAAAACAATAATTTGTTTTACCAAACTTGATAACACTCTTATAGCAATGTACATTAATTATGTTATATGAAATTCTTTTTGCTTCTTTAAATGACTCCCCTGGTCTATCAGTGAATATCTACTGGGACAAAATGTGCTTAATTTAACTGCAATTTTAAAGGTTAATTTGCCGTAATTAGAACGAAGACATAATAATAATAATAATAATACATGGGATTTATAAAGCGCCCCACGATGTAAAAAAATCCTCAAAGGCAGCAGCTACTGCACAGAATCTTAAATTTACACCCACTAAAATAAAAAAATTAAAAATTAAAAATAGGGCCTACATTCTGAACAAAATAGTATACATAAAAAATACGCATGATAGAACTCATATACACACCTTAATATACTAAAACCATGAAAACATAATAATAATGTACAAGAGTTCTGGACTTCGTTTGATAGATACTGAATAAGAAATCATTTACCATGAATTTGTTTTGATAATTTCATAATAATCACACATTTCCTTCTGCCTATGTTAACAGACTACCCCCAACCTGTGTCGGAGAATAGTTAGGTGACAAAGCGTATAGTGTAAAAGGTAATTTGATTGAAAACATTGCCAATTTGCAATAATTTAATTGATGAATAATTTTTCCCCAGTAAATAAATTTTATTCGGACTCTGGACCTCGCACCCTATCTGCAAATACACAAATTTCCTTGTTTTATTAATATGAACATCTATAAAAGTTTGATATGATGAGCAATATTTCACTTCAATGTGAATTCTACCCCATAGAATTTGGGGTTATTTCTCCAACTAGCAAAAGTTTGCCGTTATTTCTCCAACTAGCAAAAGTCAAGTTGTCTGATGTGCTATGACACCTAAAAGATAATTCATGCAGCAACGAGTTTGGTTAATTAGCTCCTCCGAGATAAATCCACTCAATTGCCTTCAGATCGCTTCAGCATTTAATGTATGACATTTTATCACTAAAATGATCCATTGATGACACCAAGATAATTCTGCCGTTTCCTGCAACCGCTTCCTTCATCTGTTTCTTCTATTATTTGACATGGACATATTGCCCAAGAATAATATAAGCCCAATCAGTGGTACAAAATAAATTTTGACATTTCCATCAAGCTATGGAATGATCTTCCTCTATCCTTTCTTGCAACCGCTTCCTTCATCTGTTTCTTGTATTATTTGACATGGACATATTGCCCAAGAATAATATAAGCCCAATCAGTGGTACAAAATAAATATTGGCATTTCCATCAAGCTATGGAATGATCTTCCTCTATCCTTTATTGCAGCTCCATTCAGTAGAAGCATTTTTGACATGGACTTGTTAGCATACAGCTTCCATAATTGCTTATGCTATTTTTTACTCGCGTGAAGAACTGTATAATATAATCTTCCCGTTCACCACTAGCATTTTGGTTCGCCTCCTCGCCATATTAAGGTGCAACAATACTCCATTTGAAGGATACAATGTATCTAATGTAGATGAAGATTCTTCGTTATCTGTACATGCTCTAAATGTAGTTAGCCGTTATACACAATAAAATTGTTCACCATTAGAGAAGTTACCGTTTCCATCATGTTTGTGCTCTAACAAAGATCGTTCCTCCCCATAGAGCCAGGTTACGATTCAAAATATACTCCATCCACTGTCATAGGCATGGTAATTACGGGCTTTCTGTTGCAGATCCCGCAAGATGTCCTCCTTCTACCACCTGTCTCGAAGTAACCACATGACCTGCAGTGAATTAAAAGACAGAAAAAGAGAAGCAAATTCTGCCAGCAAAAGCCCTTTTACTTTGTGTATAATTCATGCCTGTCTATAAATGACATCCAATATATTCAACAATTCAACTCCTTTATTAATCTATTTGAACTCCGACAACCTTGGATTGAACTTGTAATAAAGGTCAAAAAACACATAATTAAACCCATTTTTTATTCATATTTTAAAATTTATTTATTTATCTATTTATTTTTAAAGGCCGTTTTGTTTTTCATAGACGACATAGACGATAGCGTTGAAGTTACTCTTTTTTTGTTGTGATTCGTTTTATCCAAATAGAAACCCGGATGGCTTCCAAAATTAGAGCATCATGTGTCCACGTCATGATGCTTGCGTATAAAACGTTTGAAATTGACAATTAAATTCCCTCACATGGCTTCTATATACCAAGAGAGAGAATCACGCGTCTACGGCCATGATGATGATTGCGATAAATTGACCATGAAAATCACTCATATTATGACTATTATTATAATTTTACCCAGAGAGAGCATCACGTGTCTCGCCCATCATGATTATGCGCTAAACGGATTGAAATTAAAATCACTCATATGGTTATTATTATACAAAGACACTGATTTTCCAATTCAGAACAAAATGTTTGAACCATGTTGCCAAAAGATTGAAATTGACAATTAAATTCACTCATATGACTAGGCCTATTATAATTTTACCAAGACAAAGCATCACGTGTCCATCCCATGATGATAACATGTGCTAAATTCACTCATATGGCTATTAAATACCAAGAGAGATTTTCCAATTCAGAACAAAAATTTTGAACCGTGTTGTTATACAACTTTCAATTTCAAACCAGAACAGAAATAGATTGTGTTCCTTCAGACTGCCTAATATAATTATGATGAACATAGAAATGGTTCAAAACTTTGCTTTCCCTTAATTTCAAGCATTTTCCATTCTCCTACCTGCATGATTTATAATTATTTATGAGGTCAAAAACCCCTGATAACCCAGTGACCCCCGGCTATATACTGCCGTGATTCAGTGGCCTATATTAGTAATGTACATACATGTAGGCCTATACATGTAGAACGACCATGTTTGACAATTTTGAAAGCAAATTTCTCACCGTGTTATTCACTGTTGACGCAAAATACAAATACTCTATTTGGCCATCGGCTGTTGCCACCGCTTACAAGCATAGGATAAATATAGTCTCTCTTCTGACAAATGTAATAGCGCTAAGATCTCGTCTACAATATTTCAACACATTTGAATTATTCCATACCACCAGTCCGGCAATCCCAATCAATAGTACTCGTACATGCATGACTTCCTCAAATCACTGTTTAGACAATCGACCACGAAAGTTTTATCGAGTTATACATGTTATACAAACAACTCCAGACTGTTCATTGTACCGTCACAATTCATTTCATGTGATGTGATGTGGTGTAAACTGTAAGCTTACTTGCTTTTTCTTTCCAGTTGTTCATATTCGAGGTATCCTTGATGTGTTTTGTGTCCACATCCGTTGGATTCACCACTACCCACTTTTTTGTAAGCTGTGACGGCCTATTCATTGTCTTATAGTTGAAAAAAAATTTCTGCATCCGTTCTTGCTGAAAAACTGACAGAGAATGGCCTTAGCTAACAAAATGGCCACCGACGGCTCCAAGCAAGGCTGCCTGTGATTGGCCCGCCTGATACCAAACAAGGCACCCAATTGGCTTCCCATGGAAACATCGCGTGACATCACGAGGGCGATTCCATTTCAGCAGCAGGGATAATTTTTTGTTTCATTTGATATGTACAAATTAAACTGCATTTTGAAATTATTGATTCCACAAATTTAAATTTTATTGTTGCCAGTGTGTTCCACATCATAAGTTCTACTGGGGAAACACAAAAATTGGAATTTGTTTCCATATTTTGCCAAAAAATCAAGTATATCGTATTTTGCCTAAATCGTGTTCAAATTGCATTTTCCGTCATATCGCCATTTTGACAAGTAGTGCATTATTTACCTCATTTCTTAATAATATAATGAACCACTTGTCTTGAATCACAGTGAATGTCAGTGAAGCAATTGGATTCCTTGCCCCTATAATATACATACATTTTGTTACCAGTGTGTTAATCATTTTTTGAGAAAAATTCAAAATTAGTCACACAATTTATCAGGGGGTGTAGTACCACCTTATTAATAATGCAAGTTGCATAAAACTACATTTAAAAGACAAATCCAATACTTTCTGATTGAAACTGTGCTTCTTGAAGTGGACCAACCAAACACACACACTCTTAAAACGATCTACTCTTTTTAAATAGAAACTTGTCAAATTTGACAATGGAAACTATTTGGAACAGATTTCTCTTCTAAATGAATCCGATATTCTCAAGAAACTCATTATAGATTGCCATGTCATTTTTAAAAATGAATAGGTTCTTGTCAAAAAAAACCCTCTTGATGCACTTAAAGCCATAATGTGTGATTTGCTTCACAGCGACGCCCTCAATTTTACTCGGATTTCTACTTTTTGCATAATTATAATGCCCAGTAGTGTACCACGAAATAACAGTAAAATTTAACTTTTTATATTAAAACTGGGTCGACCTTGTTTTATTCAGAGTTCATCGATCGAGTGCTTGCTAACATCTCCCGTGGATGTCCTCTTATGTGTACACACATCGAGCGCGATGCCCCGTGCAGTATTACATGTTACGATCGGCGAGCGTAGTACACCCATTGTAGGCACTGGAATGAAATTGCAATTTTCTTTGTTATACCTCATTTGTTTGGCTCAAAATTAAAAGGGGATAATGTGATCAGTGAAAACATTTAAATAGGAATCTATTCTTAATGCAAATCACACATTATTGCTTTAATGCATTTGTCCTCCATAAAATCTGGGAGAGGGAATACGTAAGTTGGTTTGGGTCCCGGGGGGTAGGGCCTACTCAGTACAAATGACCATACGGGGACGTGCCGCAAACATGGGTAGCATTTTCAGCCTTCTGGTATATCAATGACCCCTTTTTCAAAGCCTATTTTGGTATATGCATGGGTCCTTTTTTCAAAATTTTCTCAATTTTTTCGGAAAACAGCCCAATTTTTCCTTAATCTAGCCAAAATTTTCCCAACATTTTGGGAAAATTTGTAAAAACTAAGACAATTTTGGGTAAATTCGGCCGAAAATTTTGACTTTTGGTATATCAATTGGTCCAAATTTATTATATTTTTTTTTTTTTATGGGTCTACTTCCAAAATCTCAGCGTCACGTCCCTACCAAAACCAAACTTGAGTACCCCCGGGTTTGGGTAGGGGTGTGCTGCTGACAAGTTCACCCATCAATATACCAGTCAACACAAAACAAGACCTTTTAACTCAAATGACCCATTAGATACCTAAAGTCAAACTTTCTGCCAAATTTAACACAAATTGTCAGAGTTACTGAAATTTTTGATAAGTGTTACAAGTAGTAAATATGTTTTACCTCATTTGTTTTGGCTCAATTAAAGTCATAATGTACGATCTTATAATATGAATTTAGTTAATTTTTTTTAAACCTGATTTTTTTGCATATTTGTAATGTTTACACATGTCACAACTTGCACCTAAATGGAATCAGCCAAATTTGTTGTGTTTGTAGGTAAACAGAGCAAAGTTCAACATAGTCATAATTCAAGAAATTATGACTTTATGTCCGCCCATAGAACTGCGTGTTAAACGGCCAAAATAACAAGCAGTGTTTCTTTCACGTTACCTCGTTATTTCAGCTCAAAATGGATAGAAACCATTCCTGATCATTATTACTAGTATTATTTCAGCATTTTGAGTATATAATGACAAATTTAAAATTTGAAGGAAATCGTACATTAAGCCTTTAAAAGGGCATATCTGACATTAAAGTCTATCTATTTTTTATGGAAATGTTACAATATTACTGACAACAAATGGTTTATACATGTTTTACAATTGGTTGATTTGATCCCGGGTTCAAATTCTACTTTATTTAGACATCACATCAGAATCAGGAAATCCAGGCTGACAGACAGACGTACCTGAATCTATTACAAGCCTCGAATCATTTCATTTGGATGGATAAGACGGTATGGACTGGGCAACCCTTTCTTTCCTGTGAGGAAATGACGGCTATTTGTTTTCATGGCTAGCCTGCTATCGGGACAATTCTATTGCAGCAAGGGGGTCATTCACTAGAATTGCCTCCACTCCTCATTTCTCACTCATTTCTTCATGGAAAATTATATACCCTTCCTCGTATTTAACTGAAAATGTTTTGTTCCCCTTTTTCCTGGGGGAAAATTATTTGTTCCCCAAATCCTCCATTGATTGCTGTAGAAATCCAGCGAAGTATTCGAATACTTGAAACACATCTTAAAAACACTAAACCTAAATTACCAAATAATGTAATAAATAGAGTTTTGGTCTGCGTATATTTTGATACCTCATTTGTACAGCGAGTGAGTGTTGATCTGTCATGCTATAATGAGCCCATTACAAAAGCCAGTGGGAGTCGCTTTGAAGGAAGAAATATCCTGTGTCAATTAAAGGAGTATTTCGTGATCCTAGCATCCTCTTTTTATAACATTTTTCAGTAGATATCCACGAAAAAAGCATATTCCCAAAATTTCAGTTGATTCCGATATTGCGTTTGCTCCATAGACAATACGTTGTAATTTCGTTCTGGTGCACCAGAACGAAATTCAAATTTCACGATTAATCTGCAAGAAATATTTTGTACATAAACATTATGTAGCCAGAGGTTTCCAGTGATATAAAAATCTCAACTTTTTTTGAGAAAAGTGGGGGGATGAGGCTGTGGATCACGAAGTGCCCTTTTAAGTTAGTTTGTTTACAGGACATCATCAACCTTTATCCAGGCCTTTTACTGTACACCCGGACTGTACACTCCTAGTGGTAAACCTACATATGGTGAGTGAGGACATCATCAACCTTTATCCAGGCCTTTTACTGTACACCCGGACTGTACACTCCTAGTGGTAAACCTACATATGGTGAGTGAGGCCATCATCAACCTTTATCCAGGCCTTTTACTGTACACCCGGACTGTACACTCCTAGTGGTAAACCTACATATGGTGAGTGAGGACATCATCAACCTTTATCCAGGCCTTTTACTGTACACCCGGACTGTACACTCCTAGTGGTAAACCTACATATGGTGAGTGAGGACATCATCAACCTTTATCCAGGCCTTTTACTGTACACCGGACTGTACACTCCTAGTGGTAAACCTACATATGGTGAGTGAGGACATCATCAACCTTTATCCAGGCCTTTTACTGTACACCCGGACTGTACACTCCTAGTGGTAAACCTACATATGGTGAGTGAGGACATCATCAACCTTTATCCAGGCCTTTTACTGTACACCCGGACTGTACACTCCTAGTGGTAAACCTACATATGGTGAGTGAGGACATCATCAACCTTTATCCAGGCCTTTTACTGTACACCGGACTGTACACTCCTAGTGGTAAACCTACATATGGTGAGTGAGGACATCATCAACCTTTATCCAGGCCTTTTACTGTACACCCGGACTGTACACTCCTAGTGGTAAACCTACATATGGTGAGTGAGGACATCATCAACCTTTATCCAGGCCTTTTACTGTACACCCGGACTGTACACTCCTAGTGGTAAACCTACATATGGTGAGTGAGGACATCATCAACCTTTATCCAGGCCTTTTACTGTACACCCGGACTGTACACTCCTAGTGGTAAACCTACATATGGTGAGTGAGGACATCATCAACCTTTATCCAGGCCTTTTACTGTACACCCGGACTGTACACTCCTAGTGGTAAACCTACATATGGTGAGTGAGGACATCATCAACCTTTATCCAGGCCTTTTACTGTACACCCGGACTGTACACTCCTAGTGGTAAACCTACATATGGTGAGTGAGGACATCATCAACCTTTATCCAGGCCTTTTACTGTACACCCGGACTGTACACTCCTAGTGGTAAACCTACATATGGTGAGTGAGGACATCATCAACCTTTATCCAGGCCTTTTACTGTACACCCGGACTGTACACTCCTAGTGGTAAACCTACATATGGTGAGTGAGGACATCATCAACCTTTATCCAGGCCTTTTACTGTACACCCGGACTGTACACTCCTAGTGGTAAACCTACATATGGTGAGTGAGGACATCATCAACCTTTATCCAGGCCTTTTACTGTACACCCGGACTGTACACTCCTAGTGGTAAACCTACATATGGTGAGTGAGGACATCATCAACCTTTATCCAGGCCTTTTACTGTACACCCGGACTGTACACTCCTAGTGGTAAACCTACATATGGTGAGTGAGGACATCATCAACCTTTATCCAGGCCTTTTACTGTACACCCGGACTGTACACTCCTAGTGGTAAACCTACATATGGTGAGTGAGGACATCATCAACCTTTATCCAGGCCTTTTACTGTACACCCGGACTGTACACTCCTAGTGGTAAACCTACATAGGGTGAGTGAGGACATCATCAACCTTTATCCAGGCCTTTTACTGTACACCCGGACTGTACACTCCTAGTGGTAAACCTACATATGGTGAGTGAGGACATCATCAACCTTTATCCAGGCCTTTTACTGTACACCCGGACTGTACACTCCTAGTGGTAAACCTACATAGGGTGAGTGAGGACATCATCAACCTTTATCCAGGCCTTTTACTGTACACCGGACTGTACACTCCTAGTGGTAAACCTACATATGGTGAGTGAGGACATCATCAACCTTTATCCAGGCCTTTTACTGTACACCCGGACTGTACACTCCTAGTGGTAAACCTACATATGGTGAGTGAGGACATCATCAACCTTTATCCAGGCCTTTTACTGTACACCCGGACTGTACACTCCTAGTGGTAAACCTACATAGGGTGAGTGAGGACATCATCAACCTTTATCCAGGCCTTTTACTGTACACCCGGACTGTACACTCCTAGTGGTAAACCTACATATGGTGAGTGAGGACATCATCAACCTTTATCCAGGCCTTTTACTGTACACCCGGACTGTACACTCCTAGTGGTAAACCTACATATGGTGAGTGAGGACATCATCAACCTTTATCCAGGCCTTTTACTGTACACCCGGACTGTACACTCCTAGTGGTAAACCTACATATGGTGAGTGAGGACATCATCAACCTTTATCCAGGCCTTTTACTGTACACCCGGACTGTACACTCCTAGTGGTAAACCTACATATGGTGAGTGAGGACATCATCAACCTTTATCCAGGCCTTTTACTGTACACCCGGACTGTACACTCCTAGTGGTAAACCTACATATGGTGAGTGAGGACATCATCAACCTTTATCCAGGCCTTTTACTGTACACCCGGACTGTACACTCCTAGTGGTAAACCTACATATGGTGAGTGAGGACATCATCAACCTTTATCCAGGCCTTTTACTGTACACCCGGACTGTACACTCCTAGTGGTAAACCTACATAGGGTGAGTGAGGACATCATCAACCTTTATCCAGGCCTTTTACTGTACACCCGGACTGTACACTCCTAGTGGTAAACCTACATATGGTGAGTGAGGACATCATCAACCTTTATCCAGGCCTTTTACTGTACACCCGGACTGTACACTCCTAGTGGTAAACCTACATATGGTGAGTGAGGACATCATCAACCTTTATCCAGGCCTTTTACTGTACACCGGACTGTACACTCCTAGTGGTAAACCTACATAGGGTGAGTGAGGACATCATCAACCTTTATCCAGGCCTTTTACTGTACACCCGGACTGTACACTCCTAGTGGTAAACCTACATATGGTGAGTGAGGACATCATCATCAACCTTTATCCAGGCCTTTTACTGTACACCGGACTGTACACTCCTAGTGGTAAACCTACATAGGGTGAGTGAGGACATCATCAACCTTTATCCAGGCCTTTTACTGTACACCCGGACTGTACACTCCTAGTGGTAAACCTACATATGGTGAGTGAGGACATCATCAACCTTTATCCAGGCCTTTTACTGTGCTCCCGGGCTGTACACTCCTAGTGGTAAACCTACATATGGTGAGTGAGGACATCATCAACCTTTATCCAGGCCTTTTACTGTACACCCGGACTGTACACTCCTAGTGGTAAACCTACATATGGTGAGTGAGGACATCATCAACCTTTATCCAGGCCTTTTACTGTACACCCGGACTGTACACTCCTAGTGGTAAACCTACATATGGTGAGTGAGGACATCATCAACCTTTATCCAGGCCTTTTACTGTACACCCGGACTGTACACTCCTAGTGGTAAACCTACATATGGTGAGTGAGGACATCATCAACCTTTATCCAGGCCTTTTTCTTTTGTCCCGGACTGCACCCTCCTCGTGGTACACCTCCATATGGTGAGTGAGGACATCATCAACCTTTATCCAGGCCTTTTACTGTACACCCGGACTGTACACTCCTAGTGGTAAACCTACATATGGTGAGTGAGGACATCATCAACCTTTATCCAGGCCTTTTACTGTACACCCGGACTGTACACTCCTAGTGGTAAACCTACATATGGTGAGTGAGGACATCATCAACCTTTATCCAGGCCTTTTACTGTACACCCGGACTGTACACTCCTAGTGGTAAACCTACATATGGTGAGTGAGGACATCATCAACCTTTATCCAGGCCTTTTACTGTACACCCGGACTGTACACTCCTAGTGGTAAACCTACATATGGTGAGTGAGGACATCATCAACCTTTATCCAGGCCTTTTACTGTACACCCGGACTGTACACTCCTAGTGGTAAACCTACATATGGTGAGTGAGGACATCATCAACCTTTATCCACGCCTTTTACTGGACACCCCGACTGTACACTCCTAGTGGTAAACCTACATATGGTGAGTGAGGACATCATCAACCTTTATCCAGGCCTTTTACTGTACACCCGGACTGTACACTCCTAGTGGTAAACCTACATATGGTGAGTGAGGACAATATGTACGAGGGGGTATCCAAAAGTTTTTGACATCACCCAGAAGCGAAGGAGCTATATCGATGAAATTTTGTCAGTGTAAAAAGTTTGTAAGTAATATGGAATTTTTGGCCAAAAAACAAAAATTTCACTTTGACCCCCCCTCCACTGGGATTTTTTTTACGGGAAAATCAGTGGAGGTGTGCAGGAACATGACTCAACATGTGAGTATACTTCTATTGGGAAAAATGAAGTGATTTGCAAAACAGGAAAAACCAACTTTGAATGTGATTGGTCAGAAGCCAATAGCGACTGCTTGGTTACCATGGCAACGGTTTTATTACCTTCATAACATGGCCAACATATCCCTACATAAGCACAAACTCACTTGAGATTGTATCATGAAAGGTTTTGGAGATATTTGCAAAAATGTTGGAATTCATGATTTCCCTAAACCTTGCCTTTCGAACCACCTTAAACTATTAATTAGCCCCGATAGAGGGCACAGCTTGAAGGGAAAAAAAGCGCAGTGATTTATAGTGCACTACGCACAGGCACAATGCCTAGACGTTGATCCACAAGCCTCAGCACACTTTACAGGTTTTCACTGACCACTACAGCCCCACATCATTCCATAAACCATTAAACAACAATTCAGGGACTTTGCTGTTTCAAGAGCGCACACCCTAGACATTCCACAAATAACCTTCGCAACCAGGATCAGCTCCCCGAATTCCGTACAGGTTACAACGAGACAAATTAGCAGTAAGTTCCTTGTCCAGGGGAATTTCAAGCTAACTCAATTTTTACCACAAGAGCGTACTAGGCACCGCCAGGGTTCGAATCCACAACCTCTCCCACCATAGTCGAACGCCTTATCGATTGAGCTAACTTGACTGAATGAGGGAAATTATGGTTAACACCATAGAGTATATAAATGTATCTATGTATACAAATCTATGTTCTATTGCATCTTATGTACATAGTGTATAGTTCAGGTGTGGTAAGTGTACAGGAAATGTGTGGGTAAAAGGTTTATTTTTCACCTTTTACATTACAACATATATACATTATTGTTAAATAACAACTTAAATGTGTAGTAATGGTGATGTAATATTAAATGTTTGAAGACAATGCTGTATTCTGTATAAATCCTAACTCACTAGCTCCATGTGCTAGTTTGGTTTTTGTTATGGTTTTGTTTGAAGGTACTGGATGCTGGAGATTATGTAACTGGCGCAAATAGCCATAGTAGCTGAAGGCGCCATTAAAACCAAAGAAAGAAAGAAAGAAAGACACCATAGAATATAATATGTATGTTAAACTTAACTTTGTTCTATCTATAAATATGATTTATATTATGGTGTCAAAAAAAGGTCCTAACTAGTACATAGAGATGTTTAAAAAAGTAGAATATATCGTCAGCCTGCTACACTAATTGCCTAAGTCATTTGTACTTGTTTCTCATTTGCAATTTTGATTTTCTGAGTAATAAACCCATAATTCATCAAATTTCCAGCCTCATTAACTTGTGGAATACATCTCTTTTAATGTATTCCACAAGTTAATGAAGAATGCGGCTGGAAATTTGATTAATTATGGGTTTATTACTCAGAAAATCAAAATTGCAAATGAGAAACATGTACAAATGACTTACATTTGTAGGCAATTAGCGTAGCAGGCTGACGATATATTCTATGGTGTCAAGGTTACTGGGCTTTCATGCCCTGCGGGGCCTTTTTATATTGGAACTCACTTGGACTGTTTAGTCGACGTATAGGAGTACCATGTGGTTATTTTTACATACTGTGAACACATATGCAAAATAATACAAAAAAAACAACAGTTTGGAATTTTGTTCAATCTGTTTTGTTTTTCTCACAAAATAATTTAATAGCAATAATAGTAAGTGATGTCTATTCCTCTCGCCTGTACTTATACACGTCTTTCAATTCATTATACAAAATCATCAAATGTACAACTTTGGATGTTACTCAAGATGCATTATAACATGCATGCAAATTCATAAAGCAAGGAAATGGATTTTATTATGGGTAAGTAAACTGGCCTCAAAAAGAAACTTATAATTTTTCACAAGGTCATATCTTGAAATCCTGTCCATCAAATTAAAACCAAAATTACACACAGATTTACTTCAATACTCTACTCTGAACACATGTCAGTAACCAAGCAGTTATCCAACTGACACAACAGCAAAATGCACTGACATGTGACAGCTTCCTGGACCACATTCACAGCCCAGCCCTGTTTCATGAAAAAAAGTGTATGAAAAGCAGAAAGCAGCACCGTTTTATCATCAGTGCAAGGATCTTGTGTGCATTCTCACAGATTTTTTGTCCTGGGTGAAAGTGAAGGAAGTCCAGGAAGCTGTCCCATGACAGTGCATTTTGCTGTTGTGTCAGTTGGACAACTGCTTGGTTACTGACATGTGTTTTGAGTAGAGTATTAAGGTAATCCTGTGTGTAACTTTGGTTCATTTTGATTGACAGTATTTTAAGATATGACCTTGTGATTCACAAGTTGTAAAAAAGTATAAGTTTCTTTTTGAGCTCAGTTTATGATCATGATAGCCCTGGCCCAGTGCTGTGAGATACTCTTGCACCACACACTGAGCCAGCACCACCTCAAGAGTGCAATGTGATTACAACAAACAATATACTCAAATCATGTAGTAGAGAAAACCTTTTTTTCCTATACTTGTTCGACCTTCTCTTCACACATTCTACTATCCAGTTCCAAGTATCCACATCTATATATAGTATTATGTATAACGTCCTCCATACTGCGAGAATATACACAAAGTTATCATATTAAGAATATGTACAGAATGCATGACTGGAAGTAGAAATGATACAAAGATTTGACCAATATATTGGCATATTCCACACAAAATCCATACTCCCCCTGGAAGACCCATCTTTAACCTTGCGCATGGGAAGTGTGAATTTGAAATGGACGACTGGAAGATTACAGTCATGTCTTCCATATGGAGTGTATGGATTTCATCTGGAATAGCCTATTTTGTGATTGACTTCATTGTAAAGATATATGCAAATATGGCAACCAATTGAATAACTGCAACACATCAGATTCTGTACAGTGTACATGTATGCTACTGCAGTGATATGCATCTGTTACCCCCAGAACTGGACTGGGGGTAATGCAAGAGACAATATTCTGCCTACAGTGTGCACTCACTGTGATTGGTGTAAACAGGTATGATCACATTAGGGACCGTTCACAAACACTTGTAAGGGGGGGCCTGATGCAAAAAATTTTATCACAAACATTTTTCGGGGCCCCCCTTTACAGACCTCGAAAATTTCAGGGCCCCCCATTTTTGACATGAAAATTATCGGTCAACCCCATAGAAAAGCATATAAACTCAATTTTCCCAGAAAAATGTGGTCATTTTTCAGGCCCCCCCTTAGGAGGGTCAAAAATTTTCAGGGCCCCCCTTTTTGCATCAGGCCCCCTTACAAGTGTTTGTGAACGGTCCCTTACATAGGTCTACACATTATATGCACACACACACCAATCACTGTACGTGCAAATCTGTGACACATAAAACATTGGGTGAATCTTTTAGATGACAAAATATTACTCCCTCATTGTAATCTGTATACAAATTCTGCGCTTACACTAAGGATAAAGTGCACATGTTGATCCCATACACAAGACTAGCTCACACTGATGATATTTCCATATTGTCAAACCCTAATGGCCCAGTTTTGACTGGCAATGACAGACATTGCACACATGTACAATACTATATGGCACTGAACATGCTCAACATTAAAGCTTTACACTAGCTTTATATTTCCACAAAACAAAGACCTCTCTTGCACTGATTGACAACCGCGTCTGTTAAAAGGGCATTTCGTGATCCACAGCACCATCCCCCCACTTTACTCAAAAAAAGTTGAGATTTTTATATCACTGGAAACCTCTGGCTACATAATGTTTATCTACAAAAAAATTCTTGCAGATTAATTAGTTTAGCAAAGATATCATGAAATTTGAATTTCGTTCTGGTATACCAGAACGAAATTACAATACATTGTCTATATGGAGCAGTGTAATACACATAATCATGCGTAACTCGCAAACGCAAAATCGGACTCAACTGAAATGTTGGGAATAAGCTTTTTTCGTGGATATACACTGAAAAATGTCATAAAAAGAGGAGGCTAGGATCACGAAATACTTCTTTAATTAGCAACATATAGGCTTCTGTGTTTACGCAGTATACACACACCACGGACAAGAGAGGTCCATTTTCCTCTGCAAGCTAGTGTAGTATTAAACATATTGTTAGGGGAATACATCCTATATAATGTTATGACCGTATAGGTTGTGACCATCAGTGGCGTAGATTTCTTTTTTGACAGTGGGGGGGATAGGGTTGAAAAAAAATTCTTGAAGTATAGTGAATCCAGCACTTTTTGGTGACAGCTAGACAACCCATATTCAGGCGTCTACATTGGGGGTGATTGTATGGACCATCCCCCCTGCAAAATATTGGGGGGATTTATCCCCCTTGATCTACGCCTATTATGACCATACACGTGCAAATGGAAGTTTTTTGATAGATTACCCGTCAGACATAGAGCAGGATAAAGCAAATCAGTTGCATACATGTCAGCATATATCACACTTTATGTCCCAATGCAAGAACAATCTCAAAACAGTTTGTCTAAAACTTAATACCGTACTGACGCGAGTATAGTCCCACCTTCGAGTAAAGTCCCACCCCCAAATTTTCGAAAAATTTCAGAAATTATAAAATTCATGGTTGACCTAAAAAAAATTTAAAAATTTTTCAAGATGTTTTGTATTTTTATATATGAAAATTGATACTTTGTATTCATGTCATACTCTATTAATGATTTCAAAATGCATTCAAATTCAATGCATTTTGAAATCATTAATAGACTATGACATGAATACAAATTATCAATTTTCATATTAAAATAAAAACATCTTGATTTTTTTTTTTTAGGTCCACCATGAATGATCCTAGCAATTAGGTCTAGGTCCAGGGACACTCCAAAGCCGAAAAAATAAATAACTTAAAAAAAATAAAATAAAAATTTTGAAATTCGAGTATAGTCCCACCCCCCAATTTTGAAAAATGTTCACCCAAAAACGGGGTGGGACTATACTCGCGCGTCAGTACATCTTTCAGAACATTTTTATAAAGTTATCTAGCACTGTTCAACATCTCAAATTTCAACAACCATTGATTCTGTTCACAAATTTAACAAACTTTGTTGTAAGACTTATAATAATTGCTTTTTGTTCACAAAAAAATTTAACAAAATCTTTCACACATTCAATTCGCTGTCGTAGTGCACGTTACAATATGGCCGTTGCCAGGTCAACTGGATCACGCTTTCTTTGTTACGAACCACTGATCGAAATGATCACAACCCAAAGCCTATGGCATATCAAAATTCGGAACAGGTGTATGAGCCTAGGCTTGGAGCAGTAACCAATGGTTACTAACGTGCACTGCGACAGTGAATAGCTTCACAAGTACTTCAACGGTATGTATATACAGTGGAAACTCTTTATTCGACATTTGTGGGGCTACAACATTTAGTTTGTATTATCAGGTTTTTGTCTTATCCATCAGATATTACATAGGGATTCAGTGCCAGTGAGCTTGTCTTATCAGGTTTTTTGTATTATCAGAGCTTGTATTAACGAGTTCCCACTGTATTTGTATCAATATATTAAAAGAAAGATTCAAATGTCAGCATATGCCTTTCCAAGTCAATGCAGTATTCATATCTATAGGGCTGTGTAATAATAAGCCCCCATCCATGCTAAAATTTCGGAAATGATGTGCCAAAAATTGCTTCCACCCTCTGTCTCAGCCTGCCAAAAAATAGCTTCACTCCCCACCCTTAGCCTGCTAAAAATATATCATGCATGTTTGCAAACCCAATTTGCAAGCGCAGAGAGCAGGAAATTTGTACATCCAAATTTTTTGGTGTGACAAAAAATTCTTGCCCCCAATTTTGCCCAGGGTTCATAATCATTGCACAGCCGATTGAATTACAAGTACATTAAAGGCCTGTACAAAATGAGTTGCCTTTCGAATTGGTAGACTTTTGATCAGTCATTTACACATGGAGGGATTTCAAAAATATTCACACAAATGATCATCTCCCTTGTTCATGACTTACTAAAAAACTGGGCTAAAATATCAGGGCCCCTGATTATCATATGGAATATTTATTTTTCCCCTTAATTGAAGGAAAAATACCCATTTTCCCTCTCTCGTAAATATAATTGTGTTTCCACTCATCTCCCAATCATAAATAATGACCAACCCCTAACACAGCCTTTGTACTTTCTTGCCACTGCCAGAGTAAAACAAAGTATATAGTGGTGTAATACCGTCTTTTGATTTGGGAAGGCAGATACAACAATGTATTCAGTTTGATTATCAAAGCAAGAAATTTCATTCAAATAATGAAAGGAATCAGTCCTTTTGTGTCCGTTTACACCAAATTCTTTCCAAACAAATAAACAAACACTGTAGCACCATTCATCAATTGACTATTTTTTGACCCCAAATATGCCATCCAATAACATCTAT
This sequence comes from Amphiura filiformis, assembly GCF_039555335.1. Classification (NCBI taxonomy): domain Eukaryota; kingdom Metazoa; phylum Echinodermata; class Ophiuroidea; order Amphilepidida; family Amphiuridae; genus Amphiura; species Amphiura filiformis. The sequence goes on along the minus strand of NC_092634.1, from coordinate 70,136,542 downwards.
GGCGGGGCAAGGTTGTATTCTTCTTATAATATTGAGAGGGTCTTCTGCCAAGGAACACCATTTAGTTGATGTCAAATTACCATCAAACCTGGTGGCAGCTCCTAGACAATCAGCCATCAACATCATCAGTGATAAATTGCTGATCAAGCTGGACTCACTACCCAAAGTCAAGAACTTTACAACTCTTGTATAAACAGAAACCACACTGAAAATGTCTTTTTTCATGTCCACCAATGCAGTCTTTTTAAGAACCCAAAGACTTTATACAAAATAAAATAATATATTCATTTTCAAAGTGTACATGGATTATTGCATGCTGAACATTGTACTGTTCATTTCAGAATACAAAGCTCACAATTAGACAAAACAAAAACAGACAAAAATAGAAATATGTACCAATAATTATTGATATTTACAGCCATTTTTAGGCCTCTTCTTGCAGATAATACTCTGCAGTGCTACACAAACACAGTGCATAGCAGTCCATTTCCTTTCAGGTAAGAATCTAAAATTGCCACCAAGAAAAAAATACATGTGTACGGTACTCTACATAATTTGTTTTTGTGTGTGTTACTATTTCATTATGAATTAAAGCACTTATATAGAAATATTTGTTACAAACTTATTTTAAAATTGACATTTTTTGTCACCATTATTATTCAGGGATTTACTAACAGAGCATTGAAAAAAGTTCAAAAAACTGTAAAATGAAAGAATGAGAAATAGGGTGGTACCAATGAGCCATTCAAGTTCAGATCCATACACCTCAATGGAAGATATGACCTTATTCTTCCACACAGGGTGTGTGAATATCAAATGGGGTTACCTGAATTGCATGAATAGGCGACTCCATTTGAAATCCACACCGTGTGTGGGAGATTAACTCTCTCCTTGTGTGTGTCCACTGCAGACAACAAGTTTTGACTTTTTTTCAAAAAGGTTAGAATATTTGGATTGGTATGAAAAATGCATTAAAATGTATTAAAAACAAGCCTACATGTAGTACTGGTTCAGTGAGTGGTTCTCTTGATATTTAGAAAAAATATCTCAAATCTGGGATATTTATTTTGAAGCCTAAGGCAGCACACGGAGCATTTAAGGTCATGTCTTCCATAGGGGGGTGTATGGATTTCAACTGGAATTGCCCAAACCAGATGAATATAACTTTTTCTCATTAAGAGATCAATAGATTCAATTCACTGTACATATAGATTACATATACGCCTATTTAAAAATATTTCCTGTCTCTTGGAGGATAAATGAAAATGCCCCTCCAACATTGTTTTTGGTTACAATGATCAAAGATTCTTTAAAAAAATCAAAAACAACATGATGATATTCAATAGTCTTGTGATAATACATGTACAGGCTGTACATCAGAAAACGTTCAAAACATGTGTTCATCTTGGATTCATTCTCCTCTGACAGCTGTGTATACTGACATTCAATAATTCAGATCTATGCAAAATGTGACATTTGGGCCCCTAAATGCCGAGTTTTTTTAATGCTTTTTTAAAACTCTCAAACAAGGCTACCAACTTGTTGCCCCCCCCCTCGTTAATTTTTAGAACTACATATATATAAGTAGCACATACTTTCTTTCTTTTTTTATATATTTTTACCAGTTAATTTGCCAACATTTTATATTGAGAAAAGTCTGGGTATCCTAGCTTCGTGTAAAAAACCACAAAACAAATCCTAACCTTTACCCTAACCCTAATCCTAACCCTATTTTTATTGAAGGATAAACCGAAAAGTTGATATACATGCATGCATCAGAAATCTTCATTTATATACCCGGATACCCATTCCTGTCCACAATGAGAATCACCAAGATGTACCGGTTCTTTCATAATTGACACACCATGTGAGCCGAAATCAGGAAAGAGTGAGTCCACCAGATCATGTTTCAATACATAACAAATTATTTTTGTACACATAATATAATAGTAATACTGATAATCTGTTACATATGTACAATGTAAGCTAATGTAGAGAGTAAGACTTAATTTATGCGTTTGCAAGTACAAATGCAAGCATGAATATCGGTAATAATGTCGAGTAGCAGAACCTTTCAAACAAATCTGCATCGTTAACAGGCAAAACAAGATGGGGTCCTAGTTTGTTTTTGTTTACTATTCATAACTATTGTGAGGGTAAAATAGGTTGCATTGTCAGCACAGTAGTCAAATCAGTGAATGAATGTTAACAAGTTAACAAGCACACTAGATAATCCTCTACACTTAGGCCATACATTGTGGTTAAAGGGGCACTTCATGATCCACAGCCTCAACTTACTCCAAAAAAAGTTGAGATTTTTATCCCATCAGAAACCTGAGACTACATTACAACATGCTTGTGTAAATAACCTTGATTGACAGTGTCCGATGTCCAATATATTTTCAGGCTGTCAACAGCCCAAAATTGCAACACAGTGGCCTATGGGGCACCGTAAGGCAATCTTAATTAAATCCTGTGTCTCACAAGCTGCCACACACGTTAGTAAAATTGTGCGCGAAGTTCTCTTTGAAAATCACGAAATTCTTTTTTTTTTATCTCTTTTTTTTTTTTAAACAAAAGGCGGAAATAAAACTCAAAATTAGTATTTGATTTCAAGTTTTTTATTTTTTCGCAAACTTTGGACACAAAAATAATAGAGAAGAATAATAGTTTGTAGCAGTGACTTTTTTGTCTGCTATTCCAACATTTACAACATTAGATATTATTTGCACAAAATGCTTGTCCGAAATTCTGTACCGACACATAATTTTTTTTTTTTTACAGTAAAATACACTGCCTTCCGCATTAGGTTTTGAATTTCTCACAAGCTTTGAGACACACAATTTAATTAAGATGGCCCAATAAAAAAAAAATTAGGCCTTGTACAATGGGGCTGTTCTACATGTAGTTGAAATCTATCAACGATCAACCCCTATGGAATACATGGCCTAAATCTCCCATACAGGGAGTGTGAATTACCTGAACAAGGTTACCAGAATGGGTGATCCATTTGAAATCTACACCCCCTGTGTGGATGATTAAGGTCATAGGAATGGATGGATTTCAACTGGAATAGAACTAGCCCCGTTCCACAAACCGTGGTGCCTCTCAAATAGCGAGCGAAGCGATCACCGAGCTACTAGCGAGGCCCAGGAGTGAGGCTTGGTGGAATATCTTGGATCCACTAAAGAGTACAGCACAGAGCCTGTGCTAAACTGGAATAGCACAATGTACTGTAATATTATAAATGACAGCTAGATATATAGCAAAATGATGTACAATACCTGCACAACATTTAATGGAAGGCATTATTTAAAACAATTTTGGTCACTTTTCTTTCATGATGATAATGAATAATATTAGTTATCATAACATTTACATATCAATTGAATTTCAAACACATTGTATGTGTGCATTTGTATAATACAGCAAAAGCCTGCATAGTCAGTACCTTGAGCTAGGCTTAGAGAGAAAACGCAATCTCGCTTTTCTCGCCGTGAATCTCGCGTAACATAAAAAACCATTTTGTAATATGAAGTGCAATTGTTGTCAATACAATGATTACAATCATGAAAACAGAACCATAATAATTATTGAAGGGATTTTTATTGCAAACACTGCCAGAGATATTTGCATCAATTTGCACCATGTGATTCTTTGGAAATATTGTGCAATGCAAAATTGGTATAATGTAGGCCTAAATAACAACAGTGACCAAAGGTTGTACATGCATGTATATTTGGCAACAAAAAAAAAGGTTTGTCTCAAAGCTCACGAGTTGTTTGAAAACAAATGCGAAATGCGATTTTTTTTTTTTTTTTAGTTGTTGACTTGGTATTTTGAGGAAAAAAATCTGATTTTCGCCGAATATTTCTGGAAAAAACTATAAAAAAAAAAAATTTGAAATAAAAAAAATTTTTGCATTTCTTTTTTTTTTCCAAATCACGCGATTTTACAAACGTGCGCGCAAGCTTTGAGACAAACTTTTTTTTTTTCCTAATATGAATCCTAATGAATGTACATTTACAATTCCCAATGCAATGTGAAAAACTGGACAGATAATTCCAGTAGCAACAGTAAGCAAGCCCTGAATTGTCAAATATTGTCACCTTTTGGATTTGAGTAAATAAGATATTGTTCAAAGGTTATCTATGATCCACTTCACCGTAAAATAAACAATAACAAAAACCATAGTGAAAATCCCAGCATATCAGCACAAAATAGACACAAATTGTTACGTTTTTAAATCCAAGTAAAATGGGTGTACTCTAGATGCTCAGGGGTAGCGCTAACTTGTGCCATGGGGTCATAGGCGCATTCTTGTAGCTTTTGGTGCACAAAATTATCATTTAGAGGTTGCTAAAGGGTCATTTGAACCCTTTATTTCTATTGTTTTGCATCCATACTTTCACAAAATTTCAAATTTTTGACCCTTGTTTGAAAACCTATCGCTACCCCTGTACACGCTATCATTACAGTATGTATATGCACGTCAGACATATATGCACTACCAGTAACATTTAGTGTTGCACATATGTACATATTTGCACTGTTTGGACTCCGGTATAAAACAATAGTATTGTATGTGGCCAGGGCATGATAGAACAGGTTGGTAAGTGATAAGGGATGATGATCAATAGGAGTTGATAACAGGCCTGTCAACATTTCTTATTATCATTGCTCACAGTGCTATAGCAACAAATGAATCCATTTGATACCAATCAAGGTTTGTTCCCTCAGTATTTCAATTGTTGTTTGTTGGTCTGAACGTACGGTAAATAAATAGCGGTGCAGCAGTGGGCCAAAAAAAGCTTGATATGCAATAACTAAAACTTTGACAAGGCATTCCAAATTAAATCAACAAAAACATGTATTCAAGTTTCAGCCAAGTTTGGTGCATATTTTGAAGAGAAATCTAGGATGCAGGATAAAGAAAAGTTTTTATGCAGTCAAGTTTAAATCAGGGTCTTAGCTGTGATTAACAAGTGCCTGGTATTTTCATCAAAACTGCCTGTCCAAAATTTGACCCTGAAAGTATCAACCTCTGTCCCTTCTGGGGTTCAGTCAGCTCAAATAGCTACAAAAATTGATCTTGGCTTGATTTTACATTTATTAGTCTGGTCTTGTTTTTGAGTTCACAGAACTTAGTTAATGGGCATAAATTAACACAGGCATTAATTTTGCCTGTCCCAGGTTTTGATCAATAAAAGGACTTTTCATCCAGGAACATTACAAGTAGCTAGATACTCTGCATACAGGCTTTTACAATATCTGCAACTCTGCAAGTTCAAGCTTTTACAATATCAGCAAGACTTAGGCCTACTCCCCATTCCAGAAAAATACACAACTAATTTTTTTGAATAAAAAAATTTTATCCTGTTTTGCCAAATGAAACATAGCTAAATCTCAATCCTTTAGTTACATGTAGTCTAGCAATAAAAGTCAAATTTTAATATTTAGCCGATTTTTGGAAATAAGGGCCAAAAACATGCATTTTGAGGGTGTTTTTCATAACCTGTGACAATCAAGACCAAAGACTTGTACTAAGACTAATTTCAGTTTAAGCATTTGTAATTTTGGAAAAGACAAAATGTTTCATTCTTATAACCAACCATTTAGGCCTAATTAAAAAGTAACACACAAAAGTGAAAATTGGCCTGAAGTGACTTGACAGGAAAAGCCTGAAAAAGCACATAAATTTGGGCTATAAAGCCTCAAAACGGGCTGAGTAGCAAAAGGCCTGAAGTCAGGCAATTGCCTGAAAACTGACATCCCTGTGTTCCAAGTCTGTGATTTTTGTGGCTCGATTGTCAGAAAACATGCCGAAAATGCATGTTTTTGGCTCTTTTTCAAGAAATTAGTAAAATACAGTGTAGTGAACTTTTTCTTTTAAGGTTATTAATTATTTTAAACTGTTGTGATTTGGTAGTTCACAGCATCTTACGAATGGTAGTGAGCTTTGACAAAAACTGCATTGCTCAATTCATAGCGAGCATGTTGAAGAATTAAAATATCACAGATATACTTTTATAGGTGCTGCGGTTCTTGAGTTACGTCGTAAAGAGGGCTGAAACAACAACACTTTGGTAAAACGTACATAATTCATTAATAACAATAAATTAAGCATGTTTGCAAAGTATACGATTTGTAGAATGAACTTTTGCTAAACATCAAGGTGTTAATTTTCAATAATATATTGATCTAGATAATGAAAATCGATTTTTAGGTTGCTTCGACCAACAATACCGCGTCTACCCTTAATCTCCAGTTAGGACTAAATGGATGATTAGGATTGAGCTATGTTTCATTTGGCAGAACTTGATAATTTTTTTAATCCCAAAAAATTAGTGCTGTATTTTTCTGGAAAGAGGAGTAGCATCACAAATATACGCAATTCCTTGGCATGGTTCAAAATTGGTGTAACAAGGATTAATTTCCCCACATGCCATACTCAGCGTGCATGTTGTCCTTTATATCAAACTTTGTAGTCTCTTGCAGAGTGGGGGCCTGACCCATATGGCAGGTAAACTGTAAACTTCCAAGGGAGTTCTTTGGGGGATTAAACTGAATTAGTTACTGAAAGAGGTGAAATCCTGGTTCAGGATGGAATTTAATATTCAGTGCACACACATTGAAAGTTTGTCAGGAGTGCAGAATGAGCAAAACACTGCATCAGGTTGAATAAATCCTAACAAATTTACAACAATATTTGGACTGTTTTACTCATTATCCTCTCTACATGTAGGCATACAGGTATAGGTGCACATCAAATGCAATAAGGGAGTGATCGTTATTTATGGCAGGGGGGAATGGTTAAATTTAGGGGGGAACACGAAATTTTTTTGTGGTCTTGAGGGGGAACCTGACATTTTAAGTTGAACCAAGAGGGGGGGATTGTTAAATTTTAAATGGAGAAAATTGGGAAAACCAGGGGGAACGCAAACATTTTGAGCGGACGCGAGGGGGGAACGCGAAATTTTTTGTCGATATTTTTGCCAAAACACCCATTCCCCCTGCCGTAAATAACAATCGGTCCCTAAATGCTTTGTAGTGGGACATAAAGGTTTTCTCAGATTTTGCTGACTTTACTGTTCCTGAAATTGATATCTGGTCCTACTATTTTCTAACAATAGGCCTCCTCCCTATTATTTTATTCAAAGTATTGACAAATTGAATCAATATCAGGGCTGTCAATTCTCACGCACTGGCCGTGAGTCTCACGCATTGAGTCACTTTCTCACGCCAAGGTAGTATAATCTCACTCCTAGGTAGTAAATCTCACGCAAAATGCTGGAAAATGAGTAAAATCTCACGCATCGTCAAAATAGTTTGTTGTGCATTGACAATTATTTATGGTACTTCATACATTTTTATGAACAGAAAAAAATCAAATATATAATTAAAACGCAAGAAAATTATTTTTCTCAGCAAACAAATGGTTTCATTGCTGATCTTTCAAATGATTCTTTGCATTTCATAATTTCTTTTGAGCATACAATGTTGTTTGTTAACATATGACAAATTATTAATGATAACCTTGCAATACTCACACACAAAAGTTTGATGGTTGCTTGATTTTTAATTTAATCCCAATTTAATTCACCGTAAAATTAGTTTTGTATTCATCACTACACCCACGCTTTGGGTGGAGTCTCCTAGCTTCAATTGCAAGATGAACCCTCCTCATCACTACACCCATGCTTTGGGTGGAGTCTCCTAGCTTCAATTGCAAGATGAACCCTCCTCATCACTACACCCATGCTTTGGGTGGAGTCTCCTAGTAGCAAGATTGCAAAATGAACCCTCATTTTTTAACATGGTCAGAGATTGGCCAGAGGATGTATTGCTAACATTAATATTTTGTTTTTTATGTTCCACATTAATAGTCACATTGTAGTCCATCACAAGCTGGAAGTTTATAGGAAGCCAATTATAACATTTTACATTCAAACCTCAATTTAGAATTAAGTAAAATTTGACATACATGTATATATTTTTCCTGGTATTTTTCGCCTACATGCTATAAGTTATTAGGCTTGTTCAGACGATCGCTTGTAACTACATTCGAATGTAAACTTGTATGTAGTGCCCGTCTAAAAGAAAATGTAGCTACATGCTAGCCGCAGTCTGTGGCCCTCACTGACTTAGCGAAAGCGTGCGCGAGAGAATCGAGCGCGTGGCGCGAGACGTTCAATCGAGCGCCAGCCTCTCTGGATAGTATACTAATAGCAACAGAGCCCGAAAGTAGTGCTACTACATGCAAGTTACAAGTGACGATTTTACATGTAAGATATCTTACATGTAATGAGCAACATTCGAATGTAAGGCCAGTGTGAACAAGACTTGCATGTTAACTCCCTTGTAAGCATGACCTTGATGACCCAATCCTATTCTGATTGTGCATAATCATGCCATAATTTACCAGTGAAGGTCACTCTTACAGTGAGTTGGCTTACAAGTAAGTCCTGTGTGGACACACACTCGCTTGTAGCATAATTTAATTGCGGACTCGCTTGTAAGTTACATTCAAAAGTAGGCTACCGTCTAAACACACCTATTCTATGTAACAGGAGCTTTACTTCCACAGAAGCCCTGGATTTATTACATCAACCATGTTCATATGATTAAAGGATTTGCACAATACCTTCTTCATTTTGTTTGTGGGCTCTCTACTACCCCCATGAGACAATGAACACTTTATTTCCTATTTATCCAATCAAACAAAAAAAGTTGGATCCTCTTTAAAAAGGCATTATTACTGGTTATCAATGCAAGATATCTCTGAATATGAAGGTAGTAGAGAAAGGTAGGCTTGGTATGGTAAATGCCAATATTATCCATGCCCTACACATGGTTTTCTTGTTTTTACTGAAGTAATTTTGGGTTATGTAATTTTTTTTTGGGGGGGGGGTGGCATTTGGGGAGCAAAGTGAATTTCAGGGGAATCAACCAATTTTGCACACAATTGCTGCAAATGGTGGAAATTTTCACCATTTTGGGTTTTTACTGGGGGGAAAGAGTTCTGATGGATTTGCTAACCCCCCCCCATGCAGGACACAGGACTTATTATCAGTCTATTTTCAAAATACAATGTAGGGCTAAAAAAAGTCAAAACATCTATTCTAACACCCACAGATGATACTCAGGATTTTTGTTATTTATTTGTGTGGGAGGGGTCCTCTAGAATTTGAAATAATTGAGAAAGATACAACCCTCAAGGAAACAGATTTATATTTCTTTCTCAGAAAACCTTGTTTAATTTATAAAAAGATGTCAAAATACTTGAGTATCTATATTATTTAACAGCCGAAAACCATGCAAGGACCCAGGACGCAGAATGTTGCCATTTCTAGGTGCAGGTGTACATACTTGTTTTACATTGTTGTTAATCAGTTGTCTATCTATCCAAGGGGGTGATGAACTGATGATGCTCATGTGTGCAGATGTTATAAAGAGATCAATAATAATTATTACTTCCCTATTTGGGGTTGAAATTAAATGCCCATTTCAAATTGAAACTGACAAACATCTGTAACCCACACCTTCAACAGCTTTTGGTGGTTTACTAGCCAAAATATCTGAAATTTAAGAATGACTTTGCTGGGACAATTTGTGTGCAAAATGTGCAAAAATGTGAAATATTCATGCTTAAAATGTTTAGGCCTATTTAAAATGTAGGCTAAATGGACCAAAATTAGATTTGGCCTGAAATGAGCCAAAAGGAAGCAGTTGAAACAGTTCAGAATTGAAAAACACATGTGCAAAATATTAATGGCAGGAAAATTTCTACTGTAAAGAAGCTACCAGCAGTCCATCACACACCCACATTGATTGATTGTGTAATTATACAAATGTACGTGTAAGTTTCTTGGAAACAATCACAACACATAGCCCAGGCCCATTCATTGCAAGAATCTTGTTCATTGGTTGCTTTTTAAAAGGAGTGAACAATAGCATTCACATAAATTATAAAAGAATTAGTCATGAGCTTTTGGACAACCAGATATTGAATTCCCAGGGCTCCATCCAATAGATGGTCTATGATCCAATGCAATGCAATGCCTGGAAAAACAGGGAATTTTAGAAAGCTTGGGAAATGTTGTCATTTTGAGGGAAATGTTCATTTCTGAATAAAGCAATTAGCCTATAGGCCTACATTTTTTAGTAGTGTGAAATCCTGCTTTTTTTAGAGGAAAATTAAAATCTTTCCAGAAATAATGACTTTTTCCAGCCCTGGGCTGCCATTGCATGACTCTGGTTAAAATATTTGGCTTTTGATCTTCAAAATCTGCCTAGCAACAATTTGTTTATCCATTAATTTTGTGAACAAGGATTTAGTGCCCCAGTTTGAGAGAAATTCCAAGAAATCTGCTAAACTTATAACCTTCCTAATGAAATATCCAGGCCACTACCATGACACCCCCATACTGGCCCATCAAAGATTCTATAAGGAACTCCTACAATCTGTGGGCCCATAGCCAGTTCACCATTCTAATCAAATCTGACATCCCCCTCCTAAACACTGAAGTGTTGA